>NC_062278.1:159689381-159990024 GCF_902655055.1 Lutra lutra
CTTGGTCATGGGAGGTAGCCATGCTAGAAATCTTCTCAGGACTCAGGGATGCTCACACAATCTGCCCGTTTTGCTTTCCTTCTGACTCCTCTCCTCCTCTGTCTCAGCGTGTCGAAGTCATTTGCCTCTGGGGCCTCCTCCAAAGAAGTTGAACCTGGAGGGCAAAGGTGAGCATATGTCATATCAGGAATACAGACCGGACATGTTTATGTTAAAAACGATCAGAAATTCAGAGGTGGGGGGCCCCTGAGTGGCTCAGTCAGTTAAGCATCTGCCTTCGGCTCAGTTCTTGATCCTGGGGTCCTGAGATCGAGCCCCACATCAGGCTCCTTGCTCAGCGGGAAGCCTGCTTCTCCCTCTCTCTCTGCCTGCCACTCCCCCTGCTTGTGCTCTCTGTCTCTGTCAAATAAATCAAATCTAATAAATAGATAAGTTAATTAATTAATTAATTCAGAGGTTGGAGTAGACAAAGAAGAGGAGAGAAGATAAAAAGATGGGCAACCTATACGGATGACAGGAAAATGTCTTGTGAAAACAGGAATATCTAGGGGCACCTGGCTGGCTCAGTCGGAAGGGTGTGCAACTTTTGATCTTGGGGTTGTGAGTTCAAGCCTCACATTGGGTGTAGAGATTGCTTGAAAATAAGATCCTTAAAAAAACACCCTGGAATATCTACTATTCAAAACTACTGAGCTTATGCTGTGCCGTGTAGACCACCCCTAGCCCACAATCTCTTCAAAGCTTCTATAAAGTTCGAAAGATAAAAAGGCCCGATGTGGGTGAGGTTTTTGTGAAACTAAGGGACTCGGCTCCACATTTGAGTCAAGATACTGCAACAGGGTGTGTGGGATGGTGAGATCATTCACGAACTGAACCAATTCAGTGGAAGCAGAGGTAGAATGTCTAGCCAGAGGAAACTGAGAAAGTGAGCCCTCCAGCGGTTCACAGAAACTTGGGAAGGTTTTGAAGACAGATCTTATCAGATTCTTCAACAGAAGGACACCTGCCCTCACGTCTGTGTCAGACCTGCCGGAAGGAAAGCTGGAGACATGTGGACGCCCTCTTTGCCTGGGGACACAGTCACGGAAGGCCTCTTTCACCCATGACACGTCGATTGAGAACCTACTAGGGGCTAGATGTGCTGGCATGGGTACCGAGGACGCAAGAATGAAGGTCCCACGGAACTGGCCAGTGGAAAACAAATACGTGGCCTATTTCGAGCTACGTGCCATAAGGGATGTAACTGCAGAAGGGATTAGCAGCCCCTGCACAAAGCAACTTGAGGGCAGCCAAGCTCTTGGAGCACATGCGGGAGTTTGTTCTCTGTCCTATGCATTTCCTCTTCTGCACCCAAGGCTCACTGAACATTTTGCCAGCGCGGTCCTAATCTGCAAGTCTGTATTTCTGACACCGTGCCCTGGATATTTACTTGTGTCCTCTGCCTAATTAAAAGTGGGACGTTTCTCTTCTTTGTCGGGTAGTGATCATCGTGGGCTACTGCTTGGGGAGCCCAGGGCCACACTGCAGAAGCTCCCTGAGGACCACTCGCTGACATCGGGCGAGCACAGGTGAATTATTACCAACAGTGTCTCCAAAACAGGAAATTGCCCCTCATCTCAAAAACCCCTGGGTGAGATAACTGCCTTAGTAGGAACAACAGGTTCTTTTTGGAGAGGGGCCTCTGTCCCAAAGAGACCGTGAGATTCTCGGTACATTTAGTTTGAAAATGCGTGGATTTTTGGGGACATGTTTTCTCCAAGTGGGAGTTGGAAAGGACAGTTCTCCCCCTCCATTTTCCATAATAACAGCAATCAAAATAAAACAAATGTTGTAAGTTTCAGGCATTGAAGAAGGAAATAAGCTTGCATCTTTTTTTTTTTTAAAGATTTTATTTATTTATTTGAGAGAGAGACAGTGAGAGAGAGAGCATGAGCGAGAAGGTCAGAGGGAGAAGCAGACTCCCCATGGAGCTGGGAGCCCGATGTGGGACTCGATCCCGGAACTACGGGATCATGACCTGAGCCGAAGGCAGTCGTCCAACCAACTGAGCCACCCAGGCATCCCATAAGCTTGCATCTTATAGATTCCTACAACAGGCATTCATGGTATCCTGACACAAAAGGAATTTTGTTAAGAAAAATTCCTGCAAAAAGTCCTAGCTTCTACTTCCCTTCTTTTTTCTTTTTTAATACTTTATTTATTTGACACACAGAGAGAGAAGGGGAAGTAGCAGGCCGAGGGAGAGGGAGAAGCAGGCTCTCCTCTGACCTGATGCGGGCCTCGATCCCTAGACCCTGGGATCATGACCTGAGCCAAAGGCAGATGCTTAACCAACTGAGCCACTCAGGGGCCCCCTTCCCTTTCTCTTTAATGGATGAACAAACCCAAATACTCTCTGAGACCACTCAGCAGAGAGAGGTAGCTCTGCCCAGCAGAGGCCTTGCTTATCTGCCGGAATCACTGCGGGAGGACAGAGGATGGGGAGGCTGGTCCTGAGCCCGGGCTTTGTCTGTGCCGCTGACTGCCTGTGTGACTTTGAGTCTGTGTTTCTCCTCTCTGGACTCAAAGTTCTCTGCCTTCATGGTACAGATGAAAATTTGGCTATTTTATTTTGTAGTTCCCGAAGTTCTATTTAGTTCTCTCACAAATCTGTGAGGTCTTGTCATAGTTTCCCATCCCCTACAGATATAGTTTATTGGTCTTTAAATATTGTATTTATTTTAAAATACATTTTGTAATTTCAATATCTGAAGCCTGGGTGGGTCTGCTTCTGCTGGTTCTAGTCTATATTGTTTTGGTTGTGTGTGTGTGTGTGTGTGTGTATGTGTGTTTATATTTGACTGTGACTGTTCTTTGACCCTGAAGATTATTTGGGGGGATTTCCCAAGGTGTGGGATGAAGCTGCCCTTATTCCAAAGAGGACTGCTTCTGTCAGACACAAAAGGGCATTACCAGTTTTGCACAGGACCTCAGCTCACAGCCTGATGTTTAGTGGACTACCTCAGGGATGCAAGTTTAGACCACAGATCCACACAAGGGCTGGCCTGTGCTCAGAACCTCAGGGAGGGGTCATATCACTTATTCCTGTCTCACTGCACAGTCACGCACTTGTCCCTACATCCCCTGGGATTTAGACAAGGGAAGGTGGTTTCCATTTGATCCTAAGGATCAGAGCCCCCCAGCGTAATGTGGGCCTGGCTCCTACTGAACCTCCCAACCTTGAAGACCCCTGCCCCCATGTCTCACGAAGAAACCCCAAGACAGTTTCTAGTTTCACCGCTGGTTTACTTTGGATCGCCAAATGCAAACATGTCTCTAAGGATTTATTTATCTCTTTCTTACTGTCGCATCAGTTTTTCAGGGCTCTCTGATAAAGGGTTGTCTGTTTCTCTTTATCATTCCATCATTTTTTTCTTTATATATTTTATTTTATGCATACATGTTTAGGACTGACCTATCTCTTTGATGAGGAGTAATTTCAGCATTTTTGTGGTGACTTTCTATTCCTAAAGATGCTTTCAAGATTAAAGTCTGGTTTTTCTTGTTGTTTGCGGGGGCTATCACTGCACTCTGGCAACTACGGGAGGAATGCTCTGGGTGGTGGTTGCTCTGTCAGCCTGGGGCCTTATGTGAAAACAACAGGGAACCGCAACCTCCAACTGATGGCAAAGGATGTAGCAAGAATGAGAAATAATCTCGTTTTAAACTACAAAGATTTGGGTGTTTTTTGTTATGAGATAGAACTTAGTCTATACTGACTGATACAGAAATATTGGGCTAACGCCTCAACAATGTTATCTTCATTATATACAATCAAAAGAAACACTTCACATCAGCTTTCTGGACACCTCTGCAGCCCACATGTTCTCAACACTGTCCATCCCCATCACTCACATGTCTGGGACTGGCCTTACTCTCTCATGGCTCTGGCTGTCTGCAAATATGGTCAGTTTTACCCAGCACACTTTCCCCACACTTCAGGTGGCCAAATCTTATCCTTTAGGCTTCAGGGTAGAGACCTACAGCAGATGCAGAAGATGCTTGCCCAAGTCTCCATCAGGGAGTGGTTACCCAGTCTCCAGCATCTGTGAGCACTGATTGCAACCTCATGGATGCCCCTCTCTCCCCTTGTTCTGGGCTCCCCTCCATGAGTCCCTCAGAGCACAGCTAGGTCAGCTGCTCTCATGACAGCCTGCAGCCAATGGCTGGCTGGCATGGCTTCAGGTAATAAGTCTGGCCGCCCTGACTCAAGATGAGATCGACTTCGTGGTACAATGAGTACGTGTGTTTCTCTGGAACCAGCTGCCCAAGCTGCCTTACCGCCTGACCTCAGACATGGGAGTAAGCCCAGCCAACAGCGGTAGAGCCCTGTCCAGACCGGAACTGCCCAGCAGAATTTCGAACTAAGTCAACAGTGGCTGTTCTCAGCTGAAGTTAGTCTCCTGGCTTATCTTTATTCCCCTGCCCATGTTCTTCACTCACTCCCTCTCTCCTCGGCGCCTCCCCTCTATAAATTCCATGCACTAGAGCTCCTGTCTGAGGTCCTGCTGGCCCCTGAACTGTGAGCCCATCCTGAGCTGCTCTGCCACCGTCCTGTTCCGGTCATGGTGACTGTTCCACGCATCTGGTCACCACGCATGGAGTCTGCCTGTTTACTTACCTCTCCTAATAACTATAAACCTCTTGAAGGCACGGGCCTTGTTCTTATTATTGCTACTGAGAGTAGCTCCATGCTCTTGAGAGAGGGGATGGTAAAGTGGTTACCATTTTATCCTCAATGCTGAGCAGGCATGAGGTCCTCACTGAGAGTTGAAGGCATGAATGAGCGCTGACCCGGATTGAGCCAAGAGACACAGGCTATAAGCACTTTTGTAGGGCATAAGGCAGACGAATAACATTTCCACAGAGAATGGATCTTGGAGACTTTTCAGGTGCAGAGACCAAGGACTTCAGTGATAGAATTTTTGTACAGAAGGGATAAATCAGTGTAGAAAAACATGGGAGCAGAAAATGGCAGAATTTTGTTACCAAGAGAAAGAGGAGCATTTGAGACCAAGATGACATTGAAAGTTCCTACTCAGTGAGGAGGGGTTCAAAGTCTGGTTTGCTCCCACCGTGTGGTGCGTACCTTCGCACAGTGTTATCTGTTCCTGTACAGGACCGTGCACACTGAGCTCTTTTTTTTTTTTTTTAAGATTTTATTTATTTGAGAGAGGCAGAGAGTATGAACAGGGGAGAAGCAGATTCCCCACTGAGAAGAGGACTTGATCCCAGGACCCTGAGATTACGACCGAGCCAAAGGCAGATGCTCAACCAACTGAGCCACCCAGGTGCCGCCCATACTGTACTTTTACAGCAGGAGGAGAAGGTGGTTATTCTCAAAAGCACTGCTCTGTTTGACCGCCTCAGATGGGAGGCTCCTTCCCAGCTGGTAAGAGTTCAGAGTGGAAAGAAATCGGATGATCATCGCCATCTCCTTTCTCCATCCTCCACCTCCATCCTCCTGAACAACCAGAATTCCGTCTTCCAACCAACCAGGCTGGTTTCTGTAGAGTTTGTAATGAGACTGACTTGAATCTGCTAACCTCAAGACAAGGCCTTGAAGATGAATGGATTCTAGTAAACACCTCCCTTGTATCAGCTGATCAGGAAATCACAGAATCTTTGAAAAGAAAGACAGAGCCGGTCCTCTACCCAGCTGTCTCTCCTCTGGCTTTCTTCCTACAGATCCTGAGGACAGCAAAAGTCCCATCTAGTAAAAAGATTTGGTATGTAGCTTCTAGGCCATCTCGATTTCCAAGTACAAATCGGTGGAAGGTTCATCAAGGTCCCTGAGGGCTCTGGGAGGAGCCCGACCACCTGTGGTCCACTCAGATGACCTTGTCAGTGTGTCTGCTTGAGTGCTTTACTCTGTTTGTTCTTTGCAGATGTGTGTGCTGGTGTTTACTGAGGATGGCGGAATGTGGGCAAGGGAGGCCAGTCACCCACATAGAGAGTTCCGAGGTTCTTATCATCGCAAGGGCTCAGTTGAGTCAGTGAGCCGTGTTTCTCCATCTGGCCCAGTCTTCTCAGCCAGGCTCAACTCAAGGGAGTGACAGTCACCATCTGACTGCTCAATGGCATTCCCATGTCACGTCTCTCTCTGCTCACCACTTTCAGAGAAACCTGCTGCTCACGGAACCTTCCTGCTCAGTTCCTGGGGGAGTTTGCTGAGTGTCAAAGAACAGATTAAGGCCACGCTCTACAACAGTGGGTTTTACTGGGGAGGGACGCCTGGTGTGGAGGCCTCCTCGTTTTCTGACCTGTGTCCACTGGGATCCCACATATTTGGGCTGTTCTGATCTCCACAAACACGCAAACGACTCTGGGTCACTCACGAAAACCTGGGGCCACAGCTCACACCTGGCCTGATGGTGGCCAGGCAGCATGGCTGAAATAGTGTCTTGTGTGTTGAGTTTTCTCAAAGGGAACACAAAACTATCTCCTCGCAGACTAATCAATCAAGGCAACTTTCCCTGGGGAGAGAGTGGGGCCTTTGTCGGAAAGAGACTTGACTTGTAGTTTCAGCCCCCATAATTTGGGGTAAATCACAACGTTTCCTACTTCTCAGTTTTCCTAAACTACCAATTAACGTGGCATATCACCTGGCTTATTTTTTCAAAAGGTTTTTTTTTTTTTTTTAAAGATTCGGTGAGATACTGTCTGCAAAATAAAACCTTAAAAGTACTGTACAGATATTTGTTATTACTGTCATTGTTATTTTATTATGATTATTAAAGCACCACTGGAGTTTAGGGCAGGAGCCTAGAAACTTCAGAGGAGAACAGATGCGTGGACACTAAGTTCAGGACACTACTGTCCGGGTGGAGAGAGCTCCAATCCCTGCATCTCTCTCTCCACTCGGAACTCCAGTCAGACTGAGCTACATGGCAACAGTTTCTGGAATTCTCCATCATCTCTCCAGACCCTGAATCTCTGCAGGTACTGCTTCCCTCCCCAAGCACCTTGTGCTGTCTTCACTTCTACCTCTTTTCCTCCTCTGACTCCCCACCTGGCTCAGCTCTAGGAAGCCAGTCCTGAGCAACCCGGCTTCCACATCAAGTCTGCGAATAGATCCAGATATCACAGGGCTCTGGTGTTACTCCTCAGCACTGTATCCTCAGCACAAAGTCACGCCATCCATTTACTCACCCGTGTAAGAGAGGCCAGAAGGTGTCCTACTCAGTAGCGTGGGGTTCAGAGTAAGTACTGAATAAACATTGAGTGAGTAAATGGAAAAAAAAAAAAAAAGCCCACTCTAATGGCTAAAGCTGAGGAGCCCTCTCACCCCTGACGATGACCAGACCTGAAACCCTAGGGCTTCCTCACTGGCACTTCTCGGGACACCTCATGATTTCAAAGGCCACGGAAAAGAGGACATGTGTGCCACAGCGGCCTGAGCACACTGGGAAAAAGATCCCATCGCTCAGCAAGAATTAATGTGGAAGCAAATTCGAGAGAGGGCACCTCTTGCTCAGAAATCTAGATCAAAAGATGTCCCCAAAGAGAATAAAGGGGGAAATCAGATTGAGCTCTAAGGGCAGTGCCCATCTTTTCACACCGGCATGACTATGGCCGGTGGTGGGTTTACCCAGTGGATTTCTAGTCTGGGTTCAGAGTCACAATTTCCCTTATGCTAATACCTTGCGGGATCACCAGGGGCCAGCTAACTTGCAAAAGAGAGGGATTCAATTCATTACACACAGGCTAAATATACGTATTGTGAACCAAGCATGCTGCTCTGCCAGTGGGGGCTTGGGCCAAGGGCAATTAGGTCTCAGTTCATGCTCAAGGGGGTCTTAGACTTTTAGTGGAATGGACAGAAAGAGAGAAAACTGGTTATGCTACGCCCAGCACAATATGTACTTGTGAGAGGGTTATTATTATTTTTTAAATGGCCACAAATTGGGGCACCTGGGTGGCTCAATTGGTTAAGCATCTGCCTTTGGCTCAGGCCATGATCCTGGGGTCCTGGGATGGAGCCCCATGTTGGGCTCCCTGCTCAACAGACGGCCTGCTTCTCCCTCTCCCTCTGCCTGCTGTTCTACCTACTTGTGCTATCTCTCTGTCAAATAAAAACCTTTTTTTTTTTTAAAGATTTATTTATTTGACAGACATCACAAGTAGGCAGAGAGGCAGGCAGAGAGAGAGAGGAGGAAGCAGGCTTCCCGCTGAGCAGAGAGCCCAATGCAATGCGGGGCTCGATCCCAGGACCCTGGGATCATGACCCGAGCTGAAGGCAGAGGCTTTAACCCACTGAGCCACCCAGGAGCTCATGTCAAATAAAAACCTTAAAAAAAAATAAATGGCCACAAATTCTTTGTCCTTCCTCCTATCAATTGGTGGGATCTCTGTGCCCTCCGCTTGAATCCAGGTGTGTAGCAGAGTCCAGTGGGATTGTGTGATTCCTGAATCTTGGTCTTACAGAGCCATGCAGGTTCTGCCTGGTTCTGCTGGAAAGCTTACTCATGCTCTGGGAACCTGGCCACCGCACTGGAGAAGCCAGAGCCACACGGAAAGGTCCCACGTATTTGTTTCAGTGACAGTCCCACCTGAGCTCAGACTTCAGGTCATCCCAGCCCCAGTTCCAGGTGTGAGTGAAGGAAACTCCAGATGATTCCAGTATCCAGCAGAGGCCCCAGCTATCACAGAACAAAGATAGGCCATCCTACCGCCCCTGTACAAGTTCCTGGTCCCTAGAATCATGCATCACAAAATAGTTGTTTTCTGCCACTTACACAAACTTTATTGAAGTGCTTTATATACAATAAACAGACAACAACCCAAACTGGACGCAATGATGAGAAGTGCCCTTTGGGATGGGAATTCAACACATTGGCCCTGGAAGTCTCCCCCCTCCTTCCTCTTCTTCTGTTAAGGTTTTGTTATGCACAGAGCTGGAGGAGGGACTGAGTCTTTCTTGGCAGCTTGGAAACCTTCCTACGGCGGCTGGGACATAACTCAGCTCTTCTTGTGTGGATGTGAGTCTGGTCCTTTTCTTGATCATCTTGAGTGCCCACTTGTCCTTGGAGAACTTGAGCAGTTCCTTGGTGCGCTGCTCATAGGGGGCAAAGCAGCACATCCACTGAATCCCATCCTGCATGACTTGGCGTGCTTGGTGAGGTGCTGAGGGCAGCTGTGTGTCAGCTTGCTCACGTCCTTGGTTCTCTTGTGGCCCTTGTTAAGACCCATGGCTATGGGGTAGTGCAGAGCCATGGCTGCTTCTCTTCAATGGCTGCTGCGGCAGAAGGGCCCTACTTAGGTTTGAGAACAAGAGTCTTTTCCATAGGCTGGGGCAGCCTCCAATCGCTGCCCCCACCCCCTCCCCCCAGCACCCTGCAATGCTGGAGGGTCTTGACAGTTGACACACCCTAACTTTTTTTTTTTTAAGATTTTATTTATTTATTTGACACACACACACAGAGAGAGAGAGAGAGAGATCACAAGTAGGCAGAGCAGCAGGCAGAGAGAGAGGGGGAAGCAGGCTCCCTGCTGAGCAGAGAGCCCGATGCGGGGCTCGATCCCAGGACCCTGAGACCATGACCTGAGCTGAAGGCAGATGCTTAACCCACTGAGCCACCCAGGTGCCCTGACACACCCTAACGTTTTGTGGAACCTCCTCTGCCACCAACAATCTGTGTCTATGTTTTATTTTTGTTTTTTGTTTTTAAAGATTTTATTTGAGAGAGAGAATGCACATGAGGTGGGGAACCACACGTGAGGAAATTGAAGCTTATAAGTGAATTGCTTATTTGAGACCATGCCGGTGGTAAGTGATGAAGTGGGAACAGGAAACTGTGTTTCTGTCCCAGAGCCTGTCCTGTTTCACCTGGCGACACAGTGCTTCTGCGTGGGGAGTTCAGGGGAATGAAGCTTGTGGGAGGCTTTCTCACATGTGGGAAAGCCCCTTGGGATGCAAGCAGAGCTACTGTGTGGTGGGGAATCTGTTCAGAATCTTCATGGGACATTTACACGGCTGCTGGGTGTCCAGTTAACAAACATCACCGCCAGAAGGCTGGAGGGCCAGGGACGACCCAGAATGCAGCGCTCAGTCAGACCAAGAGCAGGGTCAGGGCTCAAACCCAGAGCCACCCCCTCTTGTTGTCTGGACACTGACTGGACTTTCCTCATAGCCCACGAGTTAGTGGTTCACATCAGCCATCTAGTTTACCACAGCCCAGACAGAATCCTTCACAGTGACTAAAAAAGCGATTTCAGAAAATGACTTTTTTTTCTCCTAAGGCAAGAAATAAAGATCACACAAAATCATTTCCTATTTGTGTCATCTGACAGAAGATACGTTGCTTGTTGGGGAAACAATGAAAAAAAACCAAACTTAGAAGAGCACTAAACAATTTCATTCTGAATAAACTGAGATTGCTGAGAAACAAAGACTGACGGGTTAACAGACACAAAAAGAGAGACGCTCACAGGGGCGGAGCAGGGAGAAGAGAGAGGACAGAGGACCACTCCGGACCAACGGCACCTGCATAGCGCACACTGCTGCTTCTTCGGTCCTTACTAGCCTCAAAAATGATGTTCTGAGATTGTCTGGCAGTTTCTTAAAAGGTTAAGCACATGTTTACTGTATGACTAAACAATTCTACTCAGGGGAAATGAAAACAAATGACCACACCAAGAACTGGAGATGGATGTTCACACCATCACTCTTCAGAATAGTCCCATCCCTGAAACAACTTAAACACTCATCAATCGGCAAATGGATAAACAAAAGGTATTGTGTCTGCCCAATGGAATACTCCTCAGCAATAAAAAGAACAGATTCCTGAATGCGCTACATACAATATGGTTGTGCCTCAAACACATGATGCCACGTGAGAGAAATAGGACACAAAAGCCTGCCTGCCTATGTGATCCCAGTGACCGCACAACCGCAGAGGCAGCAAACGGGTCAGCGGTTGCCTACTGTGGGAGTGGGAATGAAGACTTCCTCCACAAGAGAATTTTCTGGGGTGAAGTATTCTAAGACTGGATTGTGGTGATGGCTACACAGCTGTATAAATTTAGTAAAACTCACCAAACTGTACCTTCATATGGGTGAATTTTTTTGTATGTAAATTACTTTTCAATAAAGCTATTTATTTATTTAAAATTTTATTTATTTGAATGAGAGAGAGAGAGCACACAATGGGTGGGGGTTGCAGAGGGAGAAACAGACTTCCCACTGAGCAGGGAGTCAGACGCAGGGTTTAATCCCAAGACCCCAAGATCATGACCTGAACCAAAGTCAGGTGCTTAATTGACTGAGCCACCCAGGTGTCCCCAATAAAGTTATTAATTTATTGTTTTTTTTAAAAGATTTTATTTGAGAGAGAGAGTGTGTGTGAGTACAAGCGGGGAAAGGGAGAGGCAGAGGGAGAAGGAGAAACAGACTCCCCACTGAGCAAGGAGCCTGTCACAGGGCTCTAGTCCAGGACCCTGAGATCATGACCTGAGCAGAAGGCAGACATTTAACTTACTGAGCCACCCAGGTGCCCCCCCAACCCCTGCCACCCAAGCTATTTAAAGCTATTTAAAACAAGATGTTCTGAAGGGCATACAAATCTGGGGTACATCTAAATAAGGGTACAAAGGAAAAAAAGCTCACAATATTCATCACAAGGGTGACTGAGAATGTGCTAATATTCTAACACCGCTGGTGTTATGGTCAGCTCAGAAAGCTCCAGAATACTAAAATCAGCTTAAAGATAAATTTAATTTTACATAGCAGGCAATGAAGGCACTGTTTTTATTATTTTCAGAGGCAGCATCCAAACACAGAGTTGAGAAATCAGGAGTGCCTGAAGGCGCATCATGTTTTTAAAGACTGACTGATTGATTGAGAGAGCAGGGAGAGAGGCAGAGGCAGAGGGAGACAAGCAGACTCCGTGGAGCAGGAAGCCCGATATGGGGCTCAATCCCAGGGCCCTGAGATCATGACTCTGAGATCATGACCTACGAAGAGTAGGCTGCTTAACCAACTGAGCCACCCAGGCGCCCCAAGGCAAATCACATTTTAAGAATGGCACCATAGGTGACATTACGCCCCTCTGAGGTGGTATGGAGAGCTGGGGGGGGGGGGAATGAGAGGAGTCCAGGGTGGCACAATCTATGTAGCAAGATCTGGTTTTCCCGAACAGGATACCCTGGACAGGAGATGACCAAACACTGGCTCTGGATGGAGATTGCAATCCAGCCCCACCTCTCACTGAAGCGTTCCATATTTTCATGTGTCAGATGGGCTTGCCGCTGCCTACCTGATCGCGGTTCTGAAGATGGGGCGCCCAGAAAGCAAGCACACGCTCTCGCAAGGAGACCCCCCCCCTCCGCTGCCCGAGTCTTCTGGAGCCCTGACAGGGACAGTGCAGGTGCTTTGCAAGGAAGTGCCTCACATTTCTTTCTGGAGCTTATAACTGGGCACAGTTCCAGAGTACCATTCTGTATGTGAAAGGAGGAGTAAAGTAATGAGAACATGAGTCCATGCAACCTTTCCTTCGCCCTGCAGTTATGCCTCAAACATCACATGCAGGACATTGAGACAAAAATGCAACAGAAAACAGTCCTAAATAAAGTTCTAGTCTCAGTTTGTCTCAACCCAGGGATGCCTCCCTCAGCTGGCTCAACCAGAGCTCCGGTACCCCTCCGCTGCAGTCGTTATTAATGTCCACGAGACAGGGAAATTGACTCTATCGTGAAAACACATTGTAGATTAGCATCAAAAACATTTCCTTTCTTCCTCCCTTAAAAACGTTTACATCTTTCCTGTAAAGGATTTATTTTTTTTTTAAGATTTTTTTTTTTAAATTTATTTGACAGACAGATCACAAGTAGGCAGAGAGGCAGGCAGAGGAGGAGGCAGGCTCCCCGCCGAGCAGAGAGCCCGATTCGGGACTCGATCCCAGGACCCTGAGATCATGACCTGAGCCGAAGGCAGAGGCTTTAACCACTGAGCCACCCAGGTGCCCCCCTGTAAAGGATTTAAAATAGGGGTGAGCAAAAAAGAAAAAGTAAACTGTCTCTCAAATCCTTACTACTCAGATACGATCTAGTAACATTTTGGTTTCCGTCGTTCTAATCCTTTCCCGTGGGAACACAAGCATGTATTCATATATTGTGTGAGCCGTGTGTGCTTGGACACTTGCTCCAAGGTGGCTCAGCTTCCAGCTCTGTCTCTAACATTAACAGCTGTGTGGCTGGGTAAATCAGGGGATGACTGCACATTCTGCAGTTCTCCGAGGGAGGAGTGAATGAAACAGATAGCATGCTCGGAGCTGCACGTGGTGTCGGACCAATGCTCAGCAAGTGAGAGTGACCGCCCCAGGGCAGGACGCACATACTCTGGGATGCCACATCCCCACATATCTGTGTACGCGCACACACTCACGTGTATGCGTGTCTGTGTCTGCCGAGGTGCGTTCGGGCCTGAGTTGTGCAGGTATGTGCCGTTCTCATGTCTAAACACACTAAATGCAACTATTTTTAAGGTAATCAGCTTTTTGAACACAGCAGGTCACAAAGGGTTCGCACTAACAGATCTACATCAGCATTTTGGGGGCTCCCTGACATCCCAGCGTGCAGACGCCACGTTACATGCACTCTCCGTGGCTGACCATTTCAGTGGTTTGCAGGATGGTTTTGAGTTGTATGATGGGCCCCCTTGTAGACATCACAGAAACAAAAAAGGAAGTCAGATGAGGATCAGAGAAGCAGCAGTCCACTAGATCAAACCAAGACGATTTTCCATTCCTTTGAACCACAAGTTAGTGAAGTGGCTTATTCGACCTACTCAAGTCGAGTTATGATTTAAATCAGAACTTATAATTTAATAGCCGCTCAATGTGAGAAACAGTAACAGCATTTGAATACAAATTTTATTTCACAAAAAGACAACATGATTCCTTCAAGATAAAAATCAGGAACACCTTTAAACCTTTCATTCCAACCGGGCAGACGTATCACGCCTTCCTGTGCTGCCCGGCTCCTCCTGCATTTGTGGTGCACCCCCCAACTCCGTTGGAGGCTTGGGCACCATGGGGCTGCCTGGAAATCTCTGGAGAAAATGCACATGCTGACCCCACTTTCTAATTGCACTTTCCAGTGAGTACTGGCGTGGCATGGGGAAATACGTGAGGTATGTGCAAGCCAAAACTCCAAAGGGTCACAGTGCTTAGCCTTCAGATGTAGTCCAATCCTGAGGGTTAGTCAGGCAGGCCTGGAGGGGGATGACCAGAGGTCGGGGTGGCACTGATAACCGGCCTGTCCACAAACTCCACGGTGCACAGCTCCGGGCCATTGTCACCGCAGGGTGCTCGCTCTAGCTCCAGCACCACGATGGTGTTGGGGGCCGATGTCACCAGGATGTGCCGTGGCACAAACAGAGTCACCTGGGGTCCCCGCGCAGGCCAATATCGCCCAAGGTTAAAGCCATTAATCCACACCTGACCCTGGAGAAAGAGAGAGAGAGAGAACTGTCAGGCCCACCTGCACCCTCAGCCCTGGGGAGTCTGGCTCATGGGGCCAGCAGCGGCAGAGGCAGGAAGCGCCCTCACAAAGGTGCTCTCCAGCCACAGAGACCCAGGCTGAGACCCAGGCCCACACCAGCCACGGCTCCCGCACCCTGCTGAGATGACCAGCCAAGCAGCAGGGGCTGGAGGGCAGAAAAAAACAAAACGTTGCCCCAAACACCCATTCCTGCCTCAGGACGGCACACATTTGGTTCCTCTGCCTGAGCAGTATTGGATGGTACTGGACAGCACCGTGGCAGCTTCACCGGGTTTTGGAATGTTGTCCTGGGTCCCGGGTGACCACTGCCCCTGTAGGCCAGCCTTCCCTGACTTCTCTGCCCGCAGAGGAGAACTGCTGAGCTGTCCCCCAAGGAGACACACTCTAGTTGTTCGCTCCCCGTCCCAGGGGCAGGGCTCGGCCACACTGTCTCTGTGCATGGATGAGCATGGTCCGCAGCAGCTCAGGAACCCGGGTCCGGAGAGCTACCCTCAAACACGAGGAAGGCCACACTTGCTCCCAGCTTGCTCTGCATGCTGCAAAGACCATTTCTGTGAGTAGAAGCTCTCTCCCCTATAAAACTGAGAGAACAGAAATGCCTAAAGAATAGGGACCACGTTTGGGTGTGTCTACACAGCCCTCGATGCCTGCATGGGCTAGGGTTTGCTCACAGGGGAGGACTTAACAGGGGGCTGAATAAGTGGAACATTCTATTACAGAGAAAGGTGGGGAGGAGGGGAGATCACACACACACAGACACACATAGAATGAATATATGGGAGACGAAGGAAGGAAGGAATAGAGAAGGGAAAGAGGCAGAAGTGAAGAAATTTCTATCCAGAGTGGCCCAAATATACTGGGGCCGCTGGAGAAGGCTCAGCCATGCTGTCCCCTGCTGAGCCCCGGTCCCTGCAGGCTTCATGACCCAGCTGCAGCCACTCCCCTAGAGCGACTCAGCTGTTCATTTTAGGTATTTTTCAGTCTCCAGGTGTTCCCTTTAGCCTCACTCCCTCTGAATTTCCTCCCCTGGTTCCAGTCTTAGTCCTGCTGCTTCCCGGCTGCCGGGCAGTAGGGCAGGTGACTGGGGACAGCGGGAGGAAGCATCGCTGTCCGGGGGCTGGCACCAGGGGCAGAGCCCAGGGAGCGACAGAGCTCCTCGCACTACCATAAAACAGATCACATGCCTACAAAGGAGGCCAGTGATTGAAAACTATCTGTCTGTTGAATTAAGTCATTTAGAGAAAGGATGACAGTGTCACAGTTCTCAGAACTGTCTTACCCTTGTTTTTACCGCGGGATATGCTATCTTAATCCTTCCTACCAGGCATGGGCCACGACAGCCTTACGAGGTTCTTATCAGATGAGGATCTGCCGGTGCCTTGTTTTTGCAGTGCAGAGGAGAGCAGCACTTGACTTTAGAGGCTGAGGGGGAGACAGGTCCAGACGCGGAGAGCAGCGGGTGGCTTCACAGTGTCCTAACGAAAGCCAAGCCCACTCCCAACCCAGTGACGAGGTAGACAATGTGGAGGTCTGATGCCTCCTCTTGCCTGAAATTCCCTTTCGTGAGGATCCAAGGGACTGTCCCTCACATCCCTTGTGCTGAATCGGGCAGGTCCATCTGGAAAGCTGGGAAGCATTTCCCTGAACCCCCTTTGCCAGAGGGTTTTGGGTTAAAGTTGGTCAAAAGAGGACCCTGTTTGAGACTGGCCCCGTGGAAGGCAAGCTGAGGCCATTGCTCTTGTGGGGGGTGGTCATCTCAGACA
The DNA here is from genome assembly GCF_902655055.1 of Lutra lutra. Lineage (NCBI taxonomy): Eukaryota > Metazoa > Chordata > Mammalia > Carnivora > Mustelidae > Lutra > Lutra lutra. Next base: position 159,705,686 of record NC_062278.1, read on the forward strand.
CACGGCTGACAGAACCAGGGACATCCACAGGTCCAGCCTGTCCTCGGTCCTCTGCTGCATGTCTGGCTCGTCTCCCTAAATGCTGCTCTGCCGATCAATTGTGCAGCAGCCTCACAGGGCAACAGTCCTAAAGACCTCCATGTGAGCTCCTCAAAGTACTACGCTGGCAGCTAGACTTGCTTCGGAAAGCCCCCAGGACCGGCCTGACAGCCTGGCAGGGATCTTAGTGCGTCTGCCTTTGATTCCTGGCCCCTCTCCAGCTTTCACTCTTCTGGCTCATTTCACATTTGTGTGAGGTCTCACTCCTACTAGGGAATACTCATATCTCCACAGACTGCACTAAGACAGACAAGACCCCAAACTGTGGGTCCTAGTTGCTAATCACAGTTGATACAACTTTTCTCCAACTGATTCCTTAATTCTGGACACAGTCACCCAGCTGCCCCCATTTTCTCCCACCGTGGGCCATCCACTCCCATACGAACTTTACCTCCTGGCCCACCCAGATGACGTCCCAGTATGTAGAGATGGTGCCTTGCACATCCCCTCTAACATTCCCCGAACTCAGGGTTATACCTTCCATGGCCTTGGTTAATTCTGGAAAGCTATGAATTTCTTCAGGACAAAATGACCCTCCACTCTTCTCCTAACAGAATGGGCCTTAAATGAAGTTTAGGGTGGCTTGGTTGCCCTGCCAGGACAGGAATAAAGCATTTGGAAAGAACAAACAAGGAATCTGGAAAGAATGGGTCACAGGCCCATAGCTCTGAAGCACCGGGTTGAACAGAACCATCTGCAATGACGGAATGTTCCACACAGCCCCATCCAGCAGCCGCGTGCTCTTGGCATGGCTACTGAGGGCTCGAAATGTGGCTACTGTGAGGAGCCGAATTTTCACTTTTCATTAATTCACATTTAAACCTAAACAGCCACGTGTGGCCAGCACAGTGGAGGAATGGTGAGGTGCCTGGCATTGCACTGTCAGACTACAGCGCCTGCGCTTCTCTCCGCCCTCATGGCCATCTTCTAGAGAAGGTCATAATCGATGCTGTCTCAGACTCCTGCGGCCTCCTCACAGGTGCCCCGACGGCTTCATTAGCTCTAGAACCGAGGTTCCCCCCCAGCAGCATAATAAAAATCAGATGATTTTTGCTCATTCTCGCTTCTGACCTTCTCCCAAGGGCCCCAGAGGACCCAGTGCCTGCTTCCTCCCCGCCCTGTCTGCGCCATTCTCCCCACACCTGCCCACTCAGATCCCCACTGGACTTTCCCCCCCACCGTCACCTGGACACACCAAGCTCCTTCCCCTGTGCAGTAACTGTTCCCGCCACCCGGAGGGCTGTTCTCCCAGATCCTAAGCCTTCCAGAGTGCAGAGATCTCAACCCAACCAGCGCCTCAGGGCAGGAGCTGTGGTCATCCTCAACTCCCAGCCTTCCAGTCCACGTCACACACTACCCCCTCAGGCTCTTCTTTTTCTTCTAGTTATCGTCATTGTTTCCTATTTGTATCATTTGTTTGATTATTGGCTTATCAGCTATTTCCAGCACAGATTCTATGAAGGAATAATCTTGGTTCACTTGCTCACAGTGAGACTCTCAGTGCTCAGCAAAGTGGTACTCAGTCAATACCTGGCAGCCCCTGTTAGAGAAGACTGGCTGATGATTCTGCCTGAGAATAGATTCTGGGAATGGGTGACATGAAGTCCTACTGAAAGAATATTCCAGGTTCCTCTGCTCCCAACTTAACAGTTTGAGAGAATCCTGTTCACTGGAAGAAAAATAAAATATTTGCATTGCTCCTTGATTAGCACTGTGATTTTTAGTTGTAAAAAATTACTTTAAAAGACTCAAATTTGGGGGGCACCTGGGTGGCTAAGGTCATGATCCCAGGGTCCTGGGATCAAAGCCCGTGTTGGGTTTCCTGCTCAGTGGGGAGCTTGCTTCTCCCTCAGCCTCTGCAGCTCCCCTTGCTTGTGCTCTGTCAAATAATTAAAATCTTAAAAAAAAAAAAGTCAAATTTTAAAAAAATTTAAAAATATACATACTCTAATTATTTTTCTCTTTAAAAAGTTATGCTGAAATTTGGGGCACCTGGGTGGCTCAGTGGGTTAAGCCTCTGCCTTCAGCTCAGGTCATGATCTCAGGGTCCTGGGATCAAGCCCTGCAGCAGGCTCTCTGCTCAGCAGGGAGCCTGCATCCCCCTGCCCACTGCCTGCTTCTCTGCCTACTTGTGATCTCTGTCAAAAAAAAAAAAAAAAAAAAAAAAAAGTTATGCTGAAATTATTGGGGGCAGGCAGAGAGTATGCTCATGTTAGTAAAAGTAGACTCTTTTTTTTTTTTTAAAGATTTATTTATTTATTTATTTGACAGAGAGAGATCACAAGTAGGCAGAGAGGCAGGCAGAGAGAGAGGGAAGCAGGCTCCTCGCAGAGCAGAGAGCCCAATGCGGGGCTCGATCCCAGGACCCTGAGATCATGACCTGAGCTGAAGGCAGAGGCTTTAACCCACTGAGCCACCCAGGCGCCCCAGTAAAAGTAGACTCTTAATTAGAGAGCCCCACTGGGGCCCAGCGTTCCTAGAGTGAATACCAATGACTTCTGGGGCTTTGTGGGGCTGTCCCAGCTAAAATAGTTCCTGACAAAGTCTGACTTTCTCTGACCATGGCTTGACCCCTGGCAGACTCCCCACTCTGCTATTATCACCAAGGTGATAATAGTTCAATAAATGTTAGCTTCCCAGAAATGTGTGACCTGCTTCTTTGTTAATCAGACAAATTGTGTGTCTGTTTTAGATTCTCCAGATAAACATAATCGTCTCCTAAGAACTTAAAGCAAAAATTTTGATGCTGTTTTAAGTCACAATTTAAAAATTTCAAATGTGCTCTGGTGTTCCTTCAAAAACAAGAAACTGGTTGAACACTGACTCTGTCAAACTCTGAAAGACGTCACGGAGACAGCTGGAGGACTTACAGTGGAACAGACCAAGGTCCATTTCTCAAGGTGAAAAGGCTCTCACGACACACAATTAATGAGTAATTGCGATGTTAATTTGGGAAAAACAAAAGAAAAAGAATTTTTTTTAAAAAAGGTAAAATAGTGAGGGGGTTGTTTAGATAAAATGGTAAAGAGATCTCACTGCACAGATCTCAGTGCCAGGGAGAAAATGAATTTTCCACAGCTGATGCAGCCCACATTCCCTGCTTCCTCCTTGGTCTTGGAGCAATAAATAACCTTATGATCTCCCTGTATTTTATGACAGACGCAACTAGAATTAAAACCATGAAAACATAAAATGTTACATAAAAGATGAATCATTTCTTCCTTTTTTTCAAACCCCACACATAAATTCCTTTCTTCTCAGCCCCCAAAGTTCCAGAACTGCTTGACCTTTTTAAGAGCACCTCACCTAACAGTGGGCATCACGCTGCCGCGAGTTTCTGGAACAAAGCTACAACCACTGAGTGAAAATTGCTGTGTATTTGCTACAAAATAACACATACTCAAAATTGCAGGAGACCCGCCCCCCACCTTGCTTGACTCAGAGCCTCTTTGCTCCTGTTTACACATAATTCTTACAAGGTTGTTACTAAATTTTTAAAACATTTTTACATTGTATTGATTTTTTTTTAAAGATTTTATTTATTTATTTGACAGAGAGAGATCACAAGTAGGCCGAGAGGCAGGCAGAGTAAGAGGAAGGGAAGCAAAGCAGGCTCCCTGCTGAGCAGAGAGCCCGATGCGGGACTCGATCCCAGGACCCCAATATCATGACCCAAGCCGAAGGCAGCGGCTTAACCCACTGAGCCACCCAGGTGCCCCTGTATTGATTTTTTAAAAAGTAAGCTCTATGCCCAATGTGGGGCTTGAACTCATGACCCCGAGATCAAGAGTTGTATGTTCTATGGAATGAGCCAGCCAGGCACCCAGTTTTGGTCCCAAATTAATATATATCATTGAAAAGAGGTTTGATTGTCTAGTTTCCTAGCTCATAGGGCTTGTGGCTAGGAAACAATGAGTTAGATGGAAATAGTAGACTTTGTCGGGGGTAAAAATAACCATAAATCAGGACCCAAAAATTTAAAAAGCATCTCAGATTCAGAATGAAAGTAGGGTCACCAGGGCTAAGACTCGTGGGACAGGCTACAGAAATGGCCCCAGTTCTTAGCAGCTGCCCCCCATCAAGGGACAGAATCTGTTCTCCCTCCTGTGAATCTGGCTGGTCTAGTGCCTTGCTCTGGCCGAAGAACATGGAAGAAGCGATTTGTGATTTCTGACTTGGGCCTTAAGAAGTCTTGTAAGTTGGCAGTCTTCCCCTGACCACGGCCGGTCACCACACGAATGAGTCTGGGACAGCTAGCTGGATGATGAGAGAGACATGGCCCAATCTCCTCGGTCACCTCAGTGGACAGACAGCTAACTTCTGTGAGTACAGCCTCCTCGCTGACTAGAAAGGCATGCCCGGCTGAGCCCAGCAGAAGAGCAGCCCAGTTTGCCAACACCCCAAATGATGAGCTGAATGAATTGTTTCTTTAAACCAGGAAGGTCTGACGGTTTGTTATACGGCAAAAGCTAACCAATACACCTCAAGGCACGTTAGCGTGCCACTTTTCATAAAGGAAATGAGGTTTATAAACCTGATTTAAAAATAGTAATTTTCTAGTATTCAGTTCCTCTTTTACTAAACAGTCACCAGATCCTGTCAGGGCTGCCTGGTGGCACGTGTGCCCCTCTTGGGGTTGTTGTAAATGACTAAGTGGGAGGACACATGTGAGCACGCAGCCTGGCAACATGCAGTGAGCACTCCTAGTCAATGCAGCTGCTGACGTAATTTCCCACGGTAGGACCCTCGCCCCCATTCCAGAGTGAGTTCCACTTCTGCATTCCCATTACAAGCACTGAATATATGAATAGATACCTTCTGGGTTTTTTTTGAGATTGTATTTATTTCGAGCATGAGCTGGGAGGGAGGAAAAAGGAGGGGTAGAGGGAGAGAGAGAATTTCAAGCAGATTCTGTGCTGAGTGCAGGGCGCAATCTCATGACCCTAGATCACGACCTGAGCCAAAATCAAGATGCTTAACCAAATGAGTCGCCCAGGTGCCCCTGAATATATACCTTTAACTTGCATTGCAGCCCATCTCCTGATCTGTAGGGCCTTCTCTCTATAGACCCAAGACCCCCAGGTCTTCTATAAGGTATCAGGTCTCGCAACATAGAGAACATTATTTCATTGTATTGAATGTAGCTTTACTTACTTATTCTTGCTATGTTCCAGACTTGCTGGTCACTTCCTCTTGGAGATTAGATGATTAGTAAGTACTTGAGGCTGAACATATTTAAAACAGAGCTTCTGATCGCTGCCAGCACCCCACCTGCCCTGCTCCAGCCTTCCCACCTCAGAAACTAACCACACTCTCCCCTCCCATTACACGGGCCCCAAACTCTGGTGTCCTCCTTGACTACTTTCTCTTGAACACCATACAGGATCCCTCAGCAAACCCTGCCTTTTCTTTTCAGTACAAATCTTGCACTTGTCTTCCCCAGCACCCAAGCCCACAGGTCCTTGTAGGATTGCCATACTAGCTTCCAATCAGGAATTCGTGCATCAAGCCTCGCCCTCCTATAATCCATTCCCACTGAGAATCGAGCTTTAATAGCCAGTCAGCTCTTTGACTCTCTGCTTAATACCACCACCAGAATGAGGAGAAGCCAAAATCTCCACCTCCTGAGCCAATCCCTCGTCTCCCACACTCTCCCCCTTGCTCACAGGATCTTTCTCTCTGGGCCTCTGCACGCACAGCTCCCTGGCTCTGGAATGTTCCTCCTTTGGCTCCTCACGTGGATGACTTGGTCTCATCCTTCAGGCCTTAACGGCCACCTTCTCTGAGAGGCGCCCCTGACCACTCCTTATGTGGTGGCTTCAAAAGAAGTCTATACATTCTTAACACTTCTCCCTTCAAAAGGCAGAAACTAATTTCTATCCCAAAAACAGGGCCTGGACTTAATGCTCTCTTTCGACTAACTGGATGTGATAAAGGCTACATGACTTCCGAGGCTAGTTTCAGCTTGGCTCTCTCATTTCTAGATCACTCCCTCTGGGGAAAGCCAGTTGCCGTGTCAGGAGGACACTCAAGCAACCTATGGTGAGGCCTGCTGGGGAAGAAGTGAGGCCCCCTGCCAACAGCCAGCCCCAGCCAGGCAGCGACTATAACTTCATGACAGACCCTGATCCAAAACCACCAGGCCAAGCTGGTCCCAAGTTCCAGACCCAGAGAAACTGTGAGCTTAATAAATGCTTATCATAGTTTTAAGCCACTAAATTTAAGGGTAAAATTTGTTACACAGCAATAGGTAACTATTATGCCATATAAGATAGCAACAGCTTCACCCCATACCTTACTTTAGATCACATTGTCACATTTAATTTCTCCCTAATTGTCACCACTATCTGAGATTATAACATTTACTCATGATGTCTTCCCCAGTAGCAGTGTCCTGCCTAGCCTGCTCACATGCTGAATACCAGTCCCCAAGTACTTCATAGTTCCTGGTACTTTCTACACACTGTTGCCATTTTCGATCATATCACTTTGATGCTTAAAATTGCCCCTAGTTCTACAAAGGTCTCAAGGTAATACCCAAATTCCTTGATACATGAGGCCATAAAGCCACCTTTCCCACTGCACTTGCTATAACTCCCTTCCTGGCTCCTTCTAGGGTGTTTTCTGTGACACCGACCGATTCTCCAATTCTCTGGACCCGGCTGCATGTCCAACAATTCAATGATGACATCATCTATCTGGAGCTGGGGTCAGATCCCACAGTTAAAAGGGCTCTGACCCACATTTCTGAACTACCAGCTACAAATTGGGGGTTCCCATAACCTCCTCCTCAGGTTCAATAATTTGCTAGAATGGTGCACAGAATGCAAGAAAACATTTTACTTACAGGTGTAAGTAAACTCCAGGTGTACCTGCCAGCACCTGGTATATCTGCCAGCACCTGGATATGTTCACCCACCCAGAAGTTCTAGAGTTTTTACAGAGCTCCATCTCCAGCCCCCAATCCCTACCCCAAGAAGTCAGAGGTTGAAGAGTGGAGCCAAAAGTTCCAATCCTTTGATTACTTGGTGTTTCTGGTGATCAGGCCCCACTGGCACCAGAAAGTCCAATGATGAGGGTATTGGAACTTTCAAAAGCAAGATGCAGAAATAATTTAAACAGATGAAGGGATCTTTGTCAGTGTTTTTTCTTTTTTTTTTTTTAAATTTATTTGAGAGAGAGTGAGCGAGAGACCAAGCATAAGCAGGGTGAGCGGCAGAGAGAGAGAGGAAGACCAGGCTCCCCACTAAGCAGGGACCTGGACCTGGGGCTTGATCTCTGGGCCCCGGATCATGACCTGAGCTGAAGGTAGATGCTTAACTGACTGAGCCACCCAGGGGCCCTGTCAGCCCTTTGTTAGAAATTCTTTTATCTTGTGACTTTTTACATCTTGAAAGAAGGAATACTTGCCTTTAAAAAACAAAATTACTTTTAGTCAGTATTCTATCTGCAACCTTAGCTTTCAAAGTATAATAATTCTGGCTGAGGAAAGGAGGGCGTGACTCCACGCTCTCCTCTCTACCCGAACCCACCCTGAGAGGCTAATAAATGCAGGAAGCCTGCGGCAGAGGCTGCTCTGGGACCATGTACAGCACATGGAGGAGACAGAAAGTGTGGAGATGCGTGGCGCTGGCAGAACACCTCGCTTGAGCGATAGATAGCACACGTGGCACAGCCAGCACTCCACCCATCTCAGGGAGTTTGTGGTCAGATAAGAGTTCTGTGCAGACCAGATGCAGGCCTGTGTCTCTTAGAAAGGGCAAAACATGCCTGACCACTTCCCACTGTAATCCCAGTTTGATGGTAGGGCATTTAACCAGAAAGCCACATCCAAATCAGGAGGGATTTTTAAAAAAATCTCATGAATCACCCTTATCAGTGACTTTGTTCACTAAATCAAGGCAGTCTCTTTGTATCAACTGAACAGCACAAGCCCAGAGGCTGGGACAGGACCTCCCTGATGGAGAAGGGTGGAGGAAGGTTGGTGTGTCCAGAGGCAGGGTCCAAGGAATGGCTCTGGCTTCAAGTGTCATTTGGTCCCCCCCACCCCCACATCTGCCAAAGTGTTCATGCTCCCAAAAGTCAAAACTCGGTGGTCTGTGGAGAGGTGGGTTCTGTTCTGCGTCTGCTGATCTTTCAAAACCTCAGGAGCTGGCCTAGGACTTTCCTCAGTAAGAGGGACCACTGTTCACCAGAAAATAACAGAAAACAGAGGGGCACCCGGGTGTCTCAGTCAGTTAAGCGGCTGCCTCCGGCTCAGGCCATGATCCTAGGGTCCTGGGATGGAGCCCTGCGTCATCTGTTTCTCTCTCTCCCTATGCCCTTCGCTCCAGCTTGTGTCCTCTCTCTCAAATAAATAAAATCTTAAAAAAAAAAAAAAGAACAGAAAACAGTATGCATTGTCTTACGTGTAAGTCCTCTGACCTTTGGACTCCCGTAACCCAGGTCCACGAATCCCATGGATGGGCCTTCCCATCTGCTTTCTTGAGATATATGTCACACTCTATGTAATTCACTCGTCTCAAGCGTACAATTCAGCGGCTGTGAGAACACTACAGAGCTATGCGGTCAATTTTAGAATATGTACATCACTCCAAGCGGAAACTCTGCACCCGTTAGTATTCACTCTCCATCCTCCCTCCCAACACCCCTCTTTCCCTGCTCCAGGCAACCACTGATTTTTCTGTGTCTGTAGATTTGCCTATTCTGACATTTCATATAAATGGAACCTTTCACATATGTGGCTTGTGATTGGTTCCCTTCACTTAACATGCTTTTAAGGTTCATCCATCCATGTTGTAACATATAGGATTACTTCATTTTATGGCAAATTTATTTTCCATTACTACATATCTAATAGACTGTTTATTCACTCATCAGTAGATGGATATTTGAGCTTTTCCACCTGTTGGCTGATTCTGGATAATGCCACTGTGACCATTTGTGTCCTAGTTTTTGAGGAGATACACATTTGGTGGGCTTCTGGGGTTCCAAACTTTCTGACACATTTGTAAATATCATGTGTCCATGTGCCTTCCAAACAGAAAGTGCAAAACAGCCATAGGACTGACAAGATGAGTGCAAAGGCCTGGTCTACGTACTTAGCCCAGCTCCTCATTGGCCTTCCAGACTCTGTACACTGCTGCCTGCCTTTCCATGTGGGCCTGCAGGTCGGACAGACCTGGGGCTCAGGGAGCTGTGCTACCAACTACTTCTGCTCCTCATGCAAGTTCCCTGGCTCTCTCGAGCCACTCCTATGAGAACTGGAGGTAACAACAGGGTATCGTACTACGCTTGCTCTCTTGGCCATGATGCAGCTCGTGTCTCCAAAGTGTGGAACACAATGTCTGGGTCAGGACTCTCGGGTGGGATGTCTTCAGGACCTGGTGAAGCCCCTCTGACTTCCAGAGATGTTCATGCTTTTCCATGTCTGCACCTTGGCCTTTACCGTTCTTCCACTTAAAATGCCCTCCCTCACAAAACTCCCTCTGACTCTGGTGAGGGGTGGTCCATCCGTCAGGTCTGCTTCCGCCCGAGCCACCCTGCTCTTCTCATGGGTCCTGTCGTGCATAGCTTCTCTCTCTGCTTCGCATCTCCTTAAAGTTCTTTCTCTTAAAGCACAAAACTGGCACCACCTGGGGAGCAGTGTTCGTCTTCTCGTCTGCCTTGGCCCTGCAAGGCCCCTCATCACCAACAGGGCTGCCTGAGGACCTCCGCTCCTCCCACCTGCTTTCTTCTCCTGGGGGAGAGGGGGGCAGCCAGGGATGGGGGAGCTCAGCAGCACAGCCACCTGGGCCCCCTCCACCTAGAGCATTTACAGAGCAGCCAGGCCCCACGAGGCAAGCAGGATGATGAAGAAGCCGAGCACTTTGAAAAAATGCCCCTTCTGAAGCTTATGGCCTAGTGGGTGAAACCAAGGGGCTCGACGAAGTGTGGAGTCTGGGTGGGGCACAGACGGGGTGGTGGGCCTGTCCTTTCCCAGACTAAGGGTCTAGGAAGGTTTCTTAGAGGAGTTAAGGCTGGTGGTGACAGATGAATAGAGACGGCGGGGTGGGCAGTGTGAGGGAGTGAACAAGCATGAACAAAGGAGATCTATGACACAGCAGGCCACCAAGAGGGAAAAGGGGACAAGGAAGGAGGGGAGGAGAGGAAGGAGCAAGGGAAGAAGAACAAGCCTGTGGCTGAAATGGGAAGATCCAGTGAGGGTTTTAGTTTGTTTTTGTGTCTTAGAGACCCCAGATGTCACTTCTTGGCTGCAGCCTGGAAGCTGACAGCGGAGACTGAAAGGCTGACAAAATGCAGGACAGGAGGCATGAGAGCAGGATCCTGGTGGAGGAGGAAGGTGGGGAGGAGATTCAGAGCTTAGACTTCCTCCTAGGGCCACCAGGCAGGAAGTGAGAGTAGAGGCAGAGATAAGTCTGACAGGAAGCTGAGGGAACAAAGGAGTTACACTTGATAGCAGTCAAGGAGGGTGAGTGGGTGGGGGAGGAGTACGGTGGCTTGGGGAGAGGTAAAGGTTAGAAAGACCAGCTGGGGAAGGGGGAAGAGACCAAAGACTGCTGGGCAACTTGGGGGCCTCCAGAGGCTGGAGAGAGTGAGGGGATTGGAGCCCTGATGAGCACGCTGGAGAGGCCCCCTGGCAGTGCTCAGTCACTCATGAAGGAGTAAAGGCCAATGGTGGACCCACTCAAAACAGGATGAACAAGGAGACAGAGTGGAAGGTCAAGGGGACCAGTGGATTGATGGCTTTTCAAAAAGAATAGTGGCGATGTCTAGACTGGATAGGGAAGAACTGTGGCCTTAATGGTGGAGAGTTTCAGATCATCAGTAAGATCCAAGAGCAGGCTGGGGAGATAGAGTTTGGGGGATAGAGACATGTAGCAGGAGAGAGGATATCACAGCTTAAAACTCTGGAGGTATGTTCACCAAGATACAGCATATGCTCGGTCATGAAACAAGTTTCAATAAATTTAAGATCGTGGAACAATCACCATGATTTAATTTGGGGACATTTCCATCACTCCAAAAACAAACCTCATATCAACCTGCAGTCCCTCTCCATTCCCACCATCAGCCCCAGACAATCATCAACCTCCTTTTTGTTCTCTACAGACTTGCCTTTTCTGAACACTCCATATAAATGCAATCCTACAGCAAATGGTCTTTTATGTCTGGCTTCTTTTACTTGGCATGTTTTTCAGATTCATCCACTTACAGCTTGTATCAGTAGTCTGTTCCGTTTTACTCGGGACACTATCCCTTTGTACGAATATGCCACATTTTATTGACCCGTTCATCAGTTGCTGGACATCTGAATTATATCCAGTTTGGGGTTGTTATGAATTATGCTGCTCTGAATATTTGCATATAAGTCTTTGGGTAGACATAGGTTTTCATTTCTCTTGGGTATACACCCAGAAGTGGAACTCCTCAGTCCTATGGTAATTCTGTGTTTAACCTTTGAAGAAACCTCCAAACTGCGTTCCAAAGTGTTTGTACCATTTTATGTTCCCACAAGAGACACAGGAAGGTTCTCATTTCTCTATATCCTCGCCAACATTTGTTATTGTCCATCTTTTATTAGTACAGCCATTCCAGGGGGTGTGAAGTCGTATTTCACTGTGGTTTTGATTAGTACTTTTCTAATGATTAATGCCATTGAGAGCATTACACATGTACGTATCAGTCATCTGTAATCTCCTTTGATGAAATTTGCACATTTTTTTTTGACTGGGTTGTGTATCCTCCTATTATTGAGTTGTAAGAATTCTTGATGTATTTTAGAAACAAATCCTCTGCTAGACATATGATTTGAAAATATATTCTCCTAGTCTGTGGCTTGGATTTCCATTTTCTTAATGATTTCTTTTGAAGAGCAAACATTTTTAATTTTGGTGAAATTCAATTTATCACTTTTTCCTTTAAGGATCATGCTTTAGGTGTCCAATCTAAAAAGTCTTTACCAGGGCGCCTGGGTGGCTCAGTGGGTTAAGCCGCTGCCTTCAGCTCAGGTCATGATCTCAGGGTCCTGGGATCGAGTCCCGCATCGGGCTCTCTGCTCGGCAGGGAGCCTGCTTCCCTCTCTCTCTGCCTGCCTCTCCATCTACTTGTGATCTCTCTCTGTCAAATAAACAAATAAAATCTTAAAAAAAAAAAAAAATTAAAATAAAAAATAAAAATAAAAAGTCTTTACCTAGCGGTGCCCGGATGGCTCAGTTGTTAGGTGTCATTTAAGTTTAAATGATAGAATGGGGGGGGCACCTGGGTGGCTCATTCATTAAGCATCTGCCTTCCGCTCAGGTTATGATCTCAGGGTCCTGGAATCGAGTCCCATGTCAGGCTCCCTGCTCAGCAAGAAGCCTGCTTCTCCCTCTCTCACTCCCCCGCTTGTGTTCCCTCTCTCGCTGTCTCTCTCTCTGTCAAATGAATAAACAAAATCTTAAAAAAAAAAGTCTTTGCCTAATTGAAGGTCATAAAGACTTTCTTCCTTCCTTTAGAATGAGTTTTATAGAGGAATTAAGTTAGAAATCAATAAAAATAAGATACGCTGAAAAAACAAACTCATAAATATATGGAAATTATATAACACATTTCTAAATAATCTATGAGCTTATTTTTTTGGAGAGAGAGAGAGAGAGGGAGGATGGGGAAAGGGGAGGGAAAGGTGGGGAGAGAGAGAATCTTAGACAGGCTCCATGCCCAGTGCAGACCCTGAGATCATGACCTGAGCCAAAATCAAGAGCTGATGCTTAACTGACTGAACCCCCCAGAAGCCCCCAAAAGGCATTCCTGAAACAAATGTGCATATCTTTTACCCTCTTCTCGTCCAGCGATTTACTTATTTTTCTCCTCTTCTCCTTCAGAGTCAAAATTCTCACAAAGAATGTTTATATTCAAGTCTCACATTTATGTTCACAAGGTTGTCTCTACCTGACACTCCTCAGCAGCAGGTAATGCAGCCCGTGGATGCTTTGCTTCCAGAGGGGCCCAGTGAGCAAATTGTTACTAAATCCAGGAGAAGGGCTTTGGTCTTCCTCTTACACATCCCCTCAGCAGCACAGATGCCAGTTTTCCTCCTCACTCTCTGCCCACCACATATGTGCCTCTTTTCTTCCTTCTGCATCCTTTCTCCTTAGAGGATGTCCTCTGTCCCATGCCTTCAATAACCATCCACACACAGATGACCTGACACATATACTCCCAGCCCAGAGCTCTCCTCTGACCTCTCCATCCACAGACCCCAGAGCCCCCCTCCAGTATCTTCTCTCCACTGTTCTAAAAAGGACTCTCAAACTCAATCTGTCCAAATCCAACTCACAATCTCCCCTCTCCTAGTCCATGTTTTCTTCTGAAATTTCTTTCAATAAATGGTACCATCTGCCCAGTCACCACCCTGGGACCTAAGAGTCATCCAGGATATGTCCTTCTCTTTAAACCCCAATATCCAATCCATCATTACATCTCATTGATTAAACTTCACACGTCTCTTAGATAGTTTACGTCATCCCCATCTTGGCTCCACCATCCTAGTCTCTCACTGAGACTATGGTCCAGCCACCTAGATAGCTTTCCCAGATCCACAGGTACCCTCACCCAACCCTCTCTGCACCCTGGGATCAGGGAGGTTTGTCCCATCATAATCATGTCATGGCACCGTTGCGCCCTCCTGCTTCAAAGGCTCTCAACACAAAGACAAAACTTCAATGTGGTTTAATTGGCCTATTCTAATCTTACCTCTACCCACTTTCTAGTCTCTTCACTGAAACATACTCCACACCCAAACCCTGTATCTGGGTCCTTTACCAGTTCTTCATGCTCCTCATTTCCCCTCTAACCACATGGCCTTTGCACGTGCTATCTCCTCTGCCTGGAACATGTTTCCCTCCCCCTTTGCCACATTAACTTTTTCTTATCCTTCATATCTCTGTCAAGCTTCACTCCCACAGGGAAGCCTTCACCAACCTCCCCGACAAGGTCAAATGCCCCAATTATTATCAACTCCCCTATTTCTTTTTAGCAATCATTGCAGGTGCAGTCTTCCCGTTTAATTTGGGTGATCATATGATTTGGGTCTGTCTCCCCAACCAGTGTGTAAGTTCCATGAGGGCAAATCTCATAGTTGGTTTTGTTCATCATTGTCTCCTTAGCTCCTGGCAAAAGCTTGGACCCATAGTGGCCACTGGAAAATACTTGCTGAATGAATAACTAAGTCATGGTAACGTCACCCAGCATGAAAATAGGACTGAAGGAAGTCATGTGAACATCTTCAGAGAATAAAATGGGGGAGGGTGACCAGGCAGTAAAATGGCCAAGGAAGAGCTGAGGATCATGGAGACGCACCCAGGGTGGACGCCCCCAAGGGGTAGGGCTGTATGAAGGCGGGGTGTTGTGGGGGTACAGAGGCAGACATGGACAAAAGAAAAACAAGTTCTTCCAGTGATCCACCCCTTTGCCTGGACCAACTTTTCTTCAAGAAAAAGAGAAAGTATCCCTCATAAGCAGTATCCCAAGGAGGTACAGCTTTTCTTAGAGGAAGCAGGGAAGCCATCATTTGCTCAAGGAAGTTGTCAGTCAGTGAGAATGGGGCAGATGGTACACATTCAAGCTGGCCACTGAGTCTCTGAAGATTGGCCAACGTCCCCCTACTGAGGAATGGGTAAACAAAGAAATCTGTGACATAGCATCTCATTAGCAGCTCTTTTTGACTCTTTATTGCTTTCCATGAAGACACGTACCTTGGTCCATCCAGGAAACTGGATAAAGGTGTCCTGGGGCAAGTCTGGGATCCCACTGGGAATGGAGAAGTTCCCCATATAAAAGGCCGGCAGAGTGTAGTTAGATGAGGTGTGCGCCAAGGCTTTCTCATGGTGGCACTTGTTATAGCCATTCCAGTCTTGCAGGGGTCTGCGCACTGCATTTTCGGTGTCCAGTGGGAAGATCATCCAGTCTGTGAGGATTTTGGAACCGAGGGTCAGGTTAGAAACAAGACCCTGTAAAGGAGAGACAGAGCAATGAGCTGGGGTGGGAAGCAAAAGGCTTCAAGTGTTTCTGTGTCCCTGCCCTGAATCCTTGGGGAGAGCACACTGGGATATGAAACACCAACAGTAAGTGAGACTCAAACCATGTGTACATCAAAGTGATGTTGGGCTGGAGGCCAGAGCTCCTGACCCCACGCCCCCAGTCTTCAGAGTCACTGCTGAATGGACGGGATGATGGAGTCTGAGGCATGGGAGAATGAACGCAGTCAGGAATGCAGAAGAACATTTAGTCACTGTAACGGGGGTTGGAGGGACAGACTCTGTCCCTTCATATAACCAAGAGCAAGTCCTGGCATTGAGCCCCTCAGCAGCCCTCATGGAATGATCACACCTGAGTCCATGTACCCACTGCGGGACTTAGGGAGGTGACATAAACGAGGACACTGATATCTGTGAAAGAGCAGAAAGGGAGTGATGATGATGGTGAACAGTTGTGCCACTCGTCCAGCGGGGTCAGCAGGCCAGGTGTCCACGGAACCGGCCACCTCATCGAAGCCTATGCTCAGGGCTCAGCTAGCTTCCTCTTCCCCGCCTCTCATGTGGCAAACTTCTCCATTCCCCGTAGGATCCCAAATCTGTCCCAGGACAACTCTCAGTACCGAGCCTCAATTGCCCACTTAGTAACTCAATAAACATGAGCCAGGCAGATGTGTGCCAGGCTCTTTGCTGGGCACTGGGGACCCAGCGACTACACAAGAATGCCTGTCACAGCATATGTCAACATGGCCTGTGACAGCCAAGCAGGAAGGCCACTAACTACAGCCTGAGCACAAGGACTTTAACAGGGACATTTCTCTTGGAGGTAAAGGTTGCCCTGCGTGGCCATTCTCTAAGAGAGGAACTGCCTTGCTACTGTGCTGCCAACGAGAGGGTCAGGAAACAGCCCCATACACCGCCTCTGTCCTAGAGCGTGTGGTACCCTCAGTCCTCGGAGGCCAGCCTTCTCTCCTCTGGCGGATGATGAGCCACCTGAGGGGAAGCCTGCATCTCGACATCTCCGCAGCCCCCCGAGCACCTTGTGGAGCCTCTTATGGAGTACAAGCTTAACAAATGTCGGCTGAACGACACTCCTAAAAATGTTGCCCAAGGAATAACATCTGGGCTAGGGCTAGACACCTGGACACAGGGTAACCAGCAGGGGTGAGAGGCCGTGCACTGAGGGAAAAGGCTTTCTACCATTCAAGGCTTTGTCATGGATCGTCCACACCCAGAACACAGAGCAGACCAAACACCGGGCTGGCATTGTCGGCTCCCAAGTGCCTTTTGAAAGTGAGCTGGGTTTGTTCAGCAAAGGAGCAGCGAGGTGGAGTAGCTTCCTCCTTCTGTTTCTCTCTACCGGGTGACTGAACCTGAACACAAGGGAAGGGTTCTCTCTACACAGCACAATGTTCTCATCACCTGCAGGGGACACCGGTCTTCAAACTAACCCAATTCTAAAGCTGCAAAAGAAATCACAGTAGGTTCACTCGCCGAACTTGGCTGAGAGTACAAGCTTTCAAAAACCACCTCTATGTGAAGGGGGCTAGAGGAAAAGAATGCATATGTGAGAGTTTTTATATGGCCTTCCAGAACCTTCTTGGGTGGCACAGGCACGGTCCTGTCAACCTCTGAACGTCACTCCTGACAGGGAGGCCGGTCCTACCTTAAAATCATTGATATATCTGCCATAGTTCACACGCCCCATGTTCTCCACCAGAAGGTCCAGAGTGGCTCCAGCTTTCCCGGTGATGTTCAGAGAGGTCACAGCACTTCGCTCCAGGACTCCCTGTGGCACCTGCAGGGTCAGAGTCCAGTGGGAATTAACTGGAGTGAGAAGGTCAGCAGAGTCAGCTGTCACACTCATTTTCCTGTCTTGAAGGGTCACTGGACTCGGGAGGCCATGCTCTGCTGGCCCCTTTGCCCAAGTCACCGGCTGGGAGGTCAAGTTCCCCCAAACACTGCTCCCTAACCAGGCAACTCTCCAGATGTGGCTCAGAGCAAGGGGAGGTCTAGGCTGGCTTCCTTGGCTCTGGGATGTTTTGCTGCACGTCTATTTTTTTTTTTTTTTTAAAGAGTTTGTTTGTTTATTTGACAGAGAGAAATCACAAATAGAGAGGCAGGCAGAGAGAGGGAGAGAGAGAGAGAGGGAAGCAGGCTCCCTGCTGAGCAGAGAGCCCGACGCGGGACTCGATCCTAGGACCCCAAGATCATTACCTGAGCCGAAGGCAGCGGCTTAACCCACTGAGCCACCCAGGCGCCCCTTGCTGCACGTCTATTTTTAATAGGAAGGGAATGGGGGCAAAAATTCCAGGAGGGGATTCCTGCCCCAGGAGCTGCTTTGTGTTTCACAGCACAAAAGGCAGTCATAAAAAGTGGCTTCCAAACAACGGGGAGAAATGAGGCAAAATCAGATAAATGAGATAAAATCAGAGTTAGGTGGAGCCGTCTTACCTCAAGATACCTGACGGGGAGCATTAACCACGTAAATTACGTAACAGAGTGAGGAAGAACAACAAACACTTAAGCAGCAACATACTCCTAACTTTTTAAAAGGGGAGGTTTCTAAAAAATTGAAGTTACTGACTATAATTCGCTAAGACAACCTCTAAAACGGAATTCAAGAGATTGCCATCAGTGTACATGTGGGCAATATACACGTATGTCCTAGAAACTTGCTCCCACTGAAACGAAAGCCCTCGATCACAACAGAATGGAAACTTTTTTTTAAAATTTTTTTTGAGAGAGAGCAGGAGTGGAGAGTGGGGCACAGGGAGAGGAAGACAGATAAGCAGGCTCCCCGCTGAGCAGGGAACCCAATGCAGGGCTCAATACCAGGACCCTGAGATCATGATCTGAGCCCAAGGCAGAGGCTTAAAAGACTGAGCCACCCAGGTGCCCCCAGAATGGAAACACTTTAATTTAAAAATTTCTGAGCAAATTTCCACCGTTAGAAAAAAAATCTCTTCACATGTTCTTTTACATGATTATTTCAGTGGAAGGAATGGAAACCCTCCAGTGTTTCTCTGCTGTGTTGTGAGACAAAGGTCTGTGTGGACTGTAGCTACCATTACCAGAACAGTCCTTTAAAACAGGATTTCTCACGCGGGATGAAGGCGCAGGGTTAAATGAATCACTGCTCCAGCATGTATAACTCGGACCCTGTCCTCAAGGAGCAAAGGAGACATGGGTGACATTCTGCCACTGGCAGAGAGGATGGCGTGGACTGGGGAGAGCAGACTGGGGAGAGCGCTCCCCTCCAGGTTCAGATGGGTGAGAGGGTGTACTCCAGGCAGAGAGGGAGCATGGGTGAGACCACAATAGCAAGCAAGGGGACACGGCCAAGGGACATCAAGAGGAGACGCACCGCCTGAGTCTGGAAAGGTGGGCAACGGCCCTGAATGCTGTGCTACCAAGGGCAGACCACACGTTGTCTGTCGGGGCAGACAGGCGCGCAGCTCAGAGACAGCTCTTACCCCATCCACGGCGACATAGGCACGGTCATGGACTGCGCTGAGGGGCGACGACAGGGGAGTGGGGTCACTGCAGTCTTGAGGAAGTGTCGTTCGGTACAGCACAAACCCAAAATACTGGTTAGTAAAGGATGCAAGAAAAACACATCAGTCTTTGAAAGATAACAGGGTCACCTCGACTTGTGTGAAAGCCATGTCTAAAATCATACGGAGTAAGAGGTTTCCCCAGCCTCCCACCAAAGTTCGGTCTGGATGAAGGAAACTGGCTGGCATCTTTAGATCACACACTAGCACAGCAGTAACAGCAAGGAACCCATATTTTATCAGAGAGCCCTTTCCCACACGAGGAGACTGGACTTTGGGACATGTTCAGTGATGTGCCCAGAATCACGCAGGGGATCCTATCATACACATCGAAAGGTCATCGATATTATCTCAAAAACACAACACAACAACAAAAAAGACAAACGGGGGCCCCTGGCTGGCTCGGTGGGTAGAGCATGTGACTCTTGAACTTGGGGTTGTGAGGTCGGGTATAGAGATTGCTTAAAAATAAAATCTTAAAACAACAACAACAACAACAAAGCTAAGAATGTTCGGTAAAACATTTTCCAGGTTCTTGGGTTACATGTGCTCTAACATACAAAACAAGAGTCAATCAGAAACCGTTTAAAGTGCAGGGCCGGGGGTGGTGGGGACAGAGATAGTGAGAGGTGGGGGTGTAGCCTGTCGCTAAGTCAGAAAACAGTGGTAGAGAGGCTGATGTCCCTGGTCCAAAAGGAAGGTGCCAGACTACCAGCCCCGCCCGCAACAGCACCTCAGCCTCAGCTGGCGCCCCTCTTGCTGTGGACACTGGCCAGGGTGAGCCAGGTCGGACCCCGCCACACAAGAGCATCCAATGGGTGTCCAACATGGGGCAGAGGAAAGGATCCTCCCGTCTAGGGCCCAGAAAGCAAGGGAGTGCATCTCGGCAAATGCAAAGGTGATTTGGAGGAGCTGAAAAAAAAAACCCACATTAACCTACGTTCCTGTGTTGCAGAAAGGGCCGAACTCAAGAAATGTCACTGGGGCCACCACCCAAGGCTTCTGGCACAAGGATGCCTCCCCTCCAGACCCCAAATCTCCATCTTTTGGCTTTTTTTTCTTTTCAAAGTAACCAGAGTGGTAAGTCCTAACTCAGAGGCTGAGGAACACTTTGTGATGGGGTTCGACAAGGGGGGCGGAAGCCACAGTCCTCCACCCTCCTCCCTGCACCTGTGCCCTCCATGGGTTTCGCTGGAAATGAACATTCAGCGGGCTTGCCCCAGACCTGAAACAGCCAGGGCCCAGGGAGCCCCCCCAGTCAGAGAGCACTGCCTCGGCCAGAGATCACAAAGCACAAGGGGCTGGCCAAGAACAATGAGTGCAGTGTCTATACATTGACCTGGAACTCACTTCCCCGGTTCCAGCTGCTCTAGTGACCACGTCTGGCCCGAGGTGCTCCCCCGCTAGGTGAAGGCAGGTTGCATTTTCTAGACAAAGATAAGGACACACAGCAGGCGCTGGCTGGAACTAGAGCAGGAATTCTACCCAGTGTTAATGAGATGGGGGTCGTTTACTCCTTTCACTGATCACAGGGTTGTTGGAATCAAAATCACAAGTGTAGAAAGAGTCTCCAAGGGGGTGCCTGGGTGGCTCAGTGGGTTAAAACTTCTGCCTTCGGCTCAGGTCATGGTCCCAGGGTCCTGGGATGGAGCCCCACATCGTGCTCTCTGCTCTGTGGGGAGCCTGCCTCCCCACCTCTCTCTGCCTGCCTCTCTGCCTGCTTGTGATTTCTGTCAAATAAATAGATAGAATCTAAAAAAAAAAAAAAAGAGTCACCAGGGCAAAATACACCAAACTAAGATCGGATATGCCATTGTTTTATCACCTTATTGTTCAGACGCCTTCCAGAAGGAGATCTCCACAGAAAGTCAGTGAAGGGGGACCCAGGTAAGTGTCCATTATTTCAAAAAATGGGACTGAATTCCTAACGAAGTGTTCAAACTGAATATCATAACAAAGGGACAAACGGAACCTCTCAGGCATCCGGACACGGCACTCTGAGGAGGACACATCGCTTTTGTCATGCTCATGCCAAATGTGTTACTGAGGCTAGTCCGGGAGGGGCAGGCTACAAAACAACAGGCCCAAACTCTTCAGAAATGTCCATGTTGCAAGAAAGGGAGAGAGGAAAGACAGGACTTAGGAACAGCTACGGATGAAGGAAGACTAGAGGGACATTGTAACTAAATGCAATGCGTGATCATAGACTACAAACTGGATTCGAAAACAGTTAGCCATGAAGGACATTACTGGATATGTAACCACAGAAAGCATATTAAATAATAGGTTATATGAACGTCAAATGTTTTAGGTGTGATCATTATATTGTGATTATATAGAAGAATGTCCTTTTTCTTAAAATATATAGGCTCTGCTATTTAGGGGTGAAGCGTCAGGATATGGACCACAAACTCAAATGGTTCAAAGGCGGCAGGTGACTGCCTGCGTGTGCTCCAAGGCAACTGCTAGTGCTTAGTGAATCCAAGTGAAAGCGATATGCGTGTGATACTTTCCTTGCAACATTTTTAGCTTTGAAAGTTTCTAAAATAAGAAATCGAGGAAACATTTTTAAATACATATGAGGAGCGCCTGGCTGGCTCAGTCGGTAGAACATGCGACCTTGATCTCAGGTCGGGAGTTTGAGCCGCATGATGGGTATGGAGCCTACTTAAAGAAAATAAAAATTAAAAAAATCTGAGGCAGCGCCTGGCTTAACCACATACACGCATGCACACACACTCAGACACGCACACACACACACACACACACACACACACACACACACACACACGTGCTCTGCTCTGTTCTCTTTAAAAGCAGGAAAGAGATTCTCCGAGAAACTAATCTATTAAGAGCACAGTCCTGGGGCGCCTGGGTGGCTCAGTGGGTTAAGCCTCTGCCTTCAGCTCAGGTCATGATCTCAGGTCCTGGGATGGAGGCCCGAATTGGGCTCTCTGCTCAGCAGGGAGCCTGCCTCCCCCTCTCTGCCTGCCTCTCTGCCTGCTTCTGATCTCTCTCTGTCAAATAAATAAATCTTAAAAAACAAAAAAAAGAACACAGTCCCATACCTTTGAGCTAACAAGGACAAAAAATTAAACTGTCTTGTGTATTACAGTGTGGTTTTCCTTTAGTAATAAAGATTAATTAGATCAGAAATGTGCTCAGTTTATAGCTTGCACTACAGAGTCACGCTGAATCAGGCTGAGTTACGAGCTTATTGGAGTAATAATAAGCAACAGGGAGGTAGGCTGATAGGAAAGGTCAGCCCAGCATGCAGTACTTAACGCTGAAGAGAGCCTGGAAATCAGTGGTGAATTTACCTGGGATGTGATTTATCTGCCTACGGTTCTGGTCCCTGGGCTCAGGACAGGCCCTGCAAGGCAGTGCAGAAAGCACATTTCTGTAAGGAGAGGAACTCTGGAGGCCTACCTGTTTCACCTGGATGAATGTCAAGGGATAAAGGCTTTTTACAGGCCCGGGCGGACACAGAATGGTCAGCGCGTCCTCCACTGTCTTTAACTGAAAAGAAACAAAAGCAGCACTCACTCCCTGTCACCCCTCCCTGGTATTCGGGGTGGAGGGCAATGTCATTGGCAAATTCTCAAAGAGATGAAGGTATTTGCCCAAATCCCTAAGTAGAACTAAGTGGTTCAAACTCCGCTCAGTGCTGCACAGTCACCTTCAGTCATGTTCATCCATGAGTTAGGGGCTCTGGATGAAAAATAACCGAGGGTATTCATAAGGTTTCAAGCATATCTATTCGCAAATGCAACCTCCTTTTATAGATGGCCCTTAAAATGAAGACCAAGGCTCTGAGGCTACCTCCTCTGTAAAGCCTTCCCCAGCACCCTTGTGGGAAGTCACCATGGCTGTGCCTTCCTTTGAACTTGTCTGGGGTGTATTTTCCATGCCTGCATCACTGACTAGTCGCTTACCTTTGCCGTCCTTGCCAGACAGCCAGCTCCATAAGGGCAGGGTCTGTATGGCACGGTGTCCCCCAATACCCAGCACATAGTATACACTCAATAAATACTTATTATATTCAGTCCAAATGGCTGTGTATTCTTGCACCCCAAGAAGCTTATTCTGATGCAGTAACAAGGATGGTAACAGCTACCGAGCACTGAGTGCCTACTAAACTCCAGGCGACAGCACCCTACATGCACACCTCACTGAGTGCTCATGCCACCCAGGGAGGCTGCCCTCGCTGTCCCCACATTAGTGATGAGGAAACAGGTTCTCAGAGAGGCTCACTGTTAGGTTTGGCTACAAACCCCAGACTTCCTGCAGCGTGATACTGGCTGCGAATTTCATAAACACTTTCAGGGTCACCTTACCTTGCTGATGTGTGCGATCAAGGAACACAAAATCTGAAGTACAATTCCATCAATTCAGCTACTCATGTGGATGTTTTTCTATTTGGACAGCTAAAGAAATTCAACTCACAGTAAAAGGTTCTATCCTATACGACCATGTCCAACGTTAAGTTAATTCAGTTGTATGCTAACTTGCTACCTGAAATTGTACATGTTTCGTTAATAATGAAAAGCAATTTCTGCTTACACAATTTTCCTTCATGATAAACAGAATGCATTTTTGGTATTAAGATTGGTTTTGCAGGGATGCCTGGGTGGCTCAGTGGGTTAAGGCCTCTGCCTTTGGCTTAGGTAATGATCCTGGGGTCCTGGGATCGGGTCCGCATTGGGCTGTCTGCTCGGCAGGGAGCCTGCTTCCCCCTTTCTCTCTGCCTGCCTCTCTGCCTACTTGAGATCTCTCTGTCATAATAAATAAATAAAATCTTTAAAAAAAAAAAGGTTGGTTTCCCTTTGTTTTGCAATGTTGCTGTATTAAATATTTGCAGTTATTTTCTGTTGCATAAAAATAAATTTCTCACAGCTCCAAAACAAATCAACTTTTTCCTTAAGTAGCAGCAGCACTGAAAATGTAGAAGGTGCTCCCTTTACAAGTGTGATTAAAGTCTGATTAAACTAAATAAAGATTCCTATCAGGCAGACAGACCACAGTCTTTGTAGAATGTAACACACGTATCTGACACTAGGTGGAAAATGTTACGAGAGCTCAACCAACCATAATTATCAAAGGGCTTTAGGAACGGAAAAATTATACAATCATGTTTGGCATTTTGGTTAAAGATAAAAACTTACACTAGTTTAGAATCAAGATTCTTAAGAAATATGTAACTGCTCTTTTTTTTTTTTTTTCTTGTGAGTTAACAGATGTAGGAGTTAGGGATTATAAAAGGGGAAATCCTGAAAACAAAGATGGTCAAAACAAATTGATTTTGGTTTACGTCACTCCTGAGAAGGAAACGAAATCTCCCCTCTTTTTCTTTCCTAGAATAAAATGTCTCTTATTTATGATTAATTTTTAGCTCTTCCCCTTGATGTCTCATTTACCATATAAACCACAGGGCACAAAAATTAGGACATGATTTTTAGATGAAGGGGAGGATACTGAATTGTGCAAAGATCTATGAAAATGCTGGTGATTTTTGAGAACCCCTGAAAAAAAGTAAATAAATTATGGAAAGGAGCCTCACCAGCCATAACGAGGTGCCATGTTATTCCCACAAAGGCTCCTGAAGCTCCTTTGGATGACTAATCATTGAACCAAAATGACCTGCATGGTCTAAGAATGCCCATCTCCTCCTGCTCATGCCCCGTGTGCTCACCTTGTCAACCTGCACACATACCCTCTCACCTCTCACGCCCCACCCCAGCAGTCTCACAGAAAACAAACTCAGAGAAAAATAGAACCAAAGCCCCAGAGCAACACTTTCACTCACAACTGCTGAGTTCCACTTCCCCACTCTCAACAGATCTGTTTATGTGCCCTCTTACCTTCTTCAGAGCAACTTTTCCATATGCAAACTTGGGTGTAGATGGAGGGATAAAACCTTCTGGTACTTTTTCAAACTATAAACCGGAGTGGAAAAAGAGAAGATAAAAAGCTGTTAAACCCTCAGAAACACAGCGATACAATTCATTTTTCAAAAGGAGGCTCAAAGACTCAAACAATAGTGCCAGCAATTCTTGGAAAGGCAAAGGAACAAAAGACTTTCTCCACCAGGGCCGGGTAAAGTTTTTACTTCTAAGTGTGTGCCTGTGTATTTTGCCTGCATTTTTTTTTTTTTTAAGATTTTATTTATTTATTTGACAGAGAGAGATCACAAGTAGACGGAGAGGCAGGCAGAGAGAGAAAGGGAAGCAGGCTTCCTGCTGAGCAGAGAGCCCGATGCGGGACTCGACCCCAGGACCCTGAGATCACGACCCGAGCCGAAGGCAGCGGCCCAACCCACTGAACCACCCAGGCGCCCCTTTTGCCTGCATTTTAAGCTCCAGGAATCATTCAAATAATTACAGAACAAAAGACTTCAAAACAGCAAAAACAAGGGGGAAAAAATGAGGTGGGGTGGGGGGAGAAAAGGAAGAAGGCCCACAGCAAGACAGAAGCTGAAAGAAGGTAGCCCTAGTAGGGAGAAGTGTTGTTTGTAGGTTAAATCTTACTGGTAGATTAAAGTTTTGTATCAGTGTTAAATCTCCTGTGGTTTATATAAGAGCATATTCCAACCTATTATGAAACACACACTGAAGTATTTAGGGGTAAAGGATCATGACATATGCAACCCTCCAGTGGTTTAGAAAACCCAAGGAGGTGGTAAGGGGCAAATGATGAAGCAACAGAGTGTAATGTTGACATGGGTAAATCTGGGTGTGGGATAACTCAAGTGCTCTTTGTACTACTTTTATTTTTAAAACTCTTTGGTTTTAACTCTGAAATTATTCTTTTTTTTTTTTTTTAAGATTTTTTATTTATGTGACAGACAGAGATCACAAGGAGGCAGAGACAGAGAGAGAGAGGAGGAAGCAGGCTTCCCGCTGAGCAGAGAGCCCAATGTGGAGCTCGATCCCAGGACCCTGGGATCATGACCTGAGCTGAAGGCAGAGGCTTTAACCCACCGAGCCACCCAGGCGCCCCAACTCTGAAATTATTCTTAAATAAAAAGTAAAAACTAAAATAAAAATTAAAATTAAATATTAAATACACATACACACACACACACACATTTACATTAGAGTCAGAAGATGTAAGTACCAGGTCTTAAAAAGTTTGTGTCTAGGGACGCCTGGGTGGCTCAGTTGGTTAAGCGTCTCCCTTCGACTCAGGTCATGATCCCAGGGTCCTGCGGTCGAGTCCTGAATCGGGCTCCTTGCTCAGCAGGGAGCCTGCTTCTCCTTCTGCCTGCTACTCCCTCTGCTTGTGTTTTTTCTCTCTCTCTCTCTGACAAATAAATAAAATCTTAAAAAAAAAAAAAACGTCTGTGTCCATCTCCAAGTAGGTTGCATTATGATCTTTCAGGCTCCTTACATTTCTTTCCGCCTCCCTTCTCTTCCTCCCTTTCTTCCTTTCAGTTTCCCTTTTGAAAAGTAATTTAAGAAAGAAAATAAGAGACTGTTATAATGAAAAGCAATAGTCTCCTTGACTCACTATTCTCTTAGCTCTATTCTTCAGAGGAAACCATTTTAAATTCATTTAGTTGTTCCATTTTCACAATTCTGGTCTCTAAATAATATACTTATCTGAGATTTCTTATTTGATCTATTAAAACATTATCATTGATTTAATACATGAGAACTTAGCTCCATTGTACTATTCTGGATATCTCTCTTTCTTGACAATTTGGTTATATCACCATTTTCAGTTTCTCTACTGGTTACCTTTGTAGCTTGAAATAATATACCTTTATTTCTTAGTTCCATCAGTTAAGATTATTTTTGTATCCATGCCTTTTAAGATAAGGCTATTTGCATCCTTCCCTGAGCTCTCTTCACTACTCCCACCCCAAACCATCAGCTATACCTTTATATTGTCAAGGTTAAAACAGTCTATCCTGTACCCATACATCTTCCCTTCACCTGTATTTTGAGTCTAACTTCAAAATCAACCAATAGTGCTCATGCTCACATGATTATAATTATAAAAACATGACTCTCTGCAAAATTAAGTATTTTATACCATGATGGCCTGTTCTATCTTGTTCAGCTTTTTGTTTTTTTCCTCCCCTGGGGTTTCTAATTGCATTTCTTTTTTTCCTGTCTGCCTTTAGGTTAACACCTCTATAGGTTGTTCCAAACTTCCAAAGATGGTATCAAGTTTTTTCAAACACTTCTTACCCCCTAGGAAACTCCCTATTGGAACTCTCAAGTCTTCTTACTCCGAGGGACTGACTCTCCTTTAGGCTTGACATTCTGGGACTTCTCTTCATTGTTCTCCTGGTTTTAGCTTCTGTTTCTAGGATCTTATAACTACCTCATTTCACTGGAGCAATCTCAAGTACTTCCCAAGTACTGGTATGTGAAAGGAAAAATTTTTAAAACTTTGAATGTCTGAAAATGGCACATTTAGCTGATAATTTGGATGGCTATAGAATTCTATGTTGAAAATCATCTTCCTGGGCACCTGGGTGGCTCACTGGGTTAAGCTACTGCCTTTGGCTCAGGTCATGATCTCAGGGTCCTGGGATCGAGTCCCGCATCAGGCTCTCTGCTCAGCGGGGAGCCTGCTTCCCCTCTCTCTCTCTGCCTGCCTCTCTGCCTACTTGTGATCTCTCTCTCTGTCAAATAAATAAATAAAATATTAAAAAAAAAAGAAAAAGAAAAAGAAAATCATCTTCCCTCAGACAGGAAGATGTGTCTTCCCTGTATCATCCAGTATGATTCATACCAAGCTTGTTGTTCTTTCAAAGGTGATTGGCTTTTTCCTCCCTAGAAGCTTGTAAGTGCTTTATTCTCTCTGTTTTAAATTTTTCCAAGGATGTGTTTGGATATGTATTTTAAATTTATTATTCTGGGCAACTCAAATATCCTTTTCTGTTTTGGAAAAAAATTCTTTGATATCTTCTTTTTCTCCATCTTTTTCCCTTAAAGGTAAATTAGACATTCTAGATTGTCCCTCTATATCTCTCATCTTTTCACTTTTCCATCTCTGTCTTCTGGTTCTAATTTCTAGGAGATTATTTTTTATTTGGGAGAACAAAAATATGCTTTTTCAAAGCATCACATTCTTATATTGTGGAAACATCTTTTCATATGTCTCTGAAAGATATAAATTTGAGAGGATCTGTTTTGTTTAGCTTAAGATCTTTCATTCCTGTCCCTGAGCCTTCTGTTACCTTTATGTTATTTTTCTGTTTATTTCATTTTGGTCTTTCTCTTTCCCTTTACAGTTTTTATGGATGTCCTCAAACATTTGGCCACCCTTGGCCGTCCCAACACATTTAATGGTAATGCAAATGAATGCACCAGCACTTGCATAACTATCCTCTCTATGCCAGTCCTGCCCTATGTGCAGAAGCAAGCACTGTCCAGTGGGGAACTCTGTTTTAGGATGATTTGGGAGTCAGACATAATACATAGGGTTTTTGCTCTCAGGCTGCACTTTTTTTAAAAAATTCTGATTTTTTGGGGCGCCTGGGTGGCTCAGTGGGTTAAGCCGCTGCCTTCGGCTCAGGTCATGATCTCAGGGTCCTGGGATCGAGTCCCACGTCGGGCTCTCTGCTCAGCAAGAAGCCTGCTTCCCTCTCTCTCTGCCTTCCTCTCCGTCTACTTGTGATCTCTCTCTGTCAAATAAATAAATAAAATCTTTAAAAAAAAATAAATAAAATAAAAAATTCTGATTTTTTGACTGTTAAAAAGATACTTCCCTGATAGTCTGTTTGAAAGAGGGGTGGAAGAGTGGAGGACCTGATGGGAAATTAGCCTTCTTAGTTTTAGCTGTTTCATTCTGTCTCTTGACACACCTGCACTTCTAGGATCCTGGGCTCTGGGGTTCTTCTTTTTTTAAAGATTTTATTTATTTATTTGAGAGAGAGCAAGAGAGGGGAGTAGGTCAGAGGGAGAAGCAGACTCCCTGTAGGGCTGGGAGCCTGATGCGGAACTCGATTCCAGGACTCTGGGATCGTGACCTGAGCCGAAGGCAGTTGCTTAACCAACTGAGCCACCCAGGTGCCCTCTCCGGGGTTCATTACCTGTTTCTATTACCCTCTCTCACACTCACTGGAAACCTAGAGTTCCTCATGCTACTTCCTCAGCCCCCTCCACCTATTTTTGTTTCCAGAAAGTCTCTAAAATCTCTCATGCATAGATAGCTTCCTTCTTGTTGGCTTCACTTTAAAGATTTTACTTATTTATTTGAGATATAGAGAGTGAGAGAGAGAGAGAGAGCATGAGCATGGGGGAAGGGTAGTGGGAGAAGCAGACTCCCTACTGAGCAGGGGCTCAATCCCAGGACCCTGAGATCATGACCTAAGCTGAAGGCAGACACTTAAGCCACCCAGGCACCCTTGTTGGTTTCATTAAAAAAAAAAAAAAAGTCTTTTTTTTTTTAATCATTTAATAACATTTGAAAGGCAGAAGAGATTAGTATGTGGTCAGTCAGCCATTTGAACTAGAAGTCCTTTATATTTCTAATACTCTATGAATCAATACTTCTGTGAAATTTTTCAAAAAGTACATTACAATGATCTTCATGATTTGTATTAAAATGAATGCAAGGCCAAGGAGTTATTACTGTTGATCCCAGACAGACAAAATGTGAACTCTCTTCCAGTCTTCCCTACAGTCCTAGAATGCATTCATTCTCCTTTGGCCGTTTACCCATCTCTTCCTCCTCCACCTCACCTTCCGGTCAAGAGAAGCAGAAAACACAAATACACAGAGGGGACCTGAGAATACTCTGATTTGTTTTCCAAAGTTCCCTATTCACATGCACAAAGCAGTGACCACATCATATCTAACTTAGAAAGTCAAAGTAGAGTCCAGTCTAACAAGGACTACCATATTGGAAGAAAAACTCACTATACGGACATCCTTCTTTAACCTCCCTTCACCTATTCACCTCCATTCACCATTAACCTCATTCACAGTGATGGAGTGCTTCTCTGGAGTTTTGTCATCTCATTTGCCACTCACAAAGGCCTTCACAGCCAGTATTGTATTTCCTTTTTAGAGGCGAGACTAAGGAACTTGTCAAGATTATCAAGAGGGTAAAGGAGTGAGCTGGGTTCCTGACTCTAAGTTGTGTTTCTACAGTTCCATCTGACTTCCTTTATTGTACAACAACAGTACAATAGAAAGTGTCTTCTATTAACTAAACATAATTCCAAAAACAAAAACAACCCACAGAAACTTTTCTCTTTCATTTTTCCTCCTGGCCCTCCCCTTATGCATATATACCACGTAAGGTTAGAGATAGTAGCAATTTGTTACTGCTACTTACCAAAAGTACTTCTGGCATGACCAAATACTGACAATAATTTTATTTATTGCATATTATATTCAAATGGATATGACCATCCTTTCAGTATTAGGAGCTAAATCATTTCCAATTTTTGATATTACAAATAACACTGCAATGAACAACTTTATGTTTACAGTATTATCTTGGTTTAAAAAAATCCTTTTGGGGCACCTAGGTGGCTCAGTTGGTTAAGTATCTGCCTTCAGCTTGGGCCATGATCCCCAGGTCTTGGGATTAAGTCTCTGCTCAGTGGGGAGTCTGTTTCTCTCTGTCCCTTTGCTGTTCCCCTTGCTTATGCTCTCTCACTCAAATCAATAAATAAATCTTAAAAAAAAAAAAGAAATGTCAACAATCAAAATACATATATATTTTTAAAGATTTTATTTATTTATTTGACAAAGAGAGAGATCACAAGTAGGCAAAGAGGCAGGCAGAAAAAGAGGGGGAAGCAGGCTCCCCGCTGAGCAGAGAGCCCGATGTGGGACTCGATCCCAGGACCCTGGGATCATGACCTGAGCCGAAGGCAGAGGCTTAACCCACTGAACCACCCAGGCGCCCCCCCTAAAATACTTTTTTTTTTTTAGGATTTTATTTAAATGATTTTACAGAGAGAGAAAGAGAACACAAGCAGGGGAAGCAGCAGAGGGAGAGGGAGAAGCAGGCTCCCCACTGAGCAGGTAGCCCAATGTGGGGCTCAAACCCAGGACCAATGGATCATGACCCTAGCCAAAGGCAGACGTTCAACCGACTGAGCCACCCTGGAACCCCTAAAAAAATCTTTTTAATAAAGGCCCAAGTGAGGAGTTACTAGGTTACATGATAGGATCATTTTATATGAACCTTAATTTAGTGTATACCAAGGGGCACCTGGGTGGTTCAGTTGGTTAAGCATCTGCCTTTGGTTCAGGTCATCATCGCAGAGTCCTGGGATCAAGCCCTTCGTTGGGATCCCTGCTCAGTGGGGAGTCTGCTTGTACCTCTCCCTCTGCCCTTCCCGTGGCTTGTGCACACTCTCTTATTCTCTCTCAAATGAATAAATAAAATCTCTAAAAAATATATAGTGTTCATCATCGTTAGCCATCAGGGAGATTCAAATTAAACCACACTGAGATGTCACTTTACACCAGTTAGAATAGCCAAAATTAACAAGACAGTGAACAACAAGTGTTGGAGAGGATGTGGAGAAAGGGGAACCCTCTTTCACTGTTGGTGGGAATGTAAGTTGGTACAGCCACTTTGGAAAACAGTGTGGAGATTCCTTAAGAAATGAAAAATAGAGCTTCCCTATGACCCTGCAATTACACTACTGGGCATTTACCTCAAAGATACAGATGTAGTGAAAAGAAGGGCCATCGCTACCCCAATATTTATAGCAGCAATGGCCACAGTTGCCAAATGCTGGAAAGAACCAAGATGCCCTTCAAAAGATGAATGGATATGGTCCATATATACAATGGAGTATTATGCCTCCATCTGAAAGGTAGAAGAAGGGGAGAACTGAAAAATGAAGCTTGAGGGTAATAGGGGGTCAAGTCATGGAAGGCATCCTGATCAGATCAGCATTTTAGGGAAATGACCGGAAGACAGACTAGAAAACCCAAGTCTGTAGGAAAGGAAAAGACTAGAGCCACAAGAGGGTAGGCAATGCTTTAAAAATCTGCCATTTGTTATGTAATGTTCATTTTGTCATCCTCAATTGTCAGTCATAAAACACCATGTTTCCACCAGCACCATGGATCAGATCAGTAAGAGACAGCTTGTGTCTACTCACTGAGCTAATATCATTCCATCCATGAAACAAGAAGGACAATCAATCAGCCAGTGTAGACTGGTCCTTGGTCAAGTTTCAAACTTCATTAGGTTTTCTTTTTTTGGAAGATTGATTGATTGATTGTGTGAGCAGTGGGGAGGGGTAGAGGGTGAGGGAGAGGATCTCAAGCAGACTCAACGCTAAGCATGGAGCTTGATGTGGGGCTCAATCTCACAGCCCTGAGATTATGACCTGAGCTGAGATCAAGAGGTAAATGCTTATCTGAGTGGGTCACCCAGGCTACCCTTCATTTAGCTTTGAAGTACTAAAAGTCACTGTGGTCATTTTAGCATTCTGAGTCCCCACCCAGCCCCAATGCCCACCTCAAGGAATCCTAAGATTTGCTCCAATTATCAAGGTCCTCAACATATAGCTTGATTAATTTCTGTAAAATGACCTATCTCCAAAAAGCCATCTGGATTTTTATCTTTAATAGAATCCCTATGAAGAAGTGTAACAAAACTCCTCAAAAATGGGTCTTAAACTAATTCAAAAGCATTAAAAATAAACTCATCACTGAGTAAGGCCCCTCGCAGGGATTGGTAGGGAGGAGGAGGTTGCTGCCCTACATCTCATGGCTCATCCTCGAGGTCAAAGTGTTAACCATGTCTGGTTGAGTTTTACCCACACCAAAGAGAATACCTTAGAAAATGCAAATGTCATGAGCTTTGTCATACCTTAAAGAATCATATGCAAAGGGCCACCTGGAGCCTTTTATCACTGAGCACAGGTCTGCGCAGCCTGATGGGAAATTATCCCTGGGCGTCCATGTTAGTGGAAGATATTGTCCACTGACACCCAGCTTGCTCTTGAAATAGATATAAAAAAGAGACCCATTCTACTTTTTAAGTCTCTGCTGAAGGAAGAGACAGGAAGAGCTATATATGGGGGTATTTATGATCCTATTCTTTTCCTCAATGCAAGCAAATATTTTGAATATCATTTAACAAACCACCCAAGTGAACATCTACAAAGTCTCCTAAGAAAGAGCCCACTTTTAAAGTAGTTAATTTCTCTCTTCCAAACCTAAAAGAAGAGAAGAGGGAAAGCTTTCTGAAGATTGTCTCCTTCATGGGTTCATCTTACTATGCTCACTGGTTAAATGCTTGGGATCCCCTGGGTTTGCCTTTGCTTGGCCCTGTCCTTCTTACTGAGCTCTCCATGGACAATCCCAACCTCTCCTGGATGTCAGCCTCTACTTCCACTGAGGACCGTGTCCTAATGACTTCTTCCAGAGTTTCTCCCTCTTAAGAGAGAGACTTGCTGTATAGACACCTCCACCTGGATGTCCCCGGAAGCATCTGGAGCTGCATAAGCCCAGAACAGAAGTTGTTTCCCCCTCCCCCTTCCCAGCCTGTGCCTTGTCTGCAATTCTCTATAGTGGCTACTGCCTGTAATACCCATCCAGTTATCCAACCAAAGCTGTAACCTGGACAAATCAATGACTTCTCATACTTTCTCACACCTGCAGGTGTTCAGTTGCTGAATCTTATCAATTTTACTTCCTTAACTTTGTTCAAATCTAGAGACTTCCTCTCCAATCCCTGCTGCTCCTGCCACCATGTCATTCCTAGGTTATGGCAACAGCCTTCTAGCTCATCTTCTGCCTCCAGAAATGTCTGCAGGGAGGATCCTGGCAGTGTGCTCACATGGTCATAGGTGTTTATAAAATTTGCAGAAGTACTATAATTTAACCACAACAGGCTAAGACCCTTGTCTCCTTTTGCTCCAGCTTCTCTGTGTCGCATAACCCTTTTATGTCAGGAGACCCTGCTAAAGCATTTCTGGAATTCAAAGGAGAGCTGAGGTGTAGATTTATTTAATTTGGGTGTAAAATATATCTACATAGTTCACCGTCACTTCCGTGGATAGGTAACTTACCAGTAACAGATTATTCCTAATACCCAATATGCTGACTCACTTGCATATCACTCGATGGTGCCCTGAGGCACCCAGCCTCAGAAGTATGGGGGTTCTGGAGGAGACACAGGGTTTCAAATGTATAGGGCCAGAGCCTGTCTGCAGCAATTTCCTCCAAATACTGTAGCTCATGTAGGAAGGAACTGGAGAGTCCCCCAAATTTGTTAATAATCCTAAACATTTATATAACATTATCAGTAACAAAATGTGAAATTTTCTGTTTTCTAAACTTTCAGTACAGATTAAAAGACAAAGTTCAATCAGCCACACTGAAGAGAAAGATTTCCATTCTCTCTAGAGGAAAAGATTACAAACATAAGAGAGACAAAAAATAGCATGCAGCCAAAAGAATGTAAGGAAAGAAGGATAGCAGTTATATTTTAAATAGTTAATAAATCCAAAATGTGTTTTTTTTAAGTTTTGTGATGTTTGTGATTATTTTAAACTTTAAAGTTTTAAATTTGTAATAATTTTTCTTACTCATTTAAATACACATTTGGGGTGCCTAGCTGGCTCGATTAATGGAGCATAAGACTCTTCATCTTGGGGTTGTGAGTTTGAGCCCCCTGTTGGGTGTAGAGATTACTAAAAACAATAAATACACATTCATTTTTGTTGCCTTATCCAACACCCTTTCTGAAATGCATATCTGAATACATCACTTTCTTCACGTTCCTCAACAGAGTGTAGGCAACAGCATTAATGTTCCTGGTGATAATGTCACCTATCTATTAAGGAGAGAATAGAGTGGTGATGATTTACAGTGGAAAGAGATCAGGGAGCAAAACAGACCTGGAGACAGTTAATGGTCTCTGATAACCTAAGAGAAGAATAAAGTTAAATCCCTACCTCACTCCCAACAGCAAAAACAGCAATTCCATATACATCAATATTTCCACTAAAATATGAAATCACAAAAATTTTAAGTGCTCCACAGGAATTTATTTACACTACTAGTCTAGGGAAGCAGCCATGAAAGAGAGAAGGGGGTAGATTTCACGAGGTAAAAATTCAGGATTGTTTTTTACAGGAAAAAAAAAAGATGAAGAAACCCCCAAACTGTTAAAAATGCCCAATAATAGAACTCTTGCAAATTACACAGAAGACAAACGGGCAAACGGAGAAATTGTGAAAGAATCAACATAAGTAGTTCACAGAAAAGGAAACGTGGATGGACAATTTATGCATGAAACGGTGGACAACTCTAGTACTCATCACTAAAGAAATTCAGTGCTTTCTTTTAAAATGATCCTTTATACCTATCAAATGGCAAGGTCAAAAAGCCTGATAATTCACAGTATTGGTAAACGTGTGGGGAAGTACAATTTCATTAAAGGGCCATTTAGTAGTATCAATCAGAATGTCAGAGGCAAGCAACATCGACCCATTCCATTTCAAGAAAGTTTTCTACAGCTATCTTTGAACTGGTCCAATCCCGCCTCACCTAAATGGCTGCAAAAACCTTTGATTTTCCTGTTCTATCCTTGTCTTGCCTCCCAGAGTCTAGTCTCCACATAGCAGCCTGAGCAATCCTTTAACGACTCTGTTCAGCTCTACAGTGTCTCTCCATTTCACTCAGAGTCAAAGCCAAAATCCTCCAACAGCCAATAAGGCCCTAGGGGACCAGTTCCCTGCTATGTCTCTGACCTCATCTCCTACCACTCTCCCCTTGGCTCACTAGGCTTCAGCCACACTGGCCTCCTTGCTGGTTCTTTAAAATGCCAGGTGCATGCCCACCCTCCTACTGGTGACATTCTGTTTGAACTCTCACCCTGGACGTCCCACATGGCTGTCCTACCACCTTAAAGTCTTCACTTCTGCTTCACCCGCAAGGAGGGGTCATATATAACGAGTGGCTAAAACCATGCCTGGGATATAGAGGGAACTTGCTAAATAATTGTGGAATTACTTCTGAATAAATAAGCAACATGGGTGAGGTCAATTGGTGTCTGAAATAATTATAATAATGCCTTCCAGGGTTTTTTCAAGAAAGAATTGAAATATATGAACTCTAAACCCAAGAGAATTAAACTGCATGACATTAGTAACATATAAGTCAGGAGGGATGTAACTGGGGTTAATATGAGATAAAGTTTTGGTTGGATGTTTGTACTGAGTAGTTTTTTAAATTATTATAAGCTAAAAGTGAATGTTAAAGTGTTTTGAGAGTCAGACATAAAGGCGGGCATACTGTATGAACCCATTTACATAAAGTCAAAAAAAACAGGCAAAACTAACCTATGGTGACAGAGGTCAGGGTAGTGGTTGGCTCTGGGGATGGAAGGTTCATGACTAGAGAGGAGCATGAGCATGGCCTCTGGGGCGCTGTGTGTTGGTTACAGGGGTGTGTCCACCTTGCATAAATTCACTGAGTGGGATACTTATGAGTTGTGCTTTTGGGAGGTGGGGGTACATATTTTACACTTTAGTAGGTAACCACTAAAAGAACAGAAATATAGTGAATAACTTCCAAACTGGGAGGAGGATGCTGGGCATGAGTGAGGGATAAAATAAGAAAAAAAAAAAGACTCAGAAAGTAAACAAGAGAAGACAAAATGGAAAAGGTAGAAAAATAGATTATTATAAATAAGACAGTTGAAAATAATCAATGTGTATCAAGAATCATAATGAATGAGAATGAATAGATGCACCAGTTAGAAAACAAAAGTGCTCAAATTAAATTTTTCAAAATTCCAGTTATCTCTTGTTAATGAGGGACATGTTAAAAAAAAAAAGATACTGAAAGACTGAAATTCAGGACACTTGGGTGTCTCAGTTGATTAAACATCAGCCGTTAGCTCAAGTCATGATCCTGGGGTCCTGGGATTGAGTCCCATATCGGGCTCTCTGCTCAGTAGGGAGCCTGCTTCTCCCTCTGCCTGCTGCTCCCCCAACCCAGACAAATAAATAAATAAAATCTTAAAAAAAAAGATTGAAATTAAAGTCTTGGGAAAGATACACCAGGTAAATATTAACCAAAAGAATGCAGGTAAACTTTATTAGTATCAGACAAAAAAGACTTAAAGACAAAAGGCGTTATCAGAGATACAGGGTTACCACATAATGATACTAAATAAATGATACTGAAGAATTTAATTCTCAGTTTGCATACCTAATAACATGGCTTCAAAACTGACACAACTAGGGGCTCCTGGGTGGCTCAGTCAGCTGTTTGTCTTTGATTCAGGTCATGATCTCGGAGCCCTGGGATTGAGCCCCATGTTGGACTCCCTCTCCCTCTGCCCACCAACCTGCTTGTGCTCGCTCAAATAAATAAATAAAACCTTAAAAAAAAACCAAATAAATCAAAACTGACACAAGTATAAAGAGAAATATGTAACACAATTCTTTTAATAAATCATAGACTAAATGGACAAAAAGCCAGGAAGGACATTAAAGATATCAACAGCACTATGAATAAACTCAATCTAAGGAACACATATATAGATTCTATCCAACAATTATAAAACATACAGTCTTTGCAAGAACGCATGGAACATTGATTCAGTTTGACACTCGCCAGGCTCTAGGACTGGGTTCAAGGGATTGGTATCATACAAACCACATTCTCTATCGAGAATGCACATATGTTAGAAACCAGTGAACCAGAAAAAATACTTATATTTAATAACTGCTACTTTTGAACTACTTCTGAACATTTCCAGGTCCAAAGAGTAATCCAAATAGGCATTTATAGAAGCAAATTATAATAAATATACTAGATATCAACACAGGAATTGGAGCTACAGAGGTACTTGAAAGAAACACATAACGTTAAATATTTACAGGAGGGAAGAAGAAAGGCTGGGTTACAAAGTTTCAGATAAAGGAAGGAAACACCAAAGATAGGAACAGTGAGCCTTGAAACAGAACAAACATACAAGAGAGAATTTGGGAGTCATCACTCTAAATTGTGCAGAAACAAAAGCCATGGTAAAAATTAGCGTGCACAACATTTCAACCGCAAATCTGATGATCCGCAAAATCCAGATGACATGGACAAATTCTATGAGTAGTTACGTATTGATCTTATTTTTCAATATGCTTAAAATATTTCATCGTATAATTTTTTATGATTATGATGTTAGTCCCCATACAGTATATCTTCAGTTTTTGATGTAGTGTTCCGTGATTCACCATTTGCATATAACACATGGATTGCTCCCTGCAATCCACGTCCTCCTTAATATCATTTTTAACACTTAGTCTTAAATTGAGACTAAGGCATACTTAAAACAAAAGTCCATACCATTTATAGGCAGAAAACCTTTGTTTTTTAACTTCAAAACTCAGGTGACTGAGCAGAAAAATTGTGGGTTTTTCTTTTTTTTTTTTTCACCCACAGCAGAGACAGGAAACCCCACCTGGGTGCTTTGGATGCCTGAAAAGGTCACCGTTAGTGGGACTGAGCAGTTGAGCTTGCAGGCCGAAAGGAAGCAGCAAATGACTTGCCCCAAATGAAAAAAGTGAAGTATTGCTGACAGCTCCCCTTTGCACAGCGCCTCACAAAAGCCCGGATTTGCTCTCCGGCATGCCTCAGCTCTGTGCGTGGACACGCACCTTCCCACCTTCAATACAGGTAATTGCAATGGCTCCTGCCTGGTGCACAACAGACATGCCGGGCCCATCCTGGATGCCCGACGGCCCTTTTTTTTTTTTTTAAGATTTTATTTATTTATTTGACAGTCAGAGATCACAAGTAGGCAGAGAGGCAGGCAGAGAGAGGAGGAAGCAGGCTCCCCACAGAGCAGAGAGCCCGATGTGGGTCTCGATCCCAGGACCCTGGGATCATGATCTGAGCTGAAGGCAGAGGCTTTAACCTGCTGAGCCACCCAGGTGCCCTGCCGACAGCCGTTCTTTTTTTTTTTTTTTTTTTTTTTAGATTTTATTTATTTATTTGACAGAGAGAGATCACAAGTAGGCAGAGAGGCAGGCAGAGGGAGAGAGAGAGAGAGAGGGAAGCAGGCTCCCTGCTGAGCAGAGAGCCCGATGTGGGACTTGATTGCAGGACCCTGAGATCACAACCCGAGCCGAAGGCAATGGCTTAACCCACTGAGCCACCCAGGTGCCCCGACAGCCGTTCTTTTAATCCCGATAACTAACCGAGGCGCTATTGTTCCGGTTTTACGATGAACAGACTAGTGGAGGAATGCGCCCACAGACTGACTCTGAATCAGATAGAGGCCAAGACTCAAGGCCAAATCCATCTGAGGCCTCCCTTCATAGGCCCTTTTAAACACCAGGCAGTCACCAGCCTGGTCCAAAGCAGGTTTGGTCCCAGACCAGCCCACAGCAAGCCCGCACCAAGCACCCACCTTCCGAATGACGTCTCGCAGAGCAAAATACTTCTCAGTGAGGTCCCCTGCCTCGCTCAGTGGGGCGTCATAGTCGTAGCTGGTGGGCTGTGCTTTGTAGGGCATGTTGGCTCCTAGAAGACAAAAATAGCTGCTACTTACCAGCTAATTACTAGGCTTTCCCTGGGGACAAGCTCTGTGGGATTTACGGGCTCAGGGCCGTGGAGAGAGAAAATAAAGGACACATTAAAAACCAACTGTCAAGCAATAGAGAGGGGCCTGAGTTGTCAGGGTTTAGAGAAATGCATTTCTTCCTGCATGTGGCCCTCGCCAAAGCACCTGAGAGTCTACAAGGCCCTGTCTCCACCCGTTCTCTCAGCCAGAGCTGTTAGCAGAGATCCCAGCGGGTGTCACCACCCTTGAACCAGCAGGGAAGCTGAAGGTCTCCCTGAACCCAGCTCCATGTCTCACAACCAGGAGTGGCAGGGCTTCTGGCATGACCCATACCTCTCACTGATAACCCCAAAGTCTGAGATCTTTTCCATGCCCTCAGACCAAGGATTAGCTGAACACAACCGAGGGGTTATCAGAACACACAAAGTAGGAGATGACTGAGACACACATCGGTCCCCAGATTCAAATGGAACCCTAAGGTCTTTGTAACGTCAGAGGTGTTTTGTAACTGCAGTCAGAGGTGCTGCGGTGTCCTCTCATGTCCCCTTCAGGAGCAAGTCAAGCCCTCACGGTCCCAGCTGCTGGGAGGGTTAGCTGCTGCTGGCTCTCAGATGTGTCCCTCTGCTCATAGGCCTTGCCTAGGTTATGGCCCTCCGGGGAGAGCCCATACCCAATGACTGACCAAGGGGGTGCTGCAAAACCTAGGTCCTGTCTGTCCAAGCTGCAGAGCTCCCTCTAGAACCAGCTGAGCCACCTTCAGAGCTGTCTCATTGCTCAACATCTTCCTTTGCCCACGTCTGCCACCCACACTCTCGAAAGGTGCTGCTCCTGGGAATGCGCCCCAATAAACCTCCCGCTGGGCACCCTCAGTCTGTCTCCCAGGAGATGAAACCCACAACAGAGCCTGAGAACTAATGCCGAAAAAGACAAGAAAAGTAGATGGCTTGGCAATTATCGTTCCAGCAGCAGAGCCTCGAGCAGACGCTCCTCCCCTTGTCACAGATGTTCACAGGTAGGAGATTGGGTCCAACAGTGGGCAGTGATCCTCTGCTCCTATTAGAAAACTCACCCATGCCACACAGAGAGCTCGTCCAGATTCCTGAGCCCCACCCCACCTGAGATTCTGAGTTGGTAAGTCTGTGGTGGGACCTGGGACTCTGCATTCCTAAGAGACTCCCAGGTGATGCTGATGCTGCCCTCCGCGGACCACCAAGGCTCTGGGCCAGCCCTTTCTCTTCTACTCCAGAGAGCGTTTGACAACACAAGGGTATGAGAATAAAGCGGCTTTCGGATCATCTTAGAGCCAAGCTAATTTTTAAGCAAATGACGCACAAAATCTGATCATTCACCTATGATTTAGTAGTAAGTTCCTTTGACCAATCCTCCAGCCCACAAATGATGGAGCTGCCTTGGGTGAGCCTACTGGTGGGGAAGCTGACAGATGAGCTAGGCTGACGATCAGCTCATGGTTTCATCAGTTCTTTGTGCAAAATCCACCCTTCTTGAGGACCTGGACCACTCAGGCAACTGAACTGACCCAGTTCTATGACCTTTCCCATCTTTTGTATTATCAGAGGCAGCGGCCTGCCAACAGGCCCACCGGCCTGTGGGGATACATACATTAAAGCACATCCTTTGCTGTGAGATGCAAAGGAAAATAAAACCACATCCCTTGTTGCAAGGAGCTCACCCCTTTGGTGGCCCCTCCTCTAGCTCTAATGTGGCAGTCACCTTGCCCCCCCCGCCCCCCCGCCCCGGGCCCCCAGTTCCTATGCACATATTCATGGCACCACACTAGCTTCCTGAACATTGGAGGTGGGTGTGGCCTCATTGACTTGCCCTGAGCTCAATCAGTGGTTACCAAGTTGAATTGAACGATGTAACTCACAGATGGGGATGCACACAGGCAGAGTGTGGTGCATGTGCCTGCATGAGCAGGTGTATCTACTGTGGGCAGAATGGGCAGGGAGCTCCCCGACAGGGGTTTTGCTCTCATTGCTCTCTGTGGGGATCTGGCCTGAAGAGCAGCTGCTAAGAAGCACAGACTGGCCCTCCTCCGTGTCCCCAAAGAGGCCAAGCACTGAGGCAGGTGAGAGAGGCCCACAAACACAGGTGGGGCTGGTGGGGTTTCAGGATGCAGGAGGTGATACGAGGCCCATGACCAGCTTTCAAGGCCCAGGTCTGAGGCCAGCCCTAGCCCCTGCCAGCCAAAGGGGAAACATGTGGACTTTTTTTGGGTACCCTGCTTTTCTAATCTGTAAAATGGGTCCATAATCTCTGGCACAGATGAGACTGCTATGAAGCCTAAATGGGAAAAACAGAGGCAGAAAAGAGACTTTAATGGTTTCTGGCAGGGTTGGGAGCAATGCAACAGACTTTTTCTGGAAGGACAACTTCCATTTTCTGAGTGGTTGTTCTTATCTTACTTTTTAAAAAAGAAGAATATATCATTTTAAGTAAAATAATACAAAATTTAAAAAAAAATAGTACCATGGACTGTAAAGATTCCCAAAAATATCAGTCCTTATTCCTGGACTGGATGCTTGGCACAACTCCATGAATGGAAGGTAGGTGGAATCCTTACCTACTGAATGAAAAAGGTATCACAAAGTCTTAACTGTTTCTAAGAAGAACATGAACACACAGACATGATCTAAGACTTCAATGAGCAAGCCTGGCATACTCTGATCTTTGAAGAAGTGACATTTGAGTTTTGCAGAATCTCCATTTCTTGGCTCTGGTAATAGTAGTAACATCAGGAACACCTGCAAGCGAAGTCTTCTCCTAGCCCATCCCACCCTGCACGAAAGAGAGCAGTTCACAGGAGCTGTACCACCCAATTACGGGTCCTCGGAGACTCAGGCCCAAATGAAGCTTCCAAAACTCAGCACGGAGGGGCATCTTCAATGATTCAGAGAGAAAAATGCAGGTGTGGAGGGGTGAGCAATGAGCCGGAGGGAGAAGACTAACATGGTTTGTCTGCAAAAGTCAAGGGCAATGAAGAGAATTTTGTCATAATTTTTCCTACTAAAAAAAATAAAAAGAGGGCGCCTCAGCCGTTAAGCGTCTACCTTCGGCTCAGGTCATGATCCCAGGGTCCTGGGATCGAGTCCCGCATCGGGCTCTTTGCTCAGCGGGGAGCCTGCTTCCCTCTCTCCCTCTCCGCCTGTCTCTTTGTCTACTTGTGATCTCTCTCTGTCAAATAAATAAATAAAATCTTTAAAAATAATAATAATAATGTTAAACATAAAAATAAATAAAAAGAGACCATATAGGAATTAAAAATGGTATGGTACAGTCATTTTGGAAAACACCATAGCAGTTCCTCAAACACTAAGCACAGAGTTAGTTATACCACATGACCCAGCAATTGCACTGAGATATACACCCAAAAGAACTCAAATGAGGACTCAAACAAATACTTCCGTGTTAGCATTCATAGCAACATTATTTATAATGGTCAAAAAGTGAAAACAACTCAAATACCCATCAACTGACAAATGGATACACAAAACACTGTGTATTGATACAAAAGAATATTATTTGTCAGTAAAAAAAATAAAGTGCTGACCTATGTTACAAAACCGATGGCCCTGGAAAAGATTACGCTAAATGAAAGAAGCCAGATACAAAATATCACATATTGTATAATTCTCTTTATGAGAAATGTCCAGAATAGGCAAATCCATAAAGACAGACAGTACAGATGAGTGGTTGCTAAGAACTGGGATGAGGGAGAGTAGGGAGTTTCTCGGGTAAGGGGTTTCTTTTTAGGGTAGTGAAAACATTCTGGAATTGGATGGTGGTAATGGTTGCAGAGCTTTGTGATATACTAAATACCACTAAACAGTACGCTTTAAAATTGTGATTTTTATGGTGTGTGAATTCTCTGTCAACAAAACATTAAAAAAAAGAAGAAGAAGAAAAAGATCATAGCAGAATACATGGGCAAGTAAGCTATTGCCCAGCTACTTGTTTTAAAACAATAAGGTTGCTGGGGCACCTGGCTGGCTCAGTTGGAAGAGCACATGACTCTTGATCTCAAGGTTGATGAGTTTGAGCCCCACACTAGGTGTCAAGATTACTTAAAAAAAAAAAAAAAAAAGTAAACTTTAAAAAATTAGAAAAAAATAAAACAGTAAGGTTTCTAAGTGCACATGTTCCTTAAAAATTTTTTTAATGATTTTAAAAATTATATAGGCAGTTTTTATAATATCAGGAAATTTGGGAATGAACAAAAATAGAAAATAAAAATTGTCTGTAGGTACTCCCTACCCCCAAATCAAGCACCAGAAACCTTCTAGCATAAGCTTCCACAACCTGTAGGATTGTTCTTACCATTCCAATAGGCAAAATTGGTCCCACCTATAAACATGTACCTACAAGGAAACAAGAGAATAGACATACTTCACTGTGAGCCCATAGCTGTGGAGGGGGCCCTGCCCTCCAGAAATGGACACTCACAGGTTCACATTCGCCCCACGGGCAAGTATATCATGGAGGGAGGAAGCCACCACTTCAGTCTTCACTGTTGAGTGAGGTTGGCCCCAGTGGTCTAACCAGCCGGTATAGAATTCAGAATTCACCTAGAAGGACAAGAGGACATGGAGCTTAGGATGGACTTAGGACCTTTGGAGCCTGGCACCTCCCAGTACCCTTCACCCTCTCTACTCCACCAAAGGACAGGTGGAGAACCGTGTTACAGGTCCTGCTTAGCCCAGAGCTGGGAGACCAGGGGTGGGGGGCTCCAATGACAGCACTGCCCAAATAACAGTTTTTAGGTGCCGACAATACAGATATTCCTGAAAAGTTGTCCTGCAACAAAATTTTGTCAGCCAACCTTGAGTTTAAATGAGGCAGGAAAGTTTGTTGGGCAAAAGAATTGGGTGGCAAAATATTTTAATAAAATTATCCAATCTAAGTTCACCTTTTATGTCAGTCCGGATTTTTAAGTCCCAGGTTGACTTAAGGTGAGGGGAACTCATCCAAGTATTCTGCCAGGTGGGCCCCACTCACTTCATGTTTCTCTTGAGCAATTACCCTGCCACGCCCTTTGTCTCAAGAAGGAGAAAGAAGTCTGGATGTCTTCTGGGGCCTTCTTGTCTCGGGGTCTGACAGGAAATCCCCCCCACCATGCCCCAAGTTTGTGAATGCAGGTTCTCCATGGCTCACTGAGCAGCAGAGGCTCTGTGCACAGGTGGGGCAGCCTGACCCCACGGCCAGAGAAAGCAAGGACTCACCCCCCTAGTTAGTAGCAAGCCACCTCACCTCAACCCACACCTCACCTCCAATTCTTACCAATGGTCCTTTGGGCTCACTCTTTCTCTGGATTTCGAAAGCAGCAGTGATGTTGGCACCTGAAAATTATGAGAGAGAGAAGAAAGGTCAGTCATTGGAATGATAAGAAGTTAGATAAATATAGCCCTTCACAGACCTTCAGCCTGAGGCCTCGCCCTTCACCACACACTGTGGGCCTAGAACACCTCCCAGCCAGCTGTAGGCTGGCCTCGGACCATGCACCCACCAGACATGTGGGGACCATGGAATGCTGCTTCCTCTCTGAGAGGTCCCCTTGGCCTCTCCTGACTGCACCGCCTCAGGAGATCATGTCATAGGCTTGTCTGAGTTTCCCCAAGGCCTGGATACGTGTTTTGTGTTCTCTCTTCAAATAGACATCTGACCTAGATGCTCCCTATAGGATGTGCTTGCTTTGTTTTGTTTAAAGATTTTATTCATTCATTTGAGAGAGCGAGCAAAGGCAGGGGGAGAGGTAGA
Organism: Lutra lutra; assembly: GCF_902655055.1. Lineage (NCBI taxonomy): Eukaryota > Metazoa > Chordata > Mammalia > Carnivora > Mustelidae > Lutra > Lutra lutra. Next base: position 159,750,648 of record NC_062278.1, read on the forward strand.
GGGAGAGGGAGAAGCAGACTCCTGCTGAGCAGAGAGCCTGATGTGGGGCTTGAACCCAGGACCCTGAGATCACGATCTGAGCCGAAGGCAGAGGCTTAACCCACTGAGCCATCCAGATGCCCCGATGGGCTTGCTTTGAAGTTACTTCCTTGCAACCTCTACAGCATCACACACATAATAGTACCATGGGTATCTGCCCAGTAATCAACAAATCAAAGGGATGGATATGGTCTTTCTGCCTGAATCATGGCATATACGCTGATTTTGAATTTGTACGTCATCAGACATCCCAGGCTACGTGCTCCTAAGTTTTCCTTCTAAAATATACCATTAAGATGCCTGCATGTGAGCTTGCCCCTGGGGTCTTCTTTGTCCCTCCCCCTCTAAAGGGAATGAAGCTCTCCCCACAGAGGGGCAGGCTGCCCTTCTCCAATGACCGAGCAACCACAAAGGGTGTCTCTCTAGCCAAAGCCGTGGACACCCTGGCCCCAGACTTCACAATCCACTTCCCACAGCAAGTACCCAGAGTGGAGACTACAGCAGCCAAGACCTCCCAATAACCTCTTGCTTTCTGTAAGGCCAGGTTTCAGGAGAGAACGTGCCCATCCAGAGTAGAATCCTCTTTACTTTATGGCTGTGAATGTCCCACTATTAAGTGTCGGGCGGCATCCGGATCTCTCCGTTCTGTTCCCATGTACTTCCTCCTGTGACCTGACCCCGGCACTGCCCCCGTCCCACACACATGAATGAGGCCCCCATAAGCCTCACCTGCCCCAAGTCCACGGGCCCTCCAGGGGGCCGTCCTTCATCCCAGAGCCACAGCCACTGTACCATCACCCCACACAGGTAATGTTTCGAACAAACCCAGAATAACCTTCCCATTGTTTCTCCCAACAGAAAGATACTGCACTTCTTCATCACTGTGGTGGGAAAAGTGCCAAAGTGGGAGGAAACCAGCAGGCCATCATCAAATGCCCGCTGCCACACATCCTGTGTCTAGAAACACTAGATTCACTTAAAGCTAGTCGTCCTTTTCTTTTTTGCTAACGTAGAGGAATGCCTTTAAAACTACTGTTGGTAGGAATGCAAGTTGGTGCAGCCACTTTGGAAAACAGTTTGGAGATTCCTTAAGAAATGAAAAATAGAGCTTCCCTATGACCCTGCAATTGCACTACTGGGTATTTACCCCAAAGATACAGATGCAGTGAAAAGAAGGGCCATCTCTACCCCAATGTTCATAGCAGCAATGGCCACGGTCGCCAAACTGTGGAAAGAGCCAAGATGCCCTTCAACGGACGAATGGATAAGGAAGATGTGGTCCATATACACTATGGAGTATTATGCCTCCAACAGGAAGGATGAATACCCAACTTTTGTAGCAACATGGACGGGACTGGAAGAGATTATGCTGAGAGAAATAAGTCAATTATAAGTCAGTAAGTCAAGAGAGAGTCAATTATCATATCGTTTCACTTACTTGTGGAGCATAAGGAATAACATGGAGGACATGGAGAGATGGAGAGGAGAAGGGAGTTGGGGGAAATTGAAGGGGGAGATGAACCATGAGAGACTATGGACTCTGAGAAGTATCTGAGGGTTTTGGAGGGGTGGGGGGTGGGAAGTTGTGGGAGCCTGGTGGTGGGTATTATGGAGGGCATGTATTTTTTTTTTTAAAGATTTTATTTATTATTTATTTATTTGTCAGAGAGAGAGAGAGAGAATGAGAGTGAGCACAAGCAGGCAGAGGCAGAGGGAGAAGCAGGCTCCCCGCCAAGCAAGGAGCCCCATGCGGGACTCGATCCCAGAATCATGACCTGAGCCCAAGGCAGCGGCTTAACAGAGCCACCCAGGCGTCCGTGGAGGGCATGTATTGCATGGAGCACTGGGTGTGGTGCATAAACAATGAATTCTGTTACACTGAAAAGAAATTTAAAAACAATAAATAAAAATTTTAAAAAAATTAAAAATCAAAGTTCAACTTCAGTCTTCTGTACACCTGTCTTGAAAGAGAGCCAGCACTGCATGTGGAATGTGAGTGGGCTGTCGTACTTCTCAGCCAGCAAGGCAGTGGGGTCTTCATTGTACTTGAAGAGCAGGCCTTTTTTTTTTTAGGGGAGACGGGAAGGGAGTTAACACTTATTTTGAAATCATCTCAAACTTAAAGAAGAATTGTGAGAATAAAGAACTCATAATCCCAAAGAACCAAGATTCCCCAATTGTTAATATTTTGTCACGCTTGCTTTACCAATGTGTGTCTCTCTCTCTCAACACACTTATTTTTTTCTGAGCCATTTGTCAGTAAGTTGCACACAGGAGGGCCCTTTACCCCTAAATATTTCAGTGTACGTTCCCTAAGAGCAAGAGCATCCTTTACATAAACACAATAAAATTATTAAAAAAAACAGGAAATTAACATGGAGACAATCCTATTATCTAATCTACAGAATTGATTCAAAAAAATTAGATTGTCCCAATAACGTCCTTCACAGCATAGAAAGGTAAAAGCAAGCAAGTCCAATCTGGGAGCCTTTTCAGGAATATACGCTACCTTGTCGGTGGCAGGTCCTTCATGAAAGCTGCTCTCTTAACATTTACGACAGCTAGGAGCCCCCCACCAGCCATGCTGGCCGCCCCCAGAGCCTCCCGAGCCAGGGGAGACGATCTGTGAGGCATCTACGGACCACCTGTGGGCCCTCACTGTCCACAGCGCTGAGTTCAGAACAGGAGGGCAGGGAAGTTCCCAGCACTCCGGGCGCACAGGCCCGAAGGGACAGCCCTGAAAGGTGACTGCTTCGGGGCAGAGCTCCTGGCAGCAGTCCCTAAGACAACAGAGCTCTGGGCTCTGGGCTCCAGGTGTGCTCACCAGTGCTAAAAACACAGGTCTTGCCCCTAAAGGGCCAATCAGCTTAAATGAAATCACCTGTACACTGGAGGCTGCTTTATTCATTCTTCCATTTCACCTGTTCCTTAGTAACGGAAAATCTGAGATCTCATTCAATGTACCCACTTAAAACACAGCTGCCCTGAGCGACTGGTGGGTTTCACTGCCCAGCCTGCACGGCCTGAGCTGGATTTGACTGTGACTACAAACACTGACCTGGTCCGAAGTCCACTGTGGCATAGAGCCCCTGCAGGGCCCCGCACTGCAGGAACGGCTCAAGTGCCCCATCCGTGGTAAACAGGAGCACGTCCTTGCCCAGGTGGTAGTGGAAGAGCTTCTGCAGGAAGCGCAGGTAGTCGTAATCACAGGTGAAGTAGCTGCCGTATTCGTTTTCAACCTACAAGTCACAGAAGAGGCGGGGGAATCAGGAGAGCCCAATATGCTCATTCCAGCGCCAGCTTTGGTTTGCAGATGGCACCTGGGCATCTGTGAGGTGACAAGGCCCAAGGATTGCCAAAACTACTTCCTGATCTCGATCCTCCGAGCTCATTTTCCAAAGAGCAGCTCAGCATAAAAACTTAACTTCTACTACTTCCCACTTCACCAAAGAAAGAACAACAAAAAACACCAGGTCGGTTTCGGATTGGAGTGACGTTCTAGCCTATACCAAATAACAGATACTTTAAATGTTACACAAATAAGATCTCCCCATGGAAGAATATTAGAAAATGGGGGGAAATGCAAAGAAAAGAGAAAAATCATGTGTTAATTCCTTTAGCTAGAGATAAGTGCTACAAGCATTCCGACTTAGTCTTCCAGATTGACACACGTACACGCACCCTAAATATACACGATACAGTCAGTGTTCTCTGTTCTCAGAACTGGTATCCTATTACTTGCACCACTTGTAACCTTAGCTCCACACTGTAACACACTATGCAAAATGTCCATGTCAGTCACGAGGGCAAATGCTGGATAAGGATGTACCATCATTTCCCTGATCTACTGCCAAACACTCAGGCAGTCCTCCTTTTCGTACTCCATCACAAATGCTCAGTCTGTGTTCAGTCTGTGTTCAGTAGCATCCGTGTTTTTCCACCAGGAGTTATTCCCCCTGCCCCCGCAGGGAATATATGACAATGTCTGCAGCTCTTTTGGGTTGTCACAAGGGGCAGGGGGTGAGAGAGTGCGCGGCTGGCTTCCTCAGTGGGTAGAGGCCAAGGGAGGCCCCCAAACTTCCCGCCTGCCAGCCTCCACAACAAAGGATTATCAGGCGCAGGAGGACAACAGTGCTGAGGGCGGGAGACTCTGCCCCACGCCACGCATTTTCACTTTCTCAAGTTCTCGATGGGGGTGGACAGCGCCCCGAAAGAGGTGAAAGTGGATTCTTATAGGAGAAAAGAACACCTTACTCTTTTTTATCTGTAAAGCACAGATATACATACGCTTATACAGTAGATGGAAAGCATTACAATTTCGTGGGGGGGCAATTAGACAAAAGTGTCTAAAGAGACTCTTTAGGGGCCACAGTGAAAACAAGGTGAAGAAACATTGCTGTAAAGCAATAAAATGAACGGCCTTCAGCTCCACCCAATACACGAAAGAGTCTTAGAGCTGCAATGCTGATTGAGGGAAGCAATACAGATGGCATGTCCCCCACCGAAACTTCAAACAGTCCCAACCAAACTGTAACTCTGGGTATATACGCAGGTGTTAAAAATAGAAACACCAAGAAACGAACGGCCATGGAAAAGACACCAGGGAAACTTCTCGGGTGCTGGCCACATGCTAGTTCCCATACTGGGTGGTGGTTCCCATCCTAATACTTTATTACACCACACACTGGTGTCCGAGTTCACAATTTTACAAAAATGAGAAAAATACCTGGCCATCCAATTTCAACCTGCACTTAAGACAAAATAAATTGTGATCCTGGGGATCCAGAGTCATTAAACACAAACACAAGAAACTGGGAACCCCTACAAGAGAGGTAGCTGGGAGAGACCAGTAAGGAAGCTTCCCCACAGGTGCCGCCCAGGGCAGCTGTAGGGGCAGAGGCACTGTTTCCGGAAGAAGACAGGTAGTGAATACTCCCTGTCTGCTAGATGTAGCTTTGTATGGCCTGTGGACAGTCAGGGAGGAGGCACAGGACCGTGAAGGACGGAGATGAACTGAATGCCACCACCCTTCTCTGCACAGGGCTGCTTCCCGAACAGTTCAATGAATGACTCTCTCCCCAGACAGAGGGGATCCCTCTGATAACACTTTCATGTTGCAGATTCAGACTGTAGTGAGTATGCCCAGCGCCAAGAGCTTCACTGGTCCTGAAGCCACCCTGGAAAATGAGGACTTTGCTCCTCACACAGAGCATGAAACCCCTCCTTGGGGCTCCTGACACTTTGATTGATCCTACAGGTGTGCCTTTGGAGATAATTGAGAGCCACCTGAAGAAAAGCTTTGCAAATACTGGCAAGATACTTTCCTCATTTTCTTTTTCTCCCCTCTTTTAACACCATCTATTTAAATGGGTATGTGTTCCTTTGTCCTCTGGTCATCCACAAGTTCAGAGCTAGCTCCAGGGTCAGCTCGAGCAACTAAGTGGGCCAGAGCCTTTGCGTTTCGTCTTCCTCTCTGCCCAACACCGCAGCCCAGCCCAAAGCTCATTTAAGGTCACTTTTTTTTTTTAAGATTTTTTATTTATTTATTTGACAGGTAGAGATCACAAGTAGGCAGAGAGGCAGGCAGAGAGAGATAGAGGAGGAAGCAGGCTCGATGTGGGGCTCGATCCTAGGACCCTGAGATCATGACCTGAGCTAAAGGCAGAGGTTTAACCCACTGAGCCACCCAGGTGCCCCTAAGGTCACTTATTTTTTCAAGCTTTGACTACGCAGGATCATGATGACTATTATCAGGAGTGTACGTTAAAATAAACAGGCTTATAAGAAATGCATGAATACAGTTTGGCTAGATTATTAGAAAAAAAGGTCCATGTTTGCAAGGCAGCTCAGAGCTGTGGGCATGGGCGTTGGAGGCCCAGCTGTCACGTCCAAGTGTCAGCTGTGCCATCTCTTGCCCACGGGGCTCTGCCTGTGAAACAGCGTCATCGGTGAGAGGCCAACGAGTCCCCTTCGTGGGACCGTCATGAGGATTAGCCAAGTCACCTCATGAATACTTGGCACCCAGTCAGGGCTCCCAGAGCTCCTCAGAGGACACTCATATGCGACATTAGAGTCAACCAGAGAGAGACAGGGGTGGTATGCAGACAGGGAAGGTGAGAGGAAAGAAACACAGACAAGTCATGGTAAGATTCAGAGGAACGCTTGATTTTTTTAGAGCAAGGGGTCAGTCAACCTTTTCAATCAAGGGCTACAGGGTAAGTATTTTAGCGTCTGTGGCCACAGGTCTCTGTGCACCGCTGAACTCTGCTACTGACGTGCAAAAGCAGCCACAGACCACACAAGAACAACTGGGCGGGGCCGGGTGCCAACGTACCTTTGTTTACAAAAACAGGCCACAGTGGTCCTCGTTCTATCAAGAGTAACGGGCTCATCCTGTGAGCTCCTTAATAATGAAGCCACAAGGCACTGGGGACCTTTAATGTCACAGAACTTCCACAACATCAGGTAGAAGCAGGGCGACGAATACCCTGGTACACCAGAGGAAGTGAAGTTGTGCATGAAAGGGCCCCACTCCGATCATTTTCACCTTGGGTATTATTAAGAGGCATCAGCGGCTTTACTTACCTTAGGCGTGGTCTTGGTACAAACTTCGATAAACATCCTCACAGGCCAACCAGCTTAGATGGCACTGGCCTAGCTAATCCCTCCAGAACAGAACACTTGCTACATGGCTGGGTCGTTAGGATGAATAAAGGACCAGGCTGGCTCGCTGCACCTCAAGACAAGAGCCTCATTTTTGCCCTGCCTGCAGACAAACAGGGGTCTCTTTGGACTCTCCAGGCACCCAGAAAAGAGCACAAACACGGTGAACTGAGTCAAGCCATCATTTTGCCCCATGGCCTGAATGTAGACAAGATGGAAATCAGCTTGTTTTTTTTTTTTTTAATGAGATTTTATTTATTTATTTGACAGAGAGAGCGAGAGAGCGAGAGCACAAGCAGGGGGAAGTAGCAGAGAGAGGAAGGAAGGAACAGGGTCCCACTGGGCAGGGAGCCCAATGTGGGTCTCAATCCCAGGACCCTTGGATCATGACCTGAGCCGAAGGCAGATGCTTAACTGACTGAGCTACCCAGGCGTCCCCAGAAATCAGCTTTTACAGAAACTTTTGCGTACCAAAATTTTGCAAAGCAATGCCAATTTTCTGACCCATTGGCTTTCTATTCCATTCTAGAGCCAGTTGGTGGGCATGTGAGGAATAGTGACCTGTGGCATGACCTCACAGCTGCCAGTCACATACATGGGGAACAGAAGAGAATGGAGACGCCCGTGGTCAGGGATGAACACAGACAGACTGCCACAAGTACCTCACAAACAGAGGCACTAACAGAGGTTCTGAGTCATGTGGACGCCAACTAAGCCAACTGGGCAGGCGTCCAGACAGAGTGCCTACTGGGACTGCCCTCAAATGACAAGAGGCCACCATGAATTTGGTGTACAGTAGGAAGAATTTTTTTTTTTAGATTTTTTTTTGTGAGAGAAAGAGGAGGAGAGAGAGAGAACATGAGAAAGGTGAGAAGGAGAGAGAGAAGCAGACTCCCCGCTGAGCAGGGAGCCCGACGTGGGATTTGATCCCAGGACCCTGGGATCATGACCTTGAACCAAAGTCAGACGCTCAACCAATGGAGCCACCCAGGCGTACCAAAGAATTTTTAATGATGTAAAAAAATGCTTATGAAATAAGACTAAAATAAGGAAAATCGGGTAAGAAACTAGTCACACAGTTTAAACTGACTCTGTAAAAAGAAATTTTTTAAAGGCATGGGAAAAAAATTCAAGGAAATCTCCCTGAAATACGAAGAGCTCTGCTTCTGGCTCCTGCCATTTAGGTGAAAATTTGGGTTTTTCTCATATTCTTCTATAAATCCCGCACTGACTCCTTAGTTAGTGGTCAAGGGGCAAACGGACCAGGTGGCAGTCCAGCAGGTGGAGGTGTGACAGGCAAAGGAGGAGGCTGGGGAGGACCCAAAGTCAAGGTCACGCTGTCCAAGGCTGCGAGCAATGCCCCCTGTGTAGCCAACGTCGTTCTCCTCTGCAGCGTTCACATCCAATTATGCTTTTTGTGGCATTTCGATAACCAAAAGGTACAGAAAAGTTGTGAGCAAAAATTCAGTGACTTGGAAAGAAGCAGAGATGAGAAAACGAGGAAGACTACAGAAAACCTGAGATTAAGAGAAAGGAAGAAGACCCAGCCACGCAAAGACACACTCAAGTTGCAGCCTTGAAGTCCTCATACAGAAAAATGGGCTCCTGTACACTTAACCAGTGCAGACTCAAGACAGGTGGGGGGCATTCGGCGCTCCTTGGTCATCCCTCTGGGAGCAGCAACCTGGCCTCTCTTTACCATGCAGTGTCGGCACGGTCCCTCTGGCCAGGTCCACCTTCTCACTGCCTCATTCGACCTCCACCTGCAGGCCAAGAGAGCAGCCATGCTCCCTTCCCACAGTACATGTCCCTACCACTGTCCCTGGTATTGGCCCTAAGCAGGAAATCTTGGCCACACTTTGGTAGGGAGCACCACGCTGCACCCCACTGTTTCAGGATGCAGCCAGCATCACATTTATTCCTTGGCAAATGACCAATGGACACACTTTAATGTTTTAACCTAAGGAATTCTGCAAACATCACAAAGTGTTGCAGGTCAAGGCCCCAGTTTTTCACAAGGGAAATACTTGGCACATGATCTACTCCATAATATCACAGTCTTTGCGGAGCAAAGAAGAGATGGAAGAAGGGGAGTGAGGGCAGGAAGTGGGAGGGAAAAAAGAACGGCCCACCAATTCACCGCATCCTCTTCCCATGCCAGCATGAACTGAGAGCTGAACCAGGGCAGACACCAGAGCATTCAGTCTGTCCTGCATCCCTGCAGCCAGAGACACTAGAGAAAGAGGCCACAGGATCAGTGGAACAAGGGACCTAGGCTGCCATCCAGATTCAGCCACCTGCCAGCTGGGTGACCTTGGCTAAGTCCCTCAACCTCTCTAAAGTTCTTCTACTAAAAGAGACGGTGGCTGGAATAACTGAACAGCATCTATAGGGCAGTCAGCCTGGTATATGGCAGGCATTTAAAATGATAATGCCTCCCCACAATGCAACTTCAATAAAATCACCAGCTGTGGCACTGCCTCGCAAAGAAACAGATCTGTGTGGCTCAGAGACACATCACTTCTGCATATACTGTGGATGGATGAAAGCCCGCCCTTGCTCATCTCCGAGGTTACCTGCACCGTTATGATCGGCCCTCCATTCTGATAGAGGAGAGGCTTCATCTTGGGCAGGAGGACTCCCAGCCACTTGTCCACGGCTGCAAGGTAGTCTGGAAAACAAGACAGGTTTAACTCCGCTCCATACCTATTCCTGCAAACAGACACGAGTCCGCCTCATTACCCTGGAGCTGGCAGCTGAGACCAGGATATGCTGGTTTCAATGATGATGTGAAACGGGGTGGCTGTGTGCTCTGGAAGTCTCACGGAAGTTCTCCTGCAAGGAGCCACCTCCTCAATGAGCTCTCAGTGGACAAGGAACAACAGGCATGGTATCTGTCCTCGCCACTACACACAAAGCCTGGAGCCCAGGGGGCATCCAACCCATGTTTGTTGAATGAAGAAAAGAATGCCTGAATGGTGTGTCTTTCTCTCTGTCAGAGTAGGGCAGGTTGTTTTTTCCTTTTTATTTATTTTATTATTTTCAAGTTTATAAATTTGAATTCGATTTATATAGTAACATATAGTGTATTGTCAGCTTCAGAGGTAGAGTTCAGTGATTCATCAGTTGCACAGAACACCCAGTCCTCATTCCATCAAATGCTGTCCTTGATGCTCATCACCCAGTTACCCCATCCCCCACCCACCTCCCCTCCAGCAACCCTCGGTTTCTTCCCTATAGTTAAGAGTCTCTTATGGTTTGCCTCTCTCCTGTTTTTGTCTTCATTTTTCCTTCCCTTCCCCTATACTCGTCTGTTTTGTTTCTTAAATACCACATATGAGTGAGATCATATGGCATTTGTCTTCCTCTGATGGACTTAGTTCACTTATACTTATACTCTCTTATTCCATCCAACTCATTGTAAATGGCAAGATTTCATTCTTTTTGATGGCTAAGTAATATTCCATTTAGATATGAACCACATCTTCTTTATCCATTCATCTGTCAATGGACATCTGGGCTCTTTCCACAGTTTGGCTATTGTGGACATTGTTGCTGTCAACATTGGGGTGCACGTGCCCCTTCAGATCACTATTTCACCAAAGAAGACAACCAAATGGCAAACAGACACATGAAAAAATGCTCAACATCACTTAGCATCAGGGAAATACAGGTCAAAACCACAGTGAGATACCACCTCACAGCAGTCAGAATGACTAAAATTAACAAGTCAGGAAACAACAGATGTTGTCGAGGATGCAGAGAAAGGGGAACCCTCCTACACTGTTGGTGGGAATGCAAGCTGGTGTAGCCTCTCTGGAAAACAGTACAGAGGTTCCTCAAAAAGTTGAAAATAGAGCTACCTTAGGGCCCAGCAAGTGCACTACTGGGTGTTTTTCCTTTTTATTTTATTTTATTTTAATTTAATCAAAGTTAGCTGCTCTTATCACCATCTCCAACACTAGCATCACAAGGAAAAACTGAAGTCTTCAGAAGACAGAAATGCAGGGGCGCCTGGGTGGCTCAGCGGGTTAAAGCGTCTGCCTTCGGCTCAGGTCATGATCCCAGGGTCCTGGGATCGAGCCCCGCATTGGAATCTCTGCTTGGCAGGGAGCCTGCTTCCTTCTCCCTCTCTCTCTGCCTGCCTCTTTGCCTACTTATGATCTCTGTCTGTCAAATAAATAAATAAAATCTTAAAAAAAAAAAAAAAAAGAAGACAGAAATGCAGCCAAATGGGAGCTTGTCACTGATCAGGGTGATTATTCACAGCTAAAATATTTTCTAGTTGTTTAAAAAGATAAGCAAAAGACTTCATTTACAAATCACTCTGTAAAGGCAGACAAATGAATTGCCATTTTGATTAGCTAGATGCTATCACTGGCCATGTAATTTATTGAGAAAGTAGGCAGAGAAAGCATTGAAGTGAGTCGGTAAACCACAAACAGGCCCAATGCCAGTTCAAAGCTACCAGTTTATCAGCAAGATCTGGTCAGATAGTTCAAGTGAGCCCTATTTCCCACACATGCGATGCCTGCAGTGGACAGTGATTAACCCTCACACTTCCAGTAAGCTTTCAGAGGGACAGAAGTACCCCAACCTTCCAAATACCTGGCACTTTGGATATAAAATGTCCAAAGATATCATAAGTAATCTCAAGACATCTGTAACAACTTACCTGGGTCTGAAGAACGGAGAATAATAGATTCTTTTAATAAGAGCCAAGCAGGTAATCCTCCCTAGGATGGGGGTGGGGGGTGGGGGAGAAAAGAGGAAGAGAAAAACCATTATAAGGTCTGGGGATGGGGGAGGGGATAGGAATTATTTTAACAGTGAAGAAAAAAAAGTTTCATGAAGAAGGGGTATTAACTGGGCTTTCTCGTTTGTAACTTTCAAGGAAATTAGAAATACAAGAGTGAAAGTCAGATGGCTTTACACACATGCCATGTTTGGAGAATCAAAGCCTTTGTATAGATTATCCACTTGGCTTCGCGACTACCTTGGGCAGGAGACAGAGCCCATACCACCCGTTTTTTTACAATGGGGAAACTGAGCCATGTGAGTGAGCACCAAGAGGGGGATGCCTGCCTTCTGACCCTTATCGGCCCCTCTATGCTGAGGCACCTCCAAGGTAAAGGACATACCTGTCCTGGCTACAGGGACAGGCTCAGTGCACCCTGGAATTAGAGACTTATTGAAACTGCTCTTACTCACTGTCCCCCAGATCTCCAGCCGCCAGCCCAGCTGGTCGTGCACGCCAGCCAGGCAGAACCCAGCCCAGCTGTACTCACCATATCCCACTCTGCACAGATGTAGGGTCCAGGCCTCAGGATGACCAGCAGTCCCAGCTCATGGGCCAGCTTAATAAAATATTCCACATCCTGTTCCCCGGAAAACTCGTACTGTCCTGGCTGTGGCTCGTGAAAGTTCCAGGGCACGTACCTGCCAAGACACGCACAGCCCCTTCCTGGAAACAGCTCAGAAATCCGGGCATTTCTGAACCGTCAGTATAAGCTCCCTCCAGCAGCCCCCCAATGGAACCAAACTTAGTGGCAAGGACATGTTTAAGTTTATGACCCACAAGGAAGCCCCGTTCCTGTGTAATGACTTAAAAAAAAAAAAAAAAAAGAATCACATGAACGTGAATTGCTACTATATAAAAATTACTTATGCCTGTATAAGGCCAAGGGAAAATGAAAATATCCATGCTAAGATAGTAAGAGGTATACTTATTTTCTAGAAAATGCTTTTTAAGAAAAAACAACAAAAACCCCAAACCTCTGACCCTGTATCCTCCTGCAAAAGATTTTGTCAGGAACGCACACAGGAAGTCATGACAAAAACTTCCACCAGTTCCCCTGGCTGCCTTCAGCCCAGGCCACAAATGCCATCACAGAGGTCTCTCGGATGACCCCTGGCTCCTGGCCTTTTCCCACAATCCCATGGCCTTAGTCCCCCAGGGCTAAGTGTTAAACTGCAGGTAGGTTCCCGGCCCCAGGGATCTGCCTCTGCATTTTTCTCACCCCTTATCTTGAAGAGGCTATCTGCAATCCTTATCAGTAGTGTGAAAACCAGAGTGGCCAGCTGCCCCAAATTTCCCCCCAGTTAGTCACCATGCAACAACAGAAGACATGAGGAGAGATAGTTATTGGGGTAATTCTGTAACTCGAGGCTCTAGAATTACCCCGCAGAACCACAAAGGGAAACTGGGTTCAGCAATCTACCTACTGTGGCCTATGCCCCCAAGAGCTCAGGGAAGCTGTGGCTGCCTACAAACACAGTTACCTCTAAATTCTAGGGAGATGGCTGTCCAAAAAGATGTACTTGGGTAAATCCCAGTTTCACCAGCTGTAGATGGGACTGAAGAAATGGAGTCCTTCATGGAAAGTGCCCTACACCCGACAAATGCTCAATCACTACTACTCCCCTTTGCCTTCACGAGCTGAGGTTCATTTTATGATTTCAGTGGCAAAGTTCAAGATCGGAAGAAGTGGTTAATTATCGGAAGAAGGGCTAGTTGAGCTCATGCCAAGCCCCTCCCAGAACACCAGATTACACCATGTCCCATTCCAAGGAACGAAACCACTAGCTGCACTGGGGGCTGTACCTCTCTCTGTCCAGGTGTGGGTGTCTTGGCCCAGGGGAGAGCCCGGTGCCCTCTTACTTACGTTTGGATGGCGTTCAGCCCAGCCATCTTCATCTTCAGCAGCCGGTCCTTCCAGTAGAAGCGGGGCACGCGGGAGTAGTGAATGCTTCCCGAGATGTAGCGGAAGGGCTGGCCATCCTTCAGGAAGCGGTTGTGATGGTAGTCGATCTTGAACGTCCTCTGGGAAGCATTCTACAGAGCAAGGAGGGGATCACGTGAGAACCTCCACCTTCCGCATTTTGGAAGCAGACACTCTGACCGTGGCAAGCGGCCCCCTGCCTCTTTCATCTGCGGAATTTGCTGATGGAGTTAAGGCCTAGGTTCTGGGCTGTAAAACAGAGCACTGCTAAACCAGTGGCTAATGCACCCAGGCAACAGAATCCATCAGGGAGGACCCACGGGCAGGACTCCAAAGAGTTTACCTGTCCAGCACCAGCGTGACAATCAGCGGCTGAGACACAGAAATTAAATTACCAAAGAGAAAACCCTGCTGAAGGTGAGTCTCTTCTTGGTATAGCAAAGCCCAGTGTGCTGGGAACAGAACACATATATAGACACCCTCCTTCCCTGTGGCTGTGACTGGCTGGAGCACTGGATGGACCGTGACAGTCATGTCACTGGGCTGAGAGCAAGAGATGAGAAGTCAGCCATCCCAGCTGGGGCTCCAAGTCCTGCAGCGATGAGGCAAACACACTCTCTAAACCCACATCTCCATTTCCACAAACAAGCAGGATGTGAACACTTCAAGTCCACTAAGTGAACTTGAAGGCAGTCTGTTTCAAATTATGGGCTGCAATCCAATTTGTGAATCATGAACCTAATTTGGGTGACGACTCACACTTAAAAAAAACTTTTTTTTGATTGGCACTTGTTTAAATGAAAGAGAACAGAAAATATCAGTGTACAGCACCTGGTAAAGACAAGTATTATTTTATGAAGATTCTGTTGTACATACATATATAGAGTTGCACTTGATGTAGGTCTCCACTGGGTTGCAATGAAAGGTGTATGTCTAGCAAAGTCAAAAAATCTAGGCAAATTAAATTTCGAGAAACACTGGGGACTGGTTCAGAAGCTAAAATGCTAGGATGCAAAAGGGAAGCCAACAGTTAGGTAGAATAGAACACTGCCCTCTGGTGGACGGGAAAAGGCAGTGAGGGGTCACCGGTGCCAACAGGACCAGGGCCCTAAGAAACCAGTTAATTGCTTTCCTTCATTGTTGGTAAGATTCCTTGTGCAGCTTTAGGCTTTTTTTTTTTTTTAAACCTTTTTTTCATAGCAGCACCACAGTCCATGACAGCTTTGAAGGCTTCCCTTGAAGTCATATCTGGAAACAACTGTAAGACCCCAAGTCCTAGACATTCGGCCTGAAATCTAACTAGGGAATTAAAGCACTGTGATGAAAAGTTAAACAACTTGGAGTAAATCGCTCAGAGGCAAATGGAAAGCTGTACTATACGTGAGTTCATCTCAGTAAAGCTAACCAAAAATAAATAGGTAATTTAAGAATCATTCCTCAGGCACCTGGGTGGCTCAGTCGTTAAGCATCTGCCTTCGGCTCAGGTCATGATCCCAGGGTTCTGGGATGGAGCCCCCTGTCAGGCTCTCTGCTCCATGGGAACCTGCTTCTCTCTCTCCCTGCCGCTCCCCTCTCTTGTCTCTTCTCTGAAAATAAATAAATAAATAAATAAATACTTAAAAAAAAAAAAAAAAAAAAGAAGAATTTCTAAAGAAGGGCCAGAGCGTCAATCGCTTATCACTTTGTACTAGTAAAGGTAAGAAACTCCTGGAGAAACTCACGAAAAATATAAGTTACTTCTTAGACCAGGTGCCCTAATGGATGATTTTAAAAACATTTTCACAGCATGTATGTAGTTAGGTGCCAAAAAAGGGTTTCCTACCATTCTGTGAGTACAGAGGTGGCACATGAGGTAGGGAAATTCTTTAGACAGGTAGAAAGGGGTAAGCCACTGGGAAATGCAGGGGGCTCTTTGCAGCCTGCTTGTTATTAGGGGAAAGGGCTCAGAGGAGCACATGAGGTTGCCAAGGTGTGATCTTAGCAGACTATGGACTCACCTTTGTCCCACTCAGCAGAGCACCATCCCTGCATTCAAACAACCCCAGAATGCAGCCCAAATATCTCCCTACTGTCCATTTATAAGTAGTCTCAGAAAGAGCCACCCAGACGGGGCCACAACCTACAAGAAGCTTCTTTCTAGACCAGGTATCAACATCGTGAGGCCCAGATGCTAAAGGATAAACTGTTCACGCTGCACACCTTAACTGACACAGTATTAGTATCAATTATACCTCAATAAAGCTGGGGTCAGGGCTGGAGTAGAATGCTGCAGTGGTAATAAATGGCATGTAACCCAGGAGTGGGGCGTGAGGACAAATTTCTCAGAGGGAGGAACTCTGTTTCTCAACCTTGGCCATGCATCAGAATCAGCTGTGCAAACTTTTAAAAATAGCAAAGTGAGGACTCACCCCCAGACATTCAGATTTTAATTGATCTTGGGTGGAGGCATCGGCATTTCTTAAAACTGCCCAGATGATGATGTCATGTGCAGACAGCGTTGGGAACTACCAGCTTGAGCTAAGCCCCAGGATAAGGAAGTTGTGGGCAAGGGGAAGGACACAGGCAGAGGAGACAGTGTGTGGGATGCTGAGAAGGGGCCCCAGAACCTCAATACAGACAGTGCACAGCAGGGAACTGAAGGCGGACAGGGACCAGACTAAACGCACCTGACATGCACATTCATGGGCCTGGGCTTCACGCCAAGAGCTGTAGAGAGCAACTTACACGGAAGGTCACATGAAAGTGTGTGTTTTCAAATGTCGCACACTCTGGCCTTTTCCTGGAGCAGCAAAAAGGAAGCAGAGTCATGGACCGTGGCGGCGGCAGTGAGGTGGGCAGTGGACAGGAGGAACCCCCAGGACCAAGGGGTGGTGGTTAGATGTAGGACATGGGGGCTAACCTGAAGAGGCTCCCGCTGGTCTCAGGTGGAAAAATTGGGGGCACTTAAAAAAGGAGAGAGACTTAAAAGAGGAAATTAAAGGGGAAATTAAAGACAGCACAGATATTAACCCCTGTGAGTTACAGGTACATGATTCCTTGGCTCATGTCAGCCTCTTAAAAATGGAACAAGCAGACATTATGTCCCTCATGCTGTGATTCAACAGGAAGTACAGCCCCACCTAGAAGCAGAAGCAGTCCTTGTTACTGAACTTGAACCTCAACTGAACCTCAGTCTATCAATAGCTCAAGGAAGTAAAATATGCCAAATGCAAAATGTGGGATGCTCTAGAAGTCCAATGATAGAGTTGCTTCAATAGACAGATGGCATTAAAATCAGACAAAATAAAGAGAATATTGTTAGAAAATAAAAGAGAATTTGAGAGGCATAATGACCTAATGCAACATGGGAACCTGGTTTGGATCCTGATTCTAATGAACTGCAAAAAAATCCAATGTTGAGACACGGAAAGTCTGAACAGAGACCAGGCATGAGGTGGAATTAATAGAATTACTGTTCATTCTGTTGGCTAAAACAAAAGCATGCTGATTACACAAAAGAAAAACTTCTCATCAGTTAGACATACATACGGAAGTTTTTCTGGGTGGAAGGACACAAACTCTGAGGTTACTACAGATGAAAAAGAAAAAGAGCAAATTAAAGAGCAGAGGGCACACGGAGCCAAGCTGATCACTGTGGAACCTGGTATGGACACATGGTATTCTCATTGTTCATTTGTGTGTTTGTTTTAATTGCCACACTGTTAAAAAACCAAATCGCACCTCAAAATAAAGGCTTTTTCTTGGTTCTAAGAAAAACAAAAGCATACGTTCATGAAAAGACGTGTAACACATGTTCACGCAGCTTCATTCATAATTGCCTAAAACCGGAAGTAAGCAAATGTCCATCAGCAGGAGGGAGGATCGCAGCTTGGTGTGTTCATACGATAGAATGCTTCTCAGCAATAAAGCAGAATGACGGGTACAGCCAATAATACGGATAAATCTCAAAACTGTCATGCTGAGTTTGAGCCCTACACAAAAGGTTCATACTGTATGAGCCCATTTATATGAAGTTCTAGAACACGCAAATCTAATCTATGCTGGGAAAAAAAATCAGGGGTAGTTGTTGCCTTTGGGAGGGGGAGGCACGGACTGCTTGGTAAGGAACATGAGGGAACTTCCTGGGGTAACGGTAAACTAGCTGAATATGGATTTCAGATTACACAGGGTGTGCATTTCTCAATACTCATCAAAGGGTACCCTTAGATTTGTGTATTTCATTGTCTGTAAAGTTCACCATAAAGGGAGAAAAATAGCTATAAACAATATTCACCTCTAATTAATGATACACGACACACTTGGAGTGGAAAGTACACTGCAACTTATTTTGGAACGCATCTAAAAAATAAGATGGATTGATGGGTGGATGGATGGAGGGATAGATCGACAGTAATATGTTAATGGTAGAATCTGGATGGTAAGCATGAAGTTCCTTCAACTCTATGTATGACAATTTTCCTAATAAAATGTTGACAAAATTTTAAAAAGGGGGGGATTGGAGAAAGGAGTTCAGAAGATACAAACTTCCAGCTAAAAGATAAATAAACACTAGAGACAAAATGTACAACATTGGTGACTATAGTTGACATTGTTGTGTGATATACAGGAAAGCTGTTAAGAGGGTAAATCCTAGGGGTGCCTGGGTGGCTCAGCTGGTTGAATGTCCAACTCTTGATTTTGGCTCAGGTCACAATATTGGGGTCCTGGTATTGAGCTCCATAAGGCTTGGCACTAAGCACGGAATCTGCTTCTCCCTCTCCCTCTCCCTATCCCCCCAAAATAAATAAATTTTTTAAAATACTTTATTTATTTGAAAGCGAGTGAGCATGTGCATGAGCAGGAGGAGAGGGAGAAGCAGGCTCTCCACTGAGCAAGGCGCCTGATGTGGGGCTCGACCCCAGGACCCTGAGATCATGACCTGAGCCAAAACCAAGAGTAGGCTGCTTAACTGACTGAGCCACCCAGGCACGCTTCATAACCAATAAAATCTTAGATTAAAAAAAAAGGAGGGTAAATCCTACAAATCCTATGGCAAGGAGAAAACTTTTTCCTTTCTTCCATTTTTCTTTCTTTCCTTTCCATTGTGTCGACATGAGAAGACTGACATTAGCTACTGCGGTGATCACAGTATATGTAAATAAAATCATGCTGTACACCTTGAACTTATACAGTGAGGAGAGTCATTTGTCAGTAAAACTGGAAAAATACATACAAACAAAATTAAAAAGGTGCCCTGATGAAGGGCGCCTGGGTGGCACTGTGGGTTGAGCGAGAGACTTCATTTCGGCTCCGGGCATGATTTCAGGATCATGAGATCAAGCCCTGGGTCAGGCTCCAGGCCCAGAATGTGTCTGCTTAAGATTCTCTCCCTTTCTCTCTGCCCCTCCCCCTGCTTGTACCTGTGCTCGGGCGAATGCTCTCTCCAAACAAACAAACAAATAAATCTTAAAAAAAAAAAGTGTCCTGATGAAATAAATGCTGGTTTCTACGGTAAGAGCCTTGACTGTGAATGGGAAGCAGACACGCATACGTGCATGATAGAGCATAATGCGGCTTCTGAGACTGATGAGATGCTCTTGCCCTTGCAGAAAGATCTTCCATTCATCAAGAGTAAAAAGAGAAGACTGAGAAGGGCTTTTTTTTTTTAAAGATTTTATTTATTTATGTGACAGACAGAGATCACAAGTAGGCAGAGAGGCAAGCAGAGAGAGAGGAAGGGAAGCAGGCTCCCCGCTGAGCAGAGAGCCTGATGCAGGGCTCGACCCCAGGACCCTGAGATCATGACCTGAGCTGAAGGCAGAGGCTTTAACCACTGAGACACCCAGGTGCCCCGAGAAGGGCTCTTTTAAAGCATACCTATGTCAGCTGCAGCCCGTGGCCAGTAGTGTGTGAGCTCAGTATGCTCCGTGCTGACAGTGTCTCAGCTCAGACCCACACCCTGGGGCTTTGTGCCTTCCTGCCCTGAGAGAGGAACCTGCTCGCCCAGGGATGCAGGAGTGCCCATGCTCCTCGGGCCAACCCTCAGCCAATGCGGTGGACAGCTGCATCTTGTAGGCAGACAATGCTGGAGATGTTCTGTGTACCTTCCAGGAGATGCTGACAGAACCCTGGCCCTACTGCCCACAGCGAGAACCATGACACATTCTCATACAGACCTGTTTCTTCCCACCTGTGCTTCATGCCTGCATTCTCAGATCACTTCTCAGATCACCTGCATTCAAGCCCTTGCTTCATGTTTTGCTTCTAAAGAACCCAAATTAAGGCAGTGGTACCAGGATTGGCCTCAAGAGCAGATCCTCAGGCTGTGAACCTAGACCTGGATCTCTTGTATCTGTCAGACAGCCACAAGAACCCTACAGGCTGGTGTTAAGTGGGTGGGGACACCCCACATTATGCAAATACGAATTCTAGGTCCTCACCTGTGCTGGATTGAGAGAAGCCACAGGCAGAGGGGGAGGAGTTGGCATCTGCATTAGCTCTACCCCTGGAATGGCGCGGGGTGGTAGGATGTACTGGTAATTAAAGGATTGTGAGGTTGGCTGATTTTTATTCACAGAGTTGGAGGCTTTGAAGAAAGATTGCCAGATGGGATCAACATCCACCGCAGGCATTCTGTGATGCCAGAGGCTTCTGTGGCCATCGTTAAAGAGACTATTGTCTCCAGCTAGAAGGGTAAGGCTCAGGACTTAGCCATGTGGGCACCCTGGGAGAGGACCTTGAGGGACAGACCGTAAGGCTGGCTAGAGGGAAGTTTACTCTCACAGTGCACTGTCCCATGACCTGTGAGTTACCATCTGGATAAAGGTAACCTAGTTGCAACGCTGTTGGAATCCGGCTCCTTGGAACCTGGGCATGATGCTGGCCTATGGGAAATGAGGTGGACATGCCAGGATGGGCTTGGCATCCTGAGGAACTGTGAGATGCCTCAAAGAGATGGGAATGTAAACATGATTGACCAGACAACCCACCATCTGACTATATCCCCAAGGACAGGCTAGAGTACACTCCCGTCAGGAAGGAACGCCATGCTGAGGAGGGCCCTGGTATCCCTGAGAAGCCCAGTAAGGGACCACATAAGCACCACAACGACCAGCTAGGCGAGAGTGCAACAGACCCCAGCACTTCCAGTGGGTGGGACGATTGTGGAACCAGCTAGGGTGCTGCCCGACGTGTCTAACAAGAAAAAAAAAAAAAAAACAAGAACTCCTGAGCAAAAGGCTGACATCAGCCACTGCAATGGAAAGTTGTGATTCCTTCCTCCAGTTCCCAGCTCTGGGGTAGCCTCTCCAACAAATGCCAATTGACTGAAGGGAGGGTTGCATGGATCTCTCGAGGAAGAACCCTGTGATGCCTTCCCCAGTAGGACTGGGGTACCTGGGGAAAATGGCCTTCTGGGGATGGCTGGATACACCTGAGCGGACATACCAGGTGTCCGGAAATGCGATGGCATTTACCGCTCTTTAGGAGACTGGGGAGAAAGGTAGCCATGGCCCACCCAGGCCCTTCTACGTGGGTCCAACAAGGAGTGCCTATCCTACAGTGATTTCCCTCGTCCTGAGTGCAAACTGGGATGGCTTTACTTAATAGACCCTGAGCCCACACCACAAGTCAGAGGCATTATGGAAGGAAGAGCCAAGTGGAAAACCCAGGGTTTGGGTTTGTGGCTAATGTTCTATTCTTTTCAAAACTCTCAGTAGAAAGGATCAAGAGTGGTTTGTTTGTAAGTGGGCAGGATAGCAGTACACATTCTCTCTCTAGTCCCAGCCCCCCACCCCACCCTCACTGCCCCACTCTCTCCGAGAAACCCCAGTCATCAGCACATCTCATGGGATGTCACGCTGATCTGATAGATAAACAACATCATGTTACTGGGACCCAAGGAACTGTGACAAGTCCCTGAAACTGAGGCTTGGAAGAGTAGCACACAGTGGAGTGATGGGGACAGCCACAGAAGCCACATCACCTAAGAGACAGCTTCTAAATGGTGGCTGTCATGGCCAAGGTCAATAGGGAAAATCTGCTTCAAAGCTCCAAAGTGACTCCTCTCAACATTGAAGGACCTGAGGGGATCTAGTCTAAGAGGGCCGGCCTCCTTAACATCTTTGGGCTGTGGTACCTCTGACAGAAGTAAGGCAATTGAGAAATGGCAGGGGAGAAGGAAAGAGGAAAACTGCCTTCAGAGCTTAGTCCCCCCCTCAAATACAAAAGAACAAAAAATATGACCTGTGGTCAGATTCCACGCCTTCTAAATTAATTGGCACGGGAACGGAATACTGAAGAGCCATCATTTTATTTCACACGTGCAAGGGTGTGGCAGCATCAGTGTTTACAATGCATGAGGTCACAGAAACTTAGAAAAGAAAAAGCAATTGCAAGCAAGGCAAACCACACACCTTTCCAAGACCCCTGTGTATAATGCATATAATACTGGAGAAAGAGGACAGCAGTACAGACAAAATACCCTTGAACCAATTATACAGTAGAGACCTAATACTGTCTGACATAACATTTTGAAAGTTATTCTGTTTAGATTATTTCAGTGGTAAATAAGCATCTCTTTTTTTTTTTAAAAGATTTTATTTATTTATTTGACAGAGAGAGATCACAAGTAGACGGAGAGGCAGGCAGAGAGAGAGAGAGAGGGAAGCAGGCTCCCTGCTGAGCAGAGAGCCCGACGCAGGCCTCGATCCCAGGACCCTGAGATCATGACCTGAGCCGAAGGCAGCGGCTTAACCCACTGAGCCACCCAGGCGCCCAATAAGCATCTCTTTAAGAAAACTCAACACAATACCAATATTTATGTCACCAGGCAAGGTGAACATCGCCCAGGTTTTCTAATACTCAGGACTAAAAATCATTATATTAGCATTACATTACGCACATTCCTCAACACGAACAAAGAAATACAAGGTGCTCAGTGACGTCACAAGTTAGGGGTCATGTTGACCATACGGAGACACTACATCTTCCAGCCCTTCAGTAGGACCCTGGTAAAGCACCTGTTCAATGGATCTGTAACCCCAGCACCTTGTATGCCTTTTCACTCACCCCTGGGGCCCAAGAGCCTGGAGAATTCCTGACAGGAGCTGCTCAGCTCCGGAGTGGCACAGACCCAACCTTCCTAGGCTGCTAATGCCCTAAGGTTGAGGGACAAGGGATGAAGGGGAGTGAAGAAGGTGGCGATAGAAGGGTGCTGATACACATGGGTTTCCCAGACCCCTCAGCTCACAGAACAGAAAGACAGAGGGGTATTTCCGATGATTATACAACCAACTTTGATTGTGCCAGAGCTAACAGCCTTTCAAACACCCAGTGTCAGGGAAGCAGCAGACATGAGACAGGCTGAAGAAGCAAAACAGCCACAGGGAAGAGTGACAATCAATACAGATCGGAAGGAAGTTGTGGATGACCCACTCTGGCTTATGCGTCCTATTTTTATCAGTGTTGTTATGTATGTTTGCCTCTCTGGTTCCGCAAAGATTTTTGTGCAGTGTTCCAAGAGACAGCAGATTCGAAGAGTGTCAATGACAATGGAACACAAATTACAACGGGAGAGGAAGGAAAATGGCAGAATGGAGGAGAAATGAACACAGCTTGGGACCAGCTCCCCAAATCCTCCATGACTCACAGGCAGTTACAGATTTAATTCTGCCTCCTCAGCTCAGAGAAAAGGTAAGTACATAGTCTTAAAAATAATAATAATAATAATAAAAATGAGTCTTAAAATTATAAAACAGTTCTTCAAAGTTAATATCAGACCCAAGTTTCTTTCCACACAGGAAAGAATCATTTCAAGTGAATTTGAAAGAGTATTTTGATGATATTTAGCCTAAGGATAAAAATATATCTTAAGCTGCATTCAGGTCAAACAAATGAACAAACAAAACTGTATCCAGTAGATTTCCCCCTAGTAATAATAGTTTATTGCTATTTTGAATCCATAATATATGTAGGTAGGATAAAGTAAATAAATAATTACACTGGTTGTTAGGAACCAAAATTTTCAGTGTAAAATGGAAACAAACATAAAATCAGAGAAAGTTAAGTAAAAACCCTGTAACCAGGGTTCTGTGAGAAATCTCTGTACCTTCCATTCAAGTCTGCTGTGCTCTAAAAAATAAAGTTTATTTTTCAAAAAAGCTCTTAACTTGACATTTAAATTGGAAATACTAATATAGTTTTTTTCTTTCTAAAAAAATATTTATTTCCTAGCAATAAACACTGAAATGGCTTAGAAATGACACTAGCTCCTCTAGCACTTAAATTATGGTCTCTAAGTATTTCCCACTAAAAGAAACCAGAGCTCCTTCAGGAAATTACTTAGTCCAAGTCTAGGCCAGGATATGTACAAAATAACCCTAAAACTATCAAAAACCATTACGGTCACAACAAAATGACAGAGAAGCAGGGCTCCAACTGCTCAAAGGTGGGAGATTTTGAGCATCAAAAGATTTATCACGCAGGGGTGTGTGCCTGGGGGAGCTCAGTCAGTTAGGCGTCCGCCTTCAGCTCAGATCATGATCTCAGAGTCCTGGTATGAAGCCTGGCATAGGGCTCTCTGCTCACTGGGGTGTCTGCTTCTCCCTCTCATTAGCCCTCTGTTTGATCTCTCTCTCTCTCAAATAAATAAATCTAAAAAAAAAAAAAATTATCACTTCAGTAGACTGAAGCACATCAGATATAAGAAAAGAGCCAAATTCATGTTACTACCTCCCACCCCAAAGAGCTTACTGGACATCCTTGGGGTATGCTGGTGCATCAACTCTTTATTCTGACAATTGATGAATAAAAGGGAAAAGTCCAGCATCCGTCTTGCCTTTGTTATAGCCTTTTTCACAGTAACCAATTGATGAGGAGAGTTCTTTGTAAAAGAACCATAGTTAGTAAATACAGAAGAAATTATGCAATTAAAAAATCACTATTTTGGGAGCTGATGGCAGGATTATATTTCTGAGTACTCCAAAAACTCCTTCAGAATTCAGAACAGAGAGAAAGAAGATACCATCATCTCTTGAATATATAAAAGGTAATTAACTATTCTTGGAAAGCCTTTTTAGTACTCTGGCTCACTAAATTCTGTAATAAATGTAGCAAACTTTAAAAAAAAGGCATAATCATCAATGACTGCTGAAACATTAGATGAAAAGATGATGAGGGGGCGCCTGGGTGGCTCAGTGGATTAAAACCTCTGCCTTGGGCTCAGGTCATGATCCCAGGGTCCTGATATTGAGCCCCACATTGGGTTCTCTGCTCAGCAGGGAGCCTGCTTCCCCCTACCCCCGACCTGCCTCTCTGCCTACTTGTGATCTCTGTCAAATAAATAAATAAAATCTTAAAAAAAAAAAAAAAAAAGATGATGAGGAACTTTCTAGTGGACAGATCAAGTTGACAACACTAGATCCGTGGGTCAGTGTTAGCATCACTGAAAGCAATGAAGTCTTCCCGCCCAAAAAAGAAAAATGGCGAACCTGAAACTATCCAGCCTCTAGCTATAACTTTTACAGATCTCTAGCTCTACTAGCTCACTGACAACATGAGGGATAGTATAACACATTAACCACCACAATTCCGAAATGTAGGAAATACTAAGATAACTTGAACAAATAAAGGACATAAACAGGAAAGATGTTTTCTAGACTTAGATTTAAGAAATACATCATATAGAGTATATGGGTTTTATTTTTAGATCCTGATTCAAACAAAGGAACTATAAGAGACATAATTCCTCAAGAAACCAAAGAACAAACTAAACCCAAAGCTAGCAGAAAGAAGGAAATAATAAAAATCAGAGCAGAGATAAATGAAAGACAGAACAACAACAACAAAATAATAGGAAAGAAAAAAAAAGTCAATGAAACTGATAATTGGGTTTTTCTTTAAAGATCAACAAAACTGACAAAGCTTTAGCTAGATGAACTAATTAAGAGAGAAGACTCAATAGCTAAAATCAGAAATGAAAAAGGAGATATTACAACTGATGCCACAGAAATAAACAAGATTACAAGATACTACTATGAACAACTGTATGCCAATAAACTGGGTAATCTAGAACAAATGAAAAAATTCCTAGAAACATAAAACTACCAAGACTAAATCATGAAGAAACAGAAAATCTGAGACCAATAACTGGAAAGAAAATAATCAGTAACTGAAAATCACAGAAAAACCCAGGACCAGATGACTTCACTAAAGAATTCTAACAAACATTTAAAGAAGAATTAACACCAGTTTTCTTGAAACTTTGCCCAAAAAATGAAAGAGGAGAAAGGCTTCTAAACTCATTCTATGAGGCTAACATTAACTTAATACCTAAACAAGACAAGACATAACAAGAAAACTACAGGCCAATATGTCTGATGAATATTGACGCAAATATCCTCAATAAAGTACCAGCGAACTGAATTCAACAACACATTAAAGGGATAGTACTCCATGACCAAGTGAGATTTATTCCTGTAATGCAAGGACAGCTCAACATATAAAATCAGTAATTATAATACACCATGTTAACAGAATAAAGGACAAAAACCACATGCCCATCTTAATTGAGGCAGAAAACAGATTTGACAAGGTTCAACACTCAATAACAATACAGTACAACACTCAAAAAACTAGGACTAGAAGGAAATCACCTCAACATAATAAAGACCATATATGAAAGTCCACAGTTAACATCATATTCAATGATGAAAGACCACGAGCTTTTCCTCTATGATCAGAAATACGGCAAGAATGCCCGCTCTTACCACCTCTATACAGCGTAGTTTTGGAAGTCTTAGCCAGAGCAACAAAGCAAGAAAAAGAAATAAAAGATACCATATACCAAAAATTGCTATGACTAATAAACAAACTCAGCAAAACTGCAGAACACAAAATCAACATATAAAAATCAGCTGCATTTCTATACACTGACAATAAATAATCTAAAAAGGAAAGTAAGAAAACAGTTTCATTTACAATAGCATCAAAAAGAATAAAATACTTAATAAACCTAACCAAGGAGATGAGACTCATACGATGAAAATGACAAAACACTGCAGAAAGAAATAAATAAATGGAAAGATATCCTGTGTTCACACATTAGAAGACTGAATATTAAGATGTCCATTCTACCCAATGCGATCTTAGATTCAAAACAATCTTATCAAAATTCCACTGCACTGGGGCGCCTGGGTGGCTCAGTGTGTTAAAGCCTCTGCCTTTGGCTTGGGTCATGATCTCAGGGTCCTGGAATCAAGCTCCCATCAGGCTCTCTGCTCAGCAGGGAGCCTGCTTCCTCCTCTCTCTGCCTGCTTTTCTGACTACTTGTAATCTCTGTCTGTCAAATAAATAAATAAAATCTTAAAAAAAAATTCCACTGCATTTTTTTGCAGAAATAGAAAAATTCATATGGTATTTCAAGGAACTCCAAGTAGCCAAGACAATCTTGAAAAAGAACAAAGTTGGAAGACTCACAATTCCTGATTCCAAAAAATATCACAAGGCTACAGTAACCAATCAGTGCAGTATTGGCATAAAAACAGACATATGTGAAATATACTGTTGTATATTTCAGCATTAACTTATTAAGATTTTATAACAAGTTTCTCACGAAACCTAGACCCAAACTACAGCTGCTGTTAATTTTTAAAAGGCATTATGCTTCATTTTGAGTTTAACAAATTAAAAGAAAAACTAAAAGGAAACTGAAAGACTTCCCAAGCTTCCAGTGTATGTTCCTCACCACCTCCCCCAGCCATACACGAACAAAACAAAGAAGGTGAGTGAGTGAGGAAGAGGGAACAGGAGCAAAGGGCCACATCTGCACAGTAATGGAGCAGCTCCCGCTGGGAACAATTCCACCTCACCACGAGATCTAAACCATGCAGGAAAAGGTGCTGCTCAGTCTTCCCGAGACACACAGGATGGACCTGTCTTACTTCTGGGAGTTGAAAACAACCAGGCAAGCAAGGACTTCAGAACAAGGGTGAGGATACACAAGACCGCAAAATGACAGCGCTTGGGAGAAAGAGGAGACAAAGATGCAAGATAAACAGTAAAGAAGGAAGCTAACCTCAGGAAGCTCAGAACACAGATGAAGAATATCCAGAAAGATCAACCGCCACCAGCGGCACCTAAGGCTGGAAAATAAACGGCAGCAAGGAGTCTGGTGAGATCTAAGCAACAGAGAGCTGGAAAGTCAACTGGAATGATCCAGAAAACGGGATCGGGTCACAAGGGAGGGAGGAGAGGATTCGGAAACTTACTCCTGGCCGCAGGGACAATTAAGCACAAGGGGATACAAAATAAAGAAACCGCTGAAATCCCAACGTAAAGACTGATTTTAAATTTGCCTGGAAGGCTCACTGTTAGTACCTCGTCTGCCTGCCAACGAGAAAGGTCTCCAGGAGTGCCTAGGATTCTGTTACACACCAGGAAGACAGGAGGAAAATATAAGGAACTCCCTGAGGCCACAGTGTGTGCAAGGATACTGCAGCACAGGCCAAGAAAAACAGAAAAACAGCAGGTGCTACCTCGACACCTCTGCGGACCCTAGCCACAGGCAGCATTCCCCAGGCTCAGCCACTCCATTCGTTCTCTGGGCACCCCTGCCCAGCACAGCTCCCTAGCCCGGCCCCATGATGGTTAAATATTAACGCCACCAGGCACTTCCTGTGTGCCTGGGCCACAGGTACCTCACTCCACGTCTTAATACAACCCCGCGGAACAATACTGAGGTAGACAGAATTATCTTCATTTTAGGGTGAGGGAAACTGAGACTTGGTGAGGTCAAGTCATTTCCCTGACACTACCTGACCAATGAGCAGCAGGATGAGCTTCTCCAGGCCAAGTGGGGTTTTTGTTCCCCGTTGGAGAGACTCTAGTTTATAAAAAGTCAGTGCTGAGCCGAGGTCCCCAGGCTTCTCAGTGAGGCCTTTTCCAACAGGAGAGCTTACTGACTGCTACCTCAGGGCTGAAGGGTCTCTTGCCTCTGGCACAAGAGGCTTGGCCAGCAGGGAGCGGGTCACTCCAGAGTCCAGAGCCCAGCAGCAGGGCGTTATGGTTCTATGGCCAGGCCCTAGGACAACGCTGATGGGGTCAGGACAGGGTGAGAGATGGACAGGAGGGTGCTGGTGTGGAAGCCACCCAGCAGGGAAGACAGTCCTGGCATTCCACAGCCAGGGCCCAGGGGGAAGGAAGGTCTCCCAGCCCTCCAAGAGCACAAAACTGTGCCCCTTCCCCCTGCAAATTCAACTTCCCCTGGTAGAGAGTGAGCCTCAGTTTCTCACAAAACACAGACCCAGATCTGGGAGGTGGGGGGGGAGGGTCTACTTTCTCGACTTTTCTGCCAATGTCACAGACAGCCTACGCTGAATCGAGCCAAACCCCTTCCAGGCCCTGAGAGACCCTCAGGTTCTCGAGCCTTGTTCATTCTCTTGGCACAGCAGCACGTGTCTGAGCTCTGCACTCACTGGTCTCAGATGCCGCTCCTTAAGTGCCAGACCATGGACAGGAAGGCAGAAGGCCTGGCTTCCGGCCAAGGGTCTCCTCCATACCCTGTCATGTTGCCAGCACCCTGCTTCTCTCTGCCTCATTTTTCTCACCTTCAAGGAGGGAAAGGTAGCCTATCCTTAATTACCTCGCCCAAGTACTGGATTAAAGAAGCCCAGGGAGGCAAACCCCCCTCTGAATCCCTAAGCAACAGTGCATTACCAATGCCTACCACTGTGCTCCTGTTTCTTTCCAGCCCAAGGCCCAGGAGCACAGGCGATAAAAGAGCAGCACTTGAGGCCTGGAACAGCCACAGCCCTGCGTCCCCGAAGGTTTGGCTGATGCCCTCAATAAAGGGGACTCTGACAGAACCAAGAGGGAAAAGGAAACATTCTTCCCCAGTAGCTAGACAGGGCCTCCCTCCTGCCTATTCTCCCAGATCACCTAGCAACACGGCCCTTTCCCCAGAAAGCTCTGGATCAATGATCCTGAAAACTGCCTAAGTCCTCAAGGGGTTTTAAAAACGGCAGTGATCCTCTCTGTTCTGCTTTCTAGAGGTATCCCTTTCAAGGAACCCCATGTTTCCATTCAGCCTTCTGAGCTCTGCAGAGGAGGAGAGCTTACTTCCCATCATCTGGAAAACAGATGCTTGTTCTTACATGTGACTTAAGTAGTCTCACAGATACATATAAAGAAGCCACTGGCCACCTACAGAGTAAACCAGCCTGGACTTGCCAGGCTGCCCCGGCACAAATCACCATTCAAGCCAGGCTTATGACCAAGCATGTACTGGCAGGGCTGGGCAGGAGAGGCTGGAGGGGGAACGCAGGCAATCCACTCTAAGGAGGGATGGATGGTGAAGGGCAAGGGCACTGAAAAGGCATGAGGCAGGGCCAGATTCAGGGAGCCCGCTTCAGGATAAGCTCTGTAATCTCCGCCCGGCTACCCAGTCTCATGGGTATCCCATAGTAGGCCGTGCCTGGGCTGACATATACAAATGTAGTCTGGGCCACTTGGTAGAGGCCAGCGAAGAAGGGGTTCAAGAGATAGGCAGCCACATTCAAGGGGAAGATCTGCCCAGCATGCGTGTGCCCAGAGAGAATCAGGTTAATATCTGGCCGAGCCTGCAGGGCTCTCTTGGCAGCCAGCGGCTGGTGAGCTAGCAAGATGGTGGTGTGGTCTGGGCTGCAGCCCCCCAGGGCCTTGACGAGATCCATGCCATGGCCGGAGTAGTGCAGGATGTCTGCTTCGATATCGTCCACACCAGCCAAGCAGATCCAGTCCTCCCCCTCACCACCCCCGTGCTGGGCCCCTGTGGCGGAAATCTTCACGTTCTCGTTGTGAAGGGGCTTGACATTCAGGGATTCCAGCAGCGCAAACCAGTTGCTGACGTCTGACGTGTAGTACTCGTGATTCCCTGTGACGAAGTAGGTGCCCAGGCGGGAGTGGAGCTGGCCCAAAGGAGCCACGGCTGTGCGGAGGATGGAGGCTTCCGAATCACAGAGATCACCCACGATCACTGTGACGTCTGGCTCCAGAATGTTCACCATGTTCACGAACATCTCCATCTTGGTCCTGCCCACTGTGGGGCCCAAGTGAATGTCTGAGAGGAGCACGATCTTCAGGCTGTCCATCGAGGGAGGCAGCTGATGGATGGGCACCTCCACGGTTCTCACAGCTGGAGGCTGAGCGGCATTCAGGATCCCAGCCACGCTGAGCACAGCAGTCACGGCCACGGCCAGGGCCGGCCTGACTGCCAGCTTCCTTGTCTTGTCAAGGCTGCCCACAACCCTACCACTGCGCCAGGCCAAGAGCTGGTAGGCCTGCTCCATGCCACTGAGGGTACAGAGGAAGAAGACCATGATAATGTAGGCCCCGAGGCAGGAGTAGGCTGCCAAGGAAAACAGATAGGGCTCCTCCGCCACTAAAAAGAGCATGGTGAAGAAACTGGAATGGGCCAGGGCGAGAAATGCCACAACAGCCATCTTCCAAAGCTGAAAACAGGTGGACTCTGCGGCTGGGGAGTGGCTGAGGTTGCTGACTGCGCTACGCCAGATGTAGAGGGAGCCAATGAACATGAGCGAGTTGGCAAACAGGGCCAGCTGCAGGCGGAACAGCCAACGCCAGGCCCTGAGCTCAAGGCTCCCCGCCAGATAGGAGCGGGACACAATCATGGACACGAAGACAGTGCTTGCAGCCAGGGCAGCCTTTGCACCCAGGGACAGCTGCCTGAAGATCGCCATTGTCTCTGCTCCTAAGAGGGTCCCCTGCCAGTTCTGTGTGGGCGGGCTCTGGAAGGTGAGTTCCTTAGAAAGGACAGTGGCCAAGCAGAAGTTTCCGGGTCAGCTCCGCCTGCAACCAGGAACTGGCGTCAGCTTTGTGGGATATTAGAGCTTCCTTGTCCCCATTCAAAACCTGAAGGCCACTCACATCTACCCAGCCTGCCTCGAATCCAAGCCACTCAAATACCAGTTGGTTGCTACACTTTATTATTAAAATACAAACATAGTGGATTGTAATGTGGTGGGCAATTCTCATGTTCTTACTTACAGTTTTCTGAATATTTAAAAGTTTTTCCACAAAGCATGTCAACTTTTTTTTTTAATGATTAAGAAAAAATGTTATTTTAAATTAGCGGTTCTCAAAGTGTGGTCAGGGGAGACCCTTTCAGGAGGTACATTTACTCAGAATTATATTCCTAATACTACTAAGCTATAACTGCCTTTTGCATTCTCATTCTCTCATGGGTGTATGGTGGAGTTTTCCAGGGGCTCTGTGACATGTGATATGGCAAAACTGAATGTACCCAGCTATCATCTATCATGACAGGTGTGAAAGAGGTTTGCAAAAATGTAAAACTGTGCCACTCTTCCAGCTCAAGTTTGGGGAGAAATACTGTTATTTTTCAAAAGATATAGTTCGTTAACATATAATGATTTATTATTTTTTAAATAAGTTAATAAATATTTTTAAAGTTTCTATTTTAATTTCTAGGACAGTTAAAGTCTGAGAACCGCAGTTCTACATACAAGTGAACAAGGAAATCATGGAAAGCTAGTTTGCTGGTATCTTTCTGAAGCTCCAGGCCAGGAAGGACACCTAGACACCTGACATAAGAATTCCTGGGGTGAAGCCGGGCTCCCTGTGTAGGCTCTGGGCACCCCCTTGCAGGACTATGGGGCACAACGTTCCCCAGGGGGCTGCCTTTTCCACCAACTCCTCAACCCTACCCTGATCTCTCTCCTCTCACACTGCCACCCCCCCTCATTTTCTCTGCCACTGTTCCCTGCCATGGTTCCCCAACTCCACCCTGGCTCCACCCTGGCCAATGGTTCTCAGAGCTGGGTAGCTCTCACCCAGGGTTCCTACACACACACACACACACACACACACACACACACACACACACACAAGAGCAGGGAAACCAGAGACGTAGGCAGACAGAAGTTAGCACTCAATTTAAGGTGACCTTTCTCTAAAACCCCAAATTAAACTATGTTCAGCAACTGTTTTTCAACGACTTAAGATTTCCAACCTTGATTTTAAATTAATATGACTTCTCTGCCTAAGCACTTACCGAAAGCTTTTCATCAAGAGATGCAATTTACAAAAAAAAAAAAAAAAAAAGGGAGAGATGCAATTTACAAGTAAATGGGCCCAAATTTCCTCTCCTTCTATTGAAAACACGCCCTAGCATCAAGCAGCCCACCTAAACTTTGGGGGGAGCCACAGTTGGTTCGCTAAACGTGTGGAGGGCCAGGTGCCCATTTCAATGACCTGTCCGCCCCTCCATCCCGCCCCTCAATCTTTCCGCGGCTGTGATGCTGCCCTCCCCAGGCAGCGGTATGGAGGCCCCTCCGGCCCATGCTTTAGCTCTATTTGAGGCTATCCTCCAGCCAATCCTGCACTGCCCCCCTCCGGCCCCCACCTCACCTACTTGTTCGGCCGGACCTCCAGCAACGCTGGCTGCCACCTGCAGCCTATCTCTTGCCCACCCCTGGCCTGCACCGCCAAACACTGAAGATCGGGAAAATTCAAGCCAAAAAAAGTAGGCAGCAGCAGGGAGTGGCGGGAAAGGGACGAGATGTTTGAAAAGAGAACCCCTAGAAGGAAATCAATCCAACATTCCCATCGCCGGGGCGTCTCCTGACCCCATTTTTCTCCTTCCGGAGCGCTCCGCAGCACCCGAACTGGGCAAGGGAGGGCGCCTCAAGCCACAGCCCACGGCGCCCTCCAATGCCGCGCGCTGCTTGGAATCTCCCTCCCGGAAAACTGCAAAGCTGGAAAGGTTTGGGCGCACCTTCTCTCACCCCGTCCTGCACCAACGGGTAAGTGGGTCCAAGCGGAAGAGGCGACCGGGGCTGAGCACGCGAGCGACAGAGTTTACCGGGAAAGGACGCGCGCCCCGCCCTGCCCGCCCCCGACGGGAGGGCCGGTCCACTGCCTGCGCTCCTCCAGCTGCCCGCCTGCCCCGGCACAGTCCGGGGTCCCAGGCCCACGTCCTGCAGGACCCCGGAGGGCGGCCGCAGCCCCAGCCCGGTCCCTCGCCAGCCTGCCCCCTCTCAGTGCACCCCCGCGCGGGGTCCCGTGGACTTACCCGCAGGCTGCACGCGGAACCCGGCAGGAGCGGCACCAGCAGTAGAGAGAGAATGCGAAACACCCCCCACAAGCCCATCCTCCGGACTCTCCGCTCCGCAGTCGGCGCGCGGGCCAGCTGCTCCGCGTCACTGGACTGAGGACCCGCGGCCTGGCACCGCCCCTTACCGGCCCAGCAGCCAGCCGCACGGCAGTTCCGCCCCTCGCTCCGCCCCGCGACCGCCGGGCCGCGGGCGGGGGCGGGGAGGGGCCTGGGTGAGCCGCGGGGCGGCGGGCGGTCGCGTGACTCCCGGATAGCGTTATCTGGAATTTGCTTGCAGCTGCCTCATGGCGCGACCCTTTGGACAAACTCAGAAGGCCTGTCAGCAGCTTGATAACGCGCCCCGGGGTTGGATTTTAACAAGGGTCGTCTTGGCTCCCCGGCTTCCTTGAGGGCACAGGAGGGGAAGTTGAGACCAGGTACATCTAAGTGGAGGAGATAGAATGCTAGCCCTGCGTTGCCGGCTGTCCGCAAAACTAATCCAGGGCTCCGCAGTGTGGCCCCTGGAACCAACTGTATACCCGGTACTTGTCAGAAATGAAAGTTCTAGGGCATCACCCAGAAAGTCTCAATCAGAAACTATCGGAATGGGATCCAGAAATCTGCATTTTTATAAATGTTTCGGGTTATTCCAGTGCGTGCTAAAATGTGAGAACCATTGTGCTAGGTTACTGATAGTTTTAGAGGTGTGGTTCAGCTGTGACAAAATCAGTTTTAAATACCAACCCGCAAAGCACCCAAGTTTGCAGAATTTCTGCTTCGTGGTTGGGGTTTGAGAGGTAAGAGAATCAACACCTCCAGCATCCTTGAGATGCAGGGAATCTGTCAAATGGGTATGAAATAGTATTCTATCTTTTTACACTTGGAAAGAAAAAGTCTCTGCAGCCTCAGTTAAGAGAATCCTTTCCTGGCTGGTTCCCCAGGAGCTCTGAAAATCCCACTTCCCTTCACTGACACTTGTAAGGGTCTCAGGTCTGATGGAAACTGAGTTTCAGAGGGAAATCACTTCTGGTTGTTGTTGTTGTTGTTGTTGTTTTTTCCAGTTTATTTACTTATTTAAAGTTTTTACTTAAATTCCAGTTAGTTAACATAGTGTTATATTAGTTTGGGTGTGTAGTATAGTGATTTAGCACTCCATACATCACCCTGTGCTCATCCCTGCAAGTGAGCTCCTAATCCCCACCTTCTCCCCTCTGGTAACCATCAGATTGTTCTCTATAGTTAAGAGTCTGTTTCTTGCTTTGTCTCTCTTGTTCCCCCCCCCCTTTGCTTGTTTTGTTTAATAAATTCCACATGAATGAAATTATATATTTGTCTTTCTCTGATATATTTTGCTTACCATTATACTTTCTAGCTTCATCCATGTCTTTGCAAATGGCAAGATTTCATTCTTTATTATGGCTGAATAATATTCATATATACATGTATATATACATATATATATAAATACGACCTCTTCTTTATCAATTGATGGACACTTGGGCTGTTTCCACATCTTGGATTGTAAATAATGCTGTACAAACATAAGGGTGCATGTATTCCTTTGAATCAGTGTTCTTGTATTCTTGAGTACATACGTACATACCCAGGAGTGCAGTTGCTGGATCATAAGGTAGTTCTATTTTGCTTTCTATATACATGTATATATATAAAACTTTTAAATATATACATATATTTAATTTTTCCAACTTTATTAGTTATAACTGAGAGCACAAAATTCATTTCTTTTAAATATTTTATTTTGTTAATTCCTTATTTTGAAAATAAAATGTAAGGTTAAATTATGCTATTAACAGATTCCCTTCTGAGCTAAACTTTAGTTAGGCTCCTCCTGTCCTTGCCTGGCCTGCATTGTCTGGTCTTAGCAAAGAATCCTGCTAAGTCAGTTTAGGGAAAATTCCCCAACTCTTGATACTGGATCAAGTTCCTCATCCCCTAACTTTGACTTCTAAGTCGTTGACCTGCCCTTAGCAGGAATTTTCTGTTGTAATTTTCTACCCACAACCCCCTTACTCAGCTGACCAGCTATAAATCCCCAGCTGTCCTTATCTTTGTTCTACTTAAATTTGAAACCTTAAAAAAAAAAAAAAAAAAAAAAGGAAACCTATCTCTCTCCCCTATTACAACATCTTTTTTTTTTTTTAAAGGTTTTATTTATTTATGAGAGAGAAAGCACGCGCATTCGAGGGGCAGAGGGAGAAGCAGATTCCCTGCTGAGCAGGGAGCCTGACTCGTGCCTCCATCCCAGATCCCAGGACCCTGAGATCATGACCTGAGCCAAACCCAGAGGCTTCACACTGAACCACCCAGCTGCTCCCTCCATTACAACATCCTGAAGGAAGTCTTCCTTACATTTTAACAAGTGTCAGAATAATTTTTCCTTTAACACTATTTTGTACAACGTGTGGATCCTTTAAAAAAAAAACTCAATTTGGTCTTTAAATGCTGGGAGAAATGACTATAAAAGTCAAAAATAGTGGTTACTTATGGGTGGGGAGCTGGGATTGGGATTCAGCCCATGCAGGGCAGCTTTGGGGGGTTGGGAGGCAAGAGAGTTTTGTTTCTTGAACTGGTGGTTACAAGGGTTTTCTCCATAATATAACTCATTAAGTCATGTATTTTGTGTCACTTTCTGTATTTTTAAAATAAGTTAAAAAGTTATATTTTACTTTTAAAAATGTCAAAAACCTTTTCTATTATGTAACAAAATAACTGAAGTTCCATTTGTTCATACCTTTCTCTTTTCCCACTGGGCATTTCCTTGAGAAACTGAGAAATAGTCGCTGGCCCTCCCTTCTCAGGTTCTTCTCATGCCTGAAACACCAACTGCTTCCCCTTCTATGGTGAAGTCCTTTTCAAACTCTGCAACCCTCATCCGGTACGGAAAAACAAGGGCTTTGGAAGCTGACACACCTGAATTAAAATTCCAGCTATGCCACTTAATATCTGTGACTGTGAGTACCTTAGTTAACTTCTCCAAGCCTTTAGTTCCTTCATTGGTAAATTGATAAATCATTTTACTTCATTTGTAAAATAATATCAAACTCACTGGGTAGTTGGGGAAGTTAGCAGAGGTGATGACTGGAAGACATTTGGCACATACAGAATGTTAGTAGGACAGTTGATGGAGTCAGAATTAGGCCTGTAAGTTAATTTCTTGAGTTTGATAAGGGTACAAAGTCTGAAGATTAAATAATACTTTCGTATTAATTTATTGATTTGGATACTCGCCCTATGGTTACATAAGAGGGTGTCTTTGTTTTTAGGAAACAAAAGGGCATCCCCTTTACAACTCTCAAACAGTTCAGGAAAAAAATGAGTATTTAGGTACATGCAAAACAATAAAATACAGTAAAATGTTGACATTTGGGGACTCAACAAGGAATTCTTTGTACTGTTTTTTTTTTTCAACTTTTTTCTAAGTCTGAGTTATTGCAAAATGAAGTTTAAAATTTTTTTAAATCCTTAGCACATGGCAGATCCAGTTTTTCCCACTTTCCCAGCTCATAGATCCAAAGTGATAATGTACAGCAGGCATTCTTAACTGAATTGAGGCACAGGGGTTGACAAAGACCAGCCACCCAGATCTGGCCTGCTGCCTATTTTTGTATGGCCTGTTTGTTCAGAATTAAGTTTATATTTTTAAATGGTTGGAGGAAAAAAATCAAAAGAATAATGGTATTTTGTGACATTGAAAACAACATGAGATTCTAATGTCAGTGTCCACAAATAAAATTGTATTTGAACACAGCCACTTCCTATCCTCCACACTTTGTGTGTAACTGCTTTTGCATACTGGCAGAGAGGAGTCATTGAAACACAGACCTCAAGGCCCACAAAACCTAAAATATTTTTTATCTGGCACTTTACAATAAAAACTTGCCCAAAGAGTATGGATTGTAGTTTGTCTCTGAGATTTGAGAACTTGCCTTTGTGTTGTAGTCGAGCTGAATGCTTTGTCATCAGCGTTTCACTTCTGCCTCATAATCCAAGTTGCATACTATTATCCACATTTCACGGAAGAGAAAACTGAGGCACAGACGAGTTAAATGACTCACCACAGAGCTAGAAGGAAATGGAGGCTCTAAAAAGTCATACTGGCTGGCATTAGAGCATGAGTTATTTTTACAAAGACAGGCTTCTGCCTATACTTTATTTTTCAGTTCCTGTCCAAGTGTGCACATAGAGTTTGCTGGGGTATTGATCCCAGGACCTGGGGATCATGACCTGAGCCGAAGGCAGAGGCTTTAACCCACTTAGCCACCCAGATGCCCCTACTTTTCTAGTATTTAGAAAATTCTATTAAAATTCTTGTAATTTGGGGGTTACCTGTGTAGCTCAGTCAATTAAGTGTCTGCCTTTGGCTCAGGTCATGATCTCAGGATCCTGGGATCCAGCCCTGCATCAGGCCCCCTGCTTAGCAGGGAGCCTGCTTCTCCTTCTGTCTGCAGCTCCCCCTGCTTGTGCTCTTTCTGTCTTTGTCAAATAAATAAATAAAATCTTAAAAAATAAAAATAAAAAATATAATACTTGTAATTTGGAGTAGCTTTTAGGAGTATTAAATGATATGTGCTAAAGGCAAGGAAAAAACAAAGCCTCCACTGAAAAGACATGACACCTAAGTACAATGCATGGTCTCAGACTGAGGCGGGGATGGTGGGAGCACTAAACAAGACATTATTGGGACAATTAACCAAAGTTGAATATAGACTATGGATTAAAATAATAATATTATATCAATATTTAAAATTCCTAATTTTGATAATGGTACTGTCAATATTAAAATTCCTAATTTTGATAATGGCTATGTTCTTAGGAAATACACTGAAACATTTAGGGGTAAAGATACATAACTTACTCTCAAATGGTAATAATAATGTGTATCTATTTATATATATAATTATATGTTATACATAATGTATACATTTACATGTCCATGATGAGAGAGCAAATAGCAAATTATGGAACAAATAAGGCAAAATGTTAACTATTGATGAATTAGGTATAGGGCATCCAGGAATTCTATGTCAAAATACAAAGTTATTTAAAAAATAGAAAAATAGGGGCGCCTGGGTGGCTCAGTGGGTTAAGCCACTGCCTTCGGCTCAGGTCATGATCTCAGGGTCCTGGGATCGAGCCCCGCATCGGGCTCTCTGCTCAGCGGGGAGCCTGCTTCCTCCTCTCTCTCTACCTGCCTCTCTGCCTGCTTGTGATCTCTCTCTGTCAAATAAATAAATAAAATCTTTAAAAAAAAAAATAGAAAAATAAAGTCTCCAGCCTACAGATGTAGATAGTTCTAATTTACAGCAAATCCTTATCTTTCCCATGTCTTTAAGTTTTCTGACATAGAAAGTCCTAAGACTTGTATCCTGGGGCTGGATTGTGCAACCAACTGGTGGGTATGTTTATGAAACAATAAAAAGATAAAATTGTGAAATAATTGACCAACAGTTTGTCCACAGTTCCAATAAAAGTCAGCAACTGTGTATCAGGAACTGGGTCATGCTATATGACAGTCATAAGTGTTAGGATATCCTTGTCCCCACATCCCCCTCTCCTATGTCCCCATATCCCTTATCCTCCTTTTGGGAGTTTGAGATGTCTAGAAACAAAATGTCCCAAGTGAGACCTGACTTCAGGGGGGGAAATTGATGACTTTGTTTAATTTAATTTAATTTATTTTGATGACTTTGTTTTAGACACTCCATTCTCCTATCTTCTTTCTGTCGCCTTACTGTCAACAGCATCTGCTTCCCCATGATGTCTCAGCTGCACTTTTCAGGGTGTTTCTTTCCCTCTTCTATTTGCTCTAAGCCTGTTGTTTCTTCTCCAGGGGCCTGTGGAGTCAGCCCACCGTCTCTGATCTGTGGCTGTGTCTCATTTCTCTGAAAGATCAGAGTCATTTGCTAGCTCAATTAAAGGTTGCAACCAGCAATGGCCAGAATGGCTGGTCTATAAAGTGTCTTACATTTTGTATTATTGCTAGAGCTGTCAACCTTTAATCAGGAGAATTTGTGTAATCTGGATTTCCAGTTTCTCTTCAAAGATCAGAAGGTCTCATGACACCAGATCCTTGGGCCCCTTCAGGGTAACAGTAGTCAGAGATATGCATTGGGACTTTTTTTTTTTTTTTTAATTTATTTGACAGAGAGAGAGAGAGAGAGAGCGAGCACAAGTAGTTAGAGTGGTACGCAGAGGGAGAGAGAGAAGCAGGCTCTCCACTGAGCAGGAACCCTGATGTGGGGCTCAATCCCAGGACTCTGGGATCACGACCCGAGCCAAAGGCAGACGCTTAACCGACTGAGTCGCGCAGGTGCCTGGCATTGGGACATTCTTTAGGCAGGGCTGGCCTCTCTAGTAGGCAACAATCTCCATACATCTGGTGTACTTCACTTTTGATATAACTGAACATCCCCATGAGATATTTCATTTGTAATTCCTAGGTCAGAGAATATCAGTGGTTATGTGATCACGATCTATTATAACTGCTGTATCAAACCCATCTAAGTGACACCAGAGATTCACCAACCACCAGTCTCCTGAGCCCTAGGCTGCCTGCTGTAGACTAGATTAGTGCCATAGACTGAACGTCTGTGTCCCCTCCCCCAAAGTCCTGTGTTGGAAGATATTCCATCATGTGATGGTATTGGCAGGTGGAGACTCTCAGGTCATTTGCATGATTAGATCACAAGAACAGAGCTCTCATGAATGTGATTCATGCCCTTACAGAAGAGACTTCAGAGAGTTCCCTGGCCCCTTGCACCATATGAGGACACAGTGAGCTGATGGCCATCCACAAACCAGAAAGTGGGCTCTCACCAGAATCGAATCTGCTAGCACCTTAATGTTGAACTTCTCAGCCCCCAGAACTGTGAGAAATAAATTCCTGTGTTTATAAGCCACCCATTGTGGCATTTTTTGTTATAGCAGCCAGAACAGTTTAAGATGGTTACCCGGCCCTCTTTAGGGCCCACACAGCACTCTGTCCATATCTCCACTCCAGCTCTAATGGGAGGGTCATTGAAGGCTTACTTCTCTGTCTTCTCCAGCCTTTGAGTTCTCTGAGGGAGAAGTTGATAATCCTTTCTCTAATAGGTACCTGGCATGCAACAGTTCACTATAGGTTTATGTAACAAATAAAAAACAACAGATGTCTTATCTCTACTCAACTTGAAGTTCTTCATGGTCAAGGATGTATGTATGATTCAGCTTTGCATTCCAGCACCAAGGGCAGGACCTGCTATAGAGTAGATGCTGAACGGTGCTTTGAAAGAATTAATAAATTCATGATACAAAAGAGAATTTATCATTAAAGTCACATGGGGGAACATTGGCTCTTAATGAGGAGACACTGTTAGACATAGGTCTGTTGAGGCTGAACAGCCCCATAAGCTGTGGTCAGCCACACAACACTGTCTAGTTTCATTTCCTTCTACAAGTTGTGTTGAATTATTATGGGAAGCAACTGTTCCCTCCACCCCCACCTGCCCACACACAATCTCGCTCCTCAAAGCCAATGCACTGAACTTTTACTGTTCCACACTCCCTTCCCCCCACTCTTCATACTCAAGCCCCAGGTGGCCTTTTTTCAGTCTTATACCCTTCATGGCTCCTCCCCTAGACTTACCTTCTTTGGGGCTGGCGGGTTGGCTTGCAATATGTGGGAGTAGCCTGGGATCCAAGTGGCTCCCAAAGATTTCCCAAACCCCACTGTCAAAGCAGAGTGGTCTGGAAGTGGCATAGAGCTGCTGGACTTGGAGGGGATTAGGCAAGGGTAACAAGAAATGACTCCTCAATGGTGATCAACCAGGACCAAACAATGTTTCGGTAGAGGTCACAGCATCCATTGGACTTAATGGGAGGCAGCCCCCAAGGGACCGGGCAAACTCCACTCCCAGCTCAGCTCTCTCCACAGCCTCCTTCTCTCCATTCAGAAGGGATAGTTCACAATTTTTTTTTCAAATAACAAGTAACTATAAAATAATATCTTAAAAAGTATATGGCATAAAAAAACAACACAGTGGGCATCCTCATAGTGATTCCCATCCCCTCATCCCCATGGGACTCTCTCCCAATTCTATGCCCTTCCTTCCACCTTACAGGAAATAACTTTCCAAAGGTTTGGTTTACGGTTCCTCTCTCTGTGTGTTTGTATGAACCAGACTATATTCTTTGCATTCCTAAAGAATATTTTGTGTACGTCAGCGTATTTTTTTTTTTTAATTTATTTATTTGGCAGATAGAGATCACAAGTAGGCAGAAAGGCAGGCAGAGAGAGAGAGGAGGAAGCAGACTCCCTGCTGAGCAGAGAGCCTGATGCGGGGCTCGATCCCAGGATGCTGGGATCATGACCTGAACCGAACGAAGGCAGAGGCTTTAACCCACTGAGCCACCCAGGCACCCCAGTGTATTTTTTAAATTCTAGACAAATGGAATCACTTTGCGTTTGTTT
The DNA here is from genome assembly GCF_902655055.1 of Lutra lutra. NCBI lineage: Eukaryota > Metazoa > Chordata > Mammalia > Carnivora > Mustelidae > Lutra > Lutra lutra. Next base: position 159,792,631 of record NC_062278.1, read on the forward strand.
GTTAGAGATTGTTTAAATTGAATGGTGTAACTCTGATTCCTTCATATTCTCCTGCTGTAAAATATTCTTCTATGAGCACATACTTGAAAAAAAATCTACTCTTCTGTTTATTAGATAGGTTATTTCTGCTTTCTGCTAGCTGCTGTATCTTACCAAAAACACTTATTACTTATAAAAAAAAATGAAGTGGAAAAATGGACGCAACACTAGCAAAGTAATCAAAATTCACATCGCTGATAAAGGCAGACATTATGTTCCTTCCAAGTGACAATATTGCTTCTGTGGTGTTCAAGTCAAAAGCACTTAGTATGTTTCTAATCCTGAGGAAACATCAGAGAAACACCAGTGAAAGACCTTTTATAAAATAACTGGCCTGTATTCTTTTTAAAAATAGACTTTATTTTTAGAGCAGTTTTCGATCTGCAGCAAGATGGAGTAGAAGGTACGGAGATTTTCCATATGCTGCCCAAACCCCGCTTGGTTCACAACCCTCTGGGGAGCTTCTTGAATGAAATCTGACACTGAATGCAAAGGGAGGGGGCAGGGAGAGATGGAAGAAAGAAGCAGGCCTCTCCATTGGTGGGCAGCAGTTTTAACAGCAAAGGGAACTTACATACAAGGGCTTGTCTTAGGCAGCCTCATTGGATCTCCACACTTGCCTGCCATGTCTTAAGTTTATAAAGAGGTCTAACATGGGCTTAGTCAAGTATACTGTAGAGGTATTCTCAACACCAACCACATCACTATCTCAAAGTTGTGTCCTTGGAGTCTCTTCCGGGAGCAGAAGAGGCAAGACAAGGGAGTGAGTGAGTCACATTCTGTGTTCAACTCACAGGTTAACAGGCAGTCACGTTTTTTTGAGGACCTCCCCCAACACCCCTGCCACCGCATATGCACAGCCTTCCCCAATATCAAAATTCTGTACCAGAATGGCCCATTTGTCACAATCAGTGAAGCTACATTAACACATCATCACCCAAAGTCTACAGCTTACATTAGGGCTCACTCCTGGTGTTGTACATTGCATGAGTTTTGACAAATGTATGATAACACTCATCCACCATTATAGTTTCTCTACCCTAAAAGTCATCTGTGCTGTGCCTATTAATCCCTGTGTCTCCCCAGTGCCTGGCAATCACCGACCCTTTCAGCGCCCACCTTCATAGTTTTACCTTTTCCAGAAGATCATACAGTTGGCATCATAGAGTATGTAGCCTTTTCATATTGGCTTCTTTCACTTAGTAAAATGCATTTACGTTTCCTCTATGTCTGTTTATGGTAGGATAGCTAATTTCTTGTTAATGCTGAATAATGTTCCATTGTCTGGATGAATTATACAGTTTCTTTATCCATTCACTTACTGAAGGACATCTTGTTTGCTTCCAAGTCTTGGTGGTTATGAATAAAGCTGCTGTCAACGTTTCTGTGCAGGTCTTTGTGTGGACATAAATTTTGCACTCATTTCAATAGATACTAACAAGTGCAATTAATTGATTGTTGGCTGGTGTGGAAAGAGTATGTTGAGTTTGGTAAGACTGTCAAACTGTCTTTCAGAGTGGCTGCACCATTTTGCATTCTCACTAGCAGTGAATAAGAGTTCCTCTTGCTCCACATCCTTGTCAGCATTTGGTGTTTTCAGTATTTTGGATTTTGGCCATTCTACTAGTTGTATAGTGGCTCGCATTGTTTTGAACTGTATTCTTGAAAAATGTCAGTGGCATAATGAGAAAACCTGAAGAACAGAAAAGCTAAAAGATTAGAGACCACTACACTGAGGAGACAAATTGATACAATATATGACCCCGGACAGCATCCTGTCCAGAGGGGCGGAAAATGTACATAGAAGACATTATTAGGACAGTTGATAAAACTGGAATAGGGAATTTAGATTAAATTCTTCTATTAACATGAAATTTCCTGGATTTGATCATTGATCATTGTCTAGTTTTGTTTTTAGGACCTACAAACTGAAAGATTAAGGGTCACATGGGCTTAATATAAACAACCTCCTCGCAAATGATTCAGAAAAAAATATAAAGAAAGGAACTGGCATAATATTAGCTATTTGTGAATGTGGATCATGGATACTTAGGAGTTGTACTATCCTTGTAACTTTTCTGCAAATTATTTGAAAATAAAAGTATAAAGAATTAGGGGGGGCGCCTGGGTGGCTCAGTGGGTTAAGCCGCTGCCTTCGGCTCAGGTCATGATCTCAGGGTCCTGGGATCCAGCCCCGCATCGGGCTCTGCTCAGCAGGGAGCCTGCTTCCTCCTCTCTCTCTACCTGCCTCTCTGCCTGCTTGTGATCTCTCTCTGTCAAATAAATAAATAAAATCTTTAAAAAAAAAGAATTAGGAAAATAACAGCTCTGTTTTAACACTCCATCTGTATCTTTTGAGGCACACATACAAGTTTCTTGATCATATTCTGAAGGGTAAAATCGCAGACTCAAGGTGTGTGCATCTTCAACTTGATCAGCTAAGTAGCTTACAAAGTGCCACTGACATCCTTATTAATTCTATTTTTTTTTCCTCTCTCACTGAAATGTAAGGTCGTTGGCAGCGTTATCAAAGTGCAGGCCTTGGGCCCTCAGCAGCAGCCTCACCAGGGTGCCGGTTAGAAATGCAAATCCTCAGACCCTCACATCAGACTTGCTGAGTCAAAAACTCCGAGAGCACCGCCTAGAAATCTGTGATTTCACGAGTCTTCAGTGATGAGAAAGTTTAAGATGCGCTGTGATCCGTTAGCGCCGCGCCTGGCTTGCAGACCGCCAGCTTCAAACAAATGAACAGTGGAGCCCGGGAGCTCGGGCTAGACCGGGCAGCGCAGCACCACCTCGGCACCCTCCCGGAGGCGGGAGCTTCTCCCGGACCCCCAGCTGGGTGGGGACGGCCAGCAGGACGGGGCGGGCCGGAGGCTGGTATCCCCGCCTCCCAAGCCTGGGGCTCGCCGCGTAGCGCAGTCCTCCGCCTTCCTTGCCTTCTCGTTCCCTTCCTTCCTTCCCTCCTTCCTTCCTTCCGCCGGGCGCGATGGAGCGGGGGAGCCGGGCAGCCGCGGCGCTGCTTGCGCTGCTGTGCGCGGGCTGTGTGCCGCGCTGCGGGCGCGCCCAGTACGAGCGCTACAGCTTCCGCAGCTTCCCGCGGGACGAGCTGATGCCGCTCGAGTCGGCCTACCGGCACGCGCTGGACCAGTACAGCGGCGAGCACTGGGCGGAGAGCGTGGGCTACCTGGAGATCAGCCTGCGGCTGCACCGCCTGCTACGCGACAGCGAGGCCTTCTGCCACCGCAACTGCAGCGCGGTGCCCCAGCCCGAGCCCGCCGCCGGCCTCGCCCACTACCCGGAGCTGCGCCTCTTCGGGGGCCTGCTGCGCCGCGCGCACTGCCTCAAGCGCTGCAAGCAGGGCCTGCCAGCCTTCCGCCAGTCCCAGCCCAGCCGCGAAGTGCTGGCCGACTTCCAGCGCCGTGAGCCCTACAAGTTTCTGCAGTTCGCCTACTTCAAGGCAAGTTTGGCCGTCCGGCCCCGCCCCCAGGCCCGGCCCCGCCCCTCCGCCTGGGGTGGCCTCGCACCGCCTTCCCGGTGCAGCCTGCTCCTACCCAGCGTTGCCAAAGGACGCCTCCAAATCCTGTCCCCCCTTCTTCATTTTAGATAGGGATGAAAATACTTTCTAGAAGGGTTATTCTGGGGCAGAGAATAGGTACACAGAGCGTCTAGCCACCCAGCAGTGCCTGATAAATGTTAACCTGTTACTTGAAGACAGACTCCTCTTTTCTGTGCATACCGTTAAAACCCCCTTTTCTCAAATAAGTGGCGACTTTCAGTAACAGAAGGGAAGAGGACCTGAGGTGCCGACTAGTTCCTTTTAAAGAAAAGGAAGTTGAGGCCTGGCCAGAGCAAGGGCTTGTCGGGAGCACACACCCCGGCCTAGAGGAGCAGAACTGTGTGCTGTGACTCCTCAAGGTTGGCGCTCTGGGCCCTTTGATCTGGGATTTAACACAGTTATCATACTCCTCTGTGGCTGCTTAAACTCTGTGATTGCTGGCTAAAAATAGCGCACAAATGGCAGTTCTTGATCCTTGGAGTCCTTTCTCTGGGGACCCGCAAGTTTTAAGAATGGGCTGAATGCCCTAACTGGATAAAGCGACTTTAACTTCGCGGGTGGTTACCAGTTTTTGCCAAGAAAAGCCCTCTCAAAGTCCAGTTTCTACTTTAGCTAATTGAAAATAATTTTTAAGGGAATATATTGTAGTCATTTTCATGACTACAAAAGTAGATTCAGGGCGCATTCCAGACTCTGGAGGTAGAAGTTGTTTTGTTTTGTTTTGAAACTTTGCTTTGAGTCTTTGGATTGCAAATCTGTTTTTCATATTTCTGAAACAGAGCCACCTTAGGTTGCATTCATAAGAACAGTAAAATAGCACAAAACCCCAAATAGGTGAAAAGCTGAGTTATTTCTGTGTTCATATTTTTATATAAAGTATCACTTTTGTAAATGTTTGTCCTGGCAATAAAAAAAATAGTTTAAAATAGAACCGGGGGATAAGATTAATAAAGCTCCAGGACATTGAAAAATGATGGCTGGCTTCTAAAGGGCTATGTTTTAACAAAAATGACTCCTTTAATTCTCTCTTTTTTGCCTAGTTTTTGCCAGATACAGTCTGAACCAAATTTGAGTCATATAATCAAGGGGGAAATGTTTTATTTTTAAAAGTGGAGACTAGTAGAAGCTGATTCATCTACAGATGAATTTGAAACAAGTGATATAGGGAGGAGGGGAAGAGTATTTTACTTAATGTGACGGGAAGGCAAAGGTTTTCTCCTTCATGATGGTGGCCTCAAAGGTCAGGATGGTCACAGCTATTCTTCAAAACCTTTCACAGGTTTGATACAATCACTTACTTAGAAGTTGGTGAAATACCATCTGTCTTGGTATTTTGAGATCTCCCAAAGGACAGGAAAGGTTCAAGATTTTATTAGGAAGCTAGGATCATCACTTAGTTGCTTCAGTAGAAAGTCACTGAAGAAGTGATTTGAGGTGGTGTTACTGTGTGGATTATTTTTTGCCTTAACGATGTTTCTCTTGTCAATCTCCGTGTATGGGGTGGGGGAGGACATGATTGGAGGTATGCATATACACGCCCCCGGCACCTACAGTCTGGAGGTTGGTGTGGGAGACAAAGCTGTCTGCTTCTGCTACACACTGAGACCGATTTAGGAGTGGCTCATTTGGTAGGTGGCTGGAGTCCTCTCATGTAGGTGGCTTGTCTCTCAAGAGCACCTGGGAGGGTAGTCCTTTTCTCCAAAACCTGCCTGGGTTTCTGTTGGAGGCTTAGCTGCCAAGATGTAGCTCCATGTTCCAGAGGTCAGGGCCCAAGCTGAAGTGAATAAATAATTTATATATAAATATATACATTTACATTTATATATATATATTTATATAAATGCAAATGTATATATTTATATATTATATCTATATAATATAGATATAATATTTAATATATTATAAATTTATATATAATATATAATATTTATTATATTATATATGATATATGTATACATATTTATACATATTTATATATATTTTCTTATATATTTATATATTTTCTATATACTTATATTTATATATTTTATATATTTAATTATTTATATACATTTATATATATTATATATATTTCCAATACATTTATATGTTGGAAAATATTAGTATATTTTCCAGCAGAAAAGGTGTGGTGTAGTCCCACTGGGTGTAGTCCCACTGGGTAATTGGAGGAATGTTGAAAAGTGGTTATTTACAAAGGCTAGTAATGACACCCCCCCCAGGGCCAAAAAAGGCTCAGGAGAGGACAGTTCCAGGAAGCAGGAAGGAGGGAGAGGGCCACCTTGAGAAGAGCTGTGACCTTCAGATAAAGGCCAGTAGTGGCCCAAGATGACTGAAGGGAGGAGCGAGGAGATAAGTAACCCAACTTTAACCTCTTGCCTTCCTTCAGGCTCCCACTGGGGCTCCTCACTGGTGAACCCCACTGGAAGCTGGAGGGCAAGAGAGCGCAAGTCTTGATGGGCCATGGAAGTCCGGAACCCTCAGCTGGAAGCATCATGTTGAAACACAGAGTTACTTGAAGGTTTTGCAAAAATCACTGCTCATCCTCCATTGAGCAGATCTCCCCTTTCTTTGTTGTACTCAGGCGAATAATCTTCCAAAAGCCATTGCTGCTGCTCACACCTTTCTACTGAAGCACCCCGAGGACGAAATGATGAAGAGAAACATGGCGTATTACAAGAGCTTGCCTGATGCTGAGGACTACATTAAGGACTTGGAAACAAAGTCATATGAGGTATATTTGGGTTTTTACACAGCCAGCCAGTTGCAGTGTGAGTGGCTGCAGAAGCGGGTCTTGATGAATAGCTATTGACATCCCGGACCTCTAATGATTTTGGTGGCGTTGTTGAGTTTTATGACAATGGAAATGATTGACTTTTTTGCACAGTTGACCCGTTTGAGAATGAGATTTTACATTCTATGATGCACTTAAAGCCACATTTCCTTTAAATGCTGTATTTTAGAAATAAGGTCATTTGGGGGCACTTAGGTGGCTCAGTTAAGTGTCTGACTCTTGATTTCTGCTTAGGTCATGATCTCAGGGTTGTGAGATTGAGCCCCAGGTCAGACTTCTCTCTCAATGGGGAGTCTGGTTGGGATTCTCCCTCTCCCTCTATGCCCCCTTCCACTCCTACTCTCTCTCCCTCTGTAAGGAGGTAAATATGTTTGTTTGTTTGTTTTTTAAGAAGGTCATTGGATCATTTAGTTTTAAGATAGAGGAATAAACACATATCTTGGATATCATCCATAAATGACCAAAAACACAAGAAACAGGAGCGTAAGTCTCCATTTCTGATGAAACTAGAAGACATATCTTTTTACACACACACACACACACACACACACATATACACATATGTATTGAGGTGGAAAGGGAATCGAGGAGCTTGGAGGACTGACTTGACAGATTAGAGGGTACTGAAATCTATGCATCTGTGAAGGGGAGTCTGATGGGAATGAATGAAGAAGCATCTAACTCCTTTGAGCACTTACTGTTGTTCAGACCTATTGAGTTTGGTACCCAGGGGCATGGGTACCTGGGAAGGCTTAGGGCACGGTTAAAAAACAGAGGGATGTGTTGGAAGTATCCATGAGGAGCTGATAGATCCCAGCCAAGGACTGACTTTAGGGTCACCGGTCATGCGACCAGACTGCAAGCTCACTTTGTCATTGGTGGTGACCCTCAGATACAGAGTACAGAGTCTTGATCAGTTTTCCAGGGAAGCATTCTCCAGGCTCTTGCAGGACTCGTGAAATATCATGCTTGTCTGCCTGTGTCTGAGAGCCAGTCTGGGGAAAGTGGTGGGGGCCTCACAGCTGAGTCAGAGACTTTATCTGCTTCTTGGTTCTTAGCCTCATGCCTCAACCCCCACTCTGCTATGCCTGATCCCTGACCCTCCAGCCCTTATAGATGGAGTTTCTAGAATAAATCACCAGTCTCTGGTGAGGAGCGCCTTTGGAAGGTATGATCCCTTTGGTGGACAGATGGGTGTGCAAGGAAACCTGGGGCTCTAACAACACTGTTCAGACTTTTGGCCCTGCTTTCTCTTCTGTGCCTAGCACCAGTCTCTGTGGTCGCTAGTGCCTGCAAATGCCGACAGGTGTATGACATAGTGTAGTGCATGGTGGTGACAGGTGGGGGGATCACTTCCCCCTAGACCCTCCTCTGTGATAATTTGGCTTTTGGTCCTTACAAAAGTTGTTGAAATGTCCTGTCTATTGCTGGCTCCTTTTCCATTCTCAGTGAAAAGAATTTCTGCCTTTGTACCTTTTTCACTGTGGTCTTCACTGGACTTGGGGAGCAGAGCTGAGAGCTCGTGGTCAGTGCACTGCATCTAACTGCAGGTGGGCTAGACCATTCTCTCCCTCAGAGTCCTGCCGGGTGGGCTGGGGCTGCCCGGCTGTGTGCCCAAGGCTTCCGCCTCCAGGTGTGGCTTTCTTCTTGCTGCCGCCCAGCTGTCCCTGCAGAGCCAGCTGCCTGGACTTGCGGCTCGTTTTCCTGGCTTCTGGGCATGCAGTTTGGTTCTCTGCCTGCCTTATTTCCGGGGGATGCTGCATGCTCAGGAGGTTCAGGGAGATCAGCCTCTCTATCTGACACCTGAAGCTTGGGGTTCAGGTCTGCGGGGTGGTCCTTAGACACCCCCATCCTGGAGCAGCTGAACACGAACTCCAAGTGGAGCATGCCGTGCTTATTTCCGCAGGACCCTCCAGGTGAGCGGGGTCGTGCATGTACCCGAGGTCTCTTTTCTTGTGAGACTCAGAGGCTTCCTCAGCCCAGTTATTCCTCTTTTATCTGGTCCAGTCAGCAATTAGCAGAAGTGTCTTGACGTTCCACCATCTGGCACATGCCCGCCCTCCCCCGGAACTAGCACTAAGGCTTGGCATTCCTATTTTATACTTAACTGTTGGGAGAAGAGTGTCTGCCACCCGCTGTCAAGCATATATCTCTTCTGTGTTTCAGTTGTAAAAACCAGCTTTACTGACGTAGAACTTATTTGAAATTTATTGACTAATTTTAAGTGTATAATTCAATGAGTTTTGGTAAAGGTATGTGAGTGTGTAACTACCATCACAGTCACATCACAGAATGTTTTCATCTCCCCTAAAATGTTCCCTCAGGCCCCTTTCCTGTCACACCTTTGTCCCAACCCCTGACCTTTGGCGGCCAGTGCCCTGATTTCTGTCACTGTAGTTTTTCTTTTTGTCTTGACTTGAATTTGATTTTATTATCAAACACCTCCTACTTTTTGAATCAAGTAAGAAGCGTACCATTGCACATAGGATAGAAAAGCTAGATATAAGTCAGTTCCTGGGCGGCTTCCTATTCAATTAAGGGTCGGCTTGGTTTTTTGGGGACTAATGAGAGTGGAGCTTCACGATGGTCTGACTCTTCTCGGTTGGACGGCCCTGCTCCTTCATGTCTGGGAGCTTCACCCTCTCTTCTTGCTTTCCAGAGCCTGTTCATCCGGGCCGTGCGGGCCTACAATGGCGAGAACTGGAGGACATCCGTCACAGACATGGAGCTGGCCCTTCCCGATTTCTTCAAAGCCTTTTACGAGTGTCTCGCTGCCTGCGAGGGCTCCAGGGAGATCAAAGACTTCAAGGATTTCTATCTTTCCATCGCAGGTTGGTGGCAGGCTATATTCCACATGTAAATGGGACAACTGTCCTGGGGCATCTGTGTGCCTTCCTGGGGACTTGAGGGACTGTGAGGAGCCCCCCCCCCTTTTTTTTTAAGATTTTATCTATTTATCTGAAAGAGAGAGAGAGCACAAGTAGGCTGAGTGGTAGACAGAGGCAGAGGGAGAAGCAGACTCCCCGCTGAGCAAGGAGCCCAATGTGGGACTTGATCCCGGCACCCCGGGATCATGACCTGAGCTGAAGGCAGACCCTTAACTGACTGAGCCACCCAGGCGACCCTCTGAGTAGCTGTTGAGCTTCAGTATGAAGGGTGGCTGGGGAGGTAATATGTAACCCACATGTCCGGCCTTTGATTTAGCAGGGGTTTCTGAAAAAATCCCTGAGTACAGTGTTCAGTCAAGCACAGCCTTAGAAAGGGGGTCCCGCAGATCAGTCCTGCCCAGTTACAGATCCCCTACAGGCTTTTGGAAAAATAAAAATGGGTCTGAGAGCAATTCATGACTCACACTGTATAAAACGTTACTAGTTTAGCACCCTTAAGGGTGCATTCCAGTGGCGTATAATACATGTGCGCTGATGTGCCCCTACCACCGCTGTCCATCTTAGCCACCCATCATTTCACCTTCCCAAATGGATGTCCTGTACCCATTCAACAGCAGCTCCCCTCCTTCTGTGACAGCCACCACTCCGCTTTCTGTCTGTGTGAATTGGACTACTCCGGGTACCCTGGAGAAGTAGAATCCTATAGCATTTGCCCTTTTGTGACTGGCTTATTTCACGTAGCGTAATATCCTCCAGCCTCAAAAATATTGTAGCAAATTGGTTGCCTTTTAAATCATCAGTAGATTTTTCCTCTACATCTATTTTCTCCCTTTGGCTATTGAAAAAACGAGATCATTGGCCCCTGAGAGATTCATAGTCTGGATTTTGCCGACTGTACCCCCTTGGTCCTCTATTCCCTGTATTTCTTATAACTTGGTAGCTGGATGGTGAGGCTTGATCAGGCTCAGGGTTGATTTTCTTTTTTTGTGGAGGTAGGGGTACAAGACAGCTTCCTAGTTGGTGCTCAGTTCTCGTGTTCCTTCCCACATCCCTTCATGCCTATAATATCAGGAAGTACTCCCCACACTCAGACTAAAGGAGGGGTACGAAAAGAGTGCTTCCTTGGAGTTACCATGTTTTGACTATAGACAGTTGCTAGAAAAAGTGACATTATGTTCTAACTAGATGCCAGGCCCTGTTCTATGCTCTTTATGGGTATTATTTTGAGTTTGCAACCCTATGAGAAAGGTACTAGCATTCTCCCCATTTTATAGCTGGGAAAGCTGAGGCCTAGAGAGATTAAGTACTGTGCTTATTGTTCTCTGGGGGAAGGGCTGGGATTTGAACCCAGACAGTCTTGACTAGAGTCTTCCCCAGTGAAATCGTCTCACCTCACCTACATTATACTTAATCTGGGACCTTATTATATTTTTTGAATAGGTAACATATATGCACATAGTATAAACTGTGAAAGACACAGAAGGATACATTGTAAAAAATAAGTCTCCGTCTGTATAGTCAGGGTCCTGACTGGAGATAGATGGCGGACATACACAAGGATACCTCAATATGGATTTGTTCATAGAAATGTGGGTGAAGGTGAACCCCAAAGGGGGAAAATGTACCCTCGGGCTACTAGTAGTGGAGTTATTATCTCCTAGGATGAAGGGGAGGAAGGAGTTACAGGCAGTTATTAGGAAGTCTTGCTTCTATCCACATCTCTTCTACCCATTCCACTCACCTCAAAGGGAACCATTTTTATTACCTTCCGGCTTATACCTCTATAAGGTTTTTTTCCTACAAAAATAAGCAAAGATCAGTTTATCTTTGATCTACCGAAGATATATCTCTATATCTTTATATGTAGATAGACGGATAATTGAGAATTTTTTTTTGTTTAAAATTTTTATATTTTATTTTAAAATAATTTTTTTATTTTCATTTTTATTTTTATTTTTTTTATTTTTAAGTAATCCAAACCTATAAAGAAGTAGCAAGAGTAGTACAAAGAACTCTCATAAACTATTTATCCAGATTCACCAATTTTTCACACTGATTGTGCCACATTTACTTCATCATTCTCTCTAGATATGTGTATGTAATTATTTTTATTACAGAACCACTTGAGAGTATGTTGCATACATCATGACCCTTTACCCCATAATACTTCAGTAAATTTCCCAAGAATAACAATATTCTCTATAAATCCACAATGCAGTTATTAAATTCAGGCAACTTAATATTGAGACAATACTTTTATCCGATCCGTAGTTTATATTGCAGTTTTGCCCCTTATTCCATAAACGCTCTCTAGCAACTTTTTCTTTCCTGGTATAGTCCAGTCCAATATCATGTTTCCTATTTATTTGTCATTTTTCTTTAGTGTTCTTTAATCTGAAACAGTTCCTTGGCCTTTCTTCTTATGCCATTAATTTTTTTTATGCCATTCATATTTTTTTTAAGAATATAGGCTAGGGGTGGCTGGGTGGCTCAGTCGGTTAAGCATCTGCCCTCAGCTCAGGTCCTGCTCCGGGTTCTGGGATTGAGCCCCACACTGGACTCCCTACTCTGCAGTGAGCCTGCTTCTCCCTCTCACTCTACTGCCGCTCCCCTTGTTTGTGCTCTCTCTGTCAAATAAGTAAGTCAAATCTTTAAAAAAATATATAAGAACATGGGCCAGTCACTTTATAGGATATTCCTCAATATGGGTTCCTATTACATTCAGGTTGTACACATTGGGCTGGAACATTACAGAAGTATGCTTCTCAGGGTATCCCATTCAGATGTGCATGGTACCTGTTTGCCCCTTACTGGTGATGTTGATTTTTAAGCATTTGGTTCAGGTAATTTCCAGTTCCCAGCTTTTCAGCAATACTATTTTTCCTTTTGATACTAATAAATAATTTGGGAAAAAAATACTTCATGATGAGGACAATTTGCTGTTCATCAAATTGTCTCCATCCCCTCCCCTATGACCATACACATAGCAAATGAGCGGATATTGAGGATTCTTGCCTGATTTCTTTTTTCTCTATAAAGGTTGTCTATACGTACATCTATTTCTCTGTATTTTTTGTTTGCTTTTCTCACACCGAATAGGTACCGTACTTTATACACTGTTCTGTTCTTTGTTTTTTCCACTTAGCAATATATCCTGGCTAGCACATAGAGAGAGTCATTCTTTTTTGCTGTTGCTGACTACTCCACTGAGGGGTGGGGGGAATGAGGCACCACAGTTTATTCAACTCTCTGATGGACATTGGTTTGTGCCAGTCTTTTACTATTACATGTAATACTTCAGTGGAGAACTTCAGGCCCTTTTTTTTTTTTTGGCTAAGTGTGGAGGTGTGTTTTCAGAGTCAACATAAGTCGGATTGGTAGTTCAAAGAGAAAATGTCTTTGTAAACTATTTAGTATTTTAAGTTACCATTTTGTTTCCTAGCAAAAATGTGTGAGAGTACCTATCATCTACAGTCTGGCCAACAAAATGTGTACCATCATCCTGGATCTTTTGCCGGTAGCTGCACGAAGGGAGGAAAGGGAGGGGGCCGAGGTTCATGTGGGAGGATTTTAGTGACCAGTCCTGAAAGCAGTGGAAGTAGCTTTCATTAGTTGTTGCGTCCACATTTCATTGGCACAACTAATCATAGGGCGCCAACCCAGCTGCAAGGGAGGTTGGGAAATGTAGTCTTTGATGTCTTTCTCTATTATTATATTTAGGTCTACCTATTCTCTTTTAATGGCTGTTTAGATTCCTACTATTTGTATGTACCATAATTGATTAATCACCTGTTGATTGGCAGTCAGGTTATTTCCAGGTCTGCTTGTTGTTGCAACAGTGCTTATATGTGCTTGTGTCTAAAGAAACTTTCCTAGAAGTAGACTGCTGGGAAAGGATGAATACCCAACTTTTGTATCAACATAGAAGGGACTGGAAGAGATGCTGAGTGATATAAATAAAGCAGAGAGAGTCAGTTATCATATGGTTTACTTATTTGTGGAGCATAACAAATAACATGGAGGACATGGGGAGATGATGAGGAGAAGGGAGTTGAGGGAAATTGGAAGGGGAGATGACCCATGAGAGACTATGGACTCTGAAAAACAATCTGAGGGTTTTGAAGGGGCAGGGGGTGGGAGGTTGGGGGAGCCAGGTGGTGGGTATTATGGAGGGCACATATTGCATGGAGCACTGGGTGTGGTGCATAAACAATGAATTCTGTTATGATGAAAAGAAATTAAAAAAAAAAAAAGAAGAAGTAGACTGCTGGGCCAATGGATATGTGCATTTTAACCTTTGATGCATTTTGCCAAATGACTCTCCAAAAAATGTGTTCATATTTTGCTTCTAATGACAGAATAAGAGAGTGTAAATTTCACCATTCTCCCTAACACTGGGTGTTACCGAATTTTTAAAATTTTGCCCATTTAAATGACAGGCAGTAGCTACACTTATGGGGAACACAACAAAACGTATAGACTTGTTGAATCACTGTGTTGTATACCTGAAACTAACGTAATGTGTGTGTCAACCCTACTTCAACAAAACAGGATTTTTGTTGTTGTTTGCAAATTTAGCAATTTAAACTATTTTAGGTGGGATTGTATTTCTTCATGACAAATGAGGTTTATCTTTTCACAATGTGTCTTTGCCATTTTTATGATTTCTTTTCCGTGAACATCCTTTGGCCATTTTATATTGGGTGTTTGTCTTTTTTCTTACTGTTTTACGGAAGTTTATGTATTGAGGATTTTAGCCCTTTCATCATAAGTGTTGCAAGTATTTTCCCCGTATCATCTTTGCCTTTTACCTGGATCACCAAGTGGGGCAGAGGGAGTACTGAGAGGCTGATGAATGTGCTGCTCTGAGAATTTGTGTGGCTTCTTTCAGATCATTATGTGGAGGTCCTGGAATGCAAACTGCAGTGTGAAAAGAACCTCACGCCTGTTATAGGAGGCTACCCAGTGGAGAAATTTGTGGCCACCATGTATCATTACTTGCAGTTTGCTTACTATAAATGTAAGTAATTATCTTCTACCAGCTCTTAGGCAAGGTCCTTAATTCTCCTGAGACTCAGCTTCCCCATCTGTAAAAAACGGGGGTAACAACACTTACCTCTGGTTGTTGAGAGAATTTGTCAAGGTTGTGTTGACAGCCCTGGTGCCGTGCTTTGCACAGAAAGCCAGCCAGCAAGACCTGGTGATTCAGGGCACGGACCCTGGAGCCAGACCACCTGGGTTTATGTTTCCGCTTCATCACTTCCTAGCTTCTCCGTGCCTCAGTTTCCTCATCTGTAAATTGGAGATAATTGTTCTAACCTTGTGAGCTGATACGTGTGGAATTCTTAGGGTATTTGTACACTAGCACATGGCCTTATCTTCTCCCTATCATCAGCCTTCCCTTCCAGACTGAGTTTTATTCCACTCTGTCCTTCTTGGACCTGAAATTCGAGTTAATCTATCAGAACGTTCCAAGGAGTTGAAGGGAAACAAATGTAAGAGAAAGTTCATCAGAGTTCAGACTTCAGAGTCTGTCTTTTCACCCTTTCCTCCTCTCCCCATAACTGATGTTGTCTGAGTGGTGGGAACCTTGCGGTGGCAAGCACAGGAGGATCCTTCCCATTCAGGGATGGGTGTCCTCGGGGACTCAGGGATATGCTGTCAAGGGACCAGCAACCTTGGCTTCCACAGCCCTCTTTCCCCACTGTGGCTATTATTTCTTTGTTGAGTTTCCTCTTCTTGCAATAGCCACCTGCCTTTTTATCTCCCTTCTTGTCCTCTTCAGGACTGAAAGATGTGCCTGCTGAAGGTTAAAAAAGGGACCCCCCCCCAAAAAAAAAAAGAAAAAAAAAGAAAAAAATTTTCTTCTATATGTGTGTGTGTGTATTTAATTGTGTTCATCAGGATTATTCCTGAGAAGACCCTGTAGCTGTCATTTACAGTAGAGCTTTGTGAGTAGGGGAAATTGCCCCTTTCAGCAGTGAACCTGCTATTATGACAGCCTGAACCTCATCTAAGGATGCGATGAGATATCCTGAAATGTCCCTTGATTGGGACGTTCCTCAGATCAACAGGAGGGTGAGGTGTGTCTTCAGCAGATGTCCCTTCCCGTGCATAGAGGCAGGGATGATATTTTATTTGCCACTGTAATCCTGGTACTAGGTAAAGGATTATTGAGCATAGAGGACAATACTCTTATTCTTTTTGGTGAGGGGTGGGGTGAGGTGTAGAGAGTGAGCTGGGGAGGGGGTGGGGCAGAGGGAGAGAGAATCCTAAGCAGGCTCCGTGGTCAGCACAGAGCCTGATATGGGGCTCTATCCTACCACCCCAAGATCATGACCTGAGCCGAAATCAAGAGTCAGATGCCCAAACGACCAAGCCACCCACGCGCCCCAAGTCTTGTTCTATATAATCTAGGAACATGCTTTCACATGAGACACACCAAGCTCACAATGGGTCCTCAGCAAATATTTATTTGGCTGCGTTCTAATGACAAGGGGACAGTTTTCTCCTAGACAGTGTTTTGCTTATGAAGAGCCCTCTTTTTCAGTCTAAGTGATTGATTAGCGCTTTCTTATGAAAAGACTTGAAGTATAGGCTTGTTACAGCAAAGTGAGCATCTCAGAGATGTACAGAGAAACACCCAAAGCAGAGCACCCTTTCCCATCTCCCCCACTTATCCCCACTTAGTATTAACTCTGTGTTTATATTCATCCATGCTTGGAAGAGCCCTATTTTAAGGAGAATTATGGAAAGTCATGTATATTTTAAAAACTTATTCTGGAAAATGTAAAGTGTACATTAGAGATGATGGTATAATGAACTGTATAGTATGCCCATCACCCAACTTGAACTTTTGTCAATACTTTGCCAGTCTGGGATTTACAGTTTAAAAGTTTTATGTTGGGATGCCTGGGTGGCTCAGTCAGTTAGGCAGCTGCCTTTGTCTCAGGTCATGATCCCGGGTCCTGGTATCAAGCCCCGCGTTGGGCTCCCTGTCAGTGGGGAGTCAGCTTCTCCCTCTCCCTCTATGCCTCCCCCTGCTCATTCTCTCTTTCTCTCTCAGATAAATAAGATCTTTTAAAAAAAGAAATAAAAGTTTTCTGTGGATGAAAACACAAGCTACTGTTGTTGTTTGATAAGCTGGTGTTTTTATTCCATTTTCCTGAAAACCTGTGTTGGCACCTTCTTGAGCTAGGCCCCATGTTGGACTCTGAAAGGGAAAGAATCCAGCAGGTGTTCGAGCCCTCTGAGCAGGGAGTGGCTCTGCCTGCGCAAAGCCAGAGCACGAGGCCTTTAGAAGCGTTCCAGATACATCCAGGCTCTGGCAACACACTTGTCCTTGGAATCCTCACACGCTCTGAAGATCGCCCTGAGTATCAGAGACGATGGCTGTGACCTGTAGATACCCGTGGACCAAAACCTCTAGCTCTACCCGCTGCTCCACGGGAGATCTTTGCTTTCTGGGTTTACAAGTGAAAAGTATGAGTAACATATACTTCTTGAAACTAGCTTCTTGAAAGTCAGCCCTGTTGCGAACTCTTTTGAGATTATCTACCACACCCAATTTTTTGAGCACAGGTGTTATTTATGCTTGAACCCCAGCCCCGGAGACCGTGAAATAAGTACCTTCCCCACCTTGCTGACCTTGTGAATAACCCGCGCCCTGAAGTCGTCGGTTTTTAGGGTTGTTGTTACAGGAGACAGCCACTTGGTGGCACAATTTATTCATACCCACGTTTTGGCTAACTAGAGCTTTAGCAGAGGTAGTGGGTTGTAAATTGGAGGGCCATGTGCCAGGATAAATACCCAAGGGCTTGCGGCTAATCACCTCTTTCCCCTTGCCCCCCACCTCCAAAACAAATCCCAACGCCTGCAGATCCCCTGTGCTGTCATAGGTGGGGCAAGTCTAAGGAGACGTCGATACCGGGTGACTTCACCTCGCTTCCAGCCCAGAAGGCCCACCATCCTTTGTGTCTTCTAGGTTTAGGTTAGCTGTAGGAGGGCTGCGTGGATCTGGGGATTATGGTGCCATCCAGATGGGACCCAGGCATCTCCTCCCTACATCCCTCAGCCCCAGGATAGTCCAGGGGACCCAGCCTTCCCCGCTCAGGTCAGTGGAGCCTGAAGTAGAACATAGTAGACATTTTGGCAAAGGCATCTACCTAACGAGAAATTCCATGTTTCAGAACCACTCCCCAGGCTGCTGTGGAGACCCAGTCTGTGCCCGGCCCACCCAGGGATGGCTCTGGCCCGTCACAGGCTTTCCCAAGGAGGGGCTGTGGAGGAGGGGCTTGCCCATGGATGTTTTCTTTAGGAAGCCAGCGCGGCTGAGGGGAACTTCAGGCACGGTTTGCTGATTTCCTGTGCCTCTTTTCTCCCCGGTCTCAGTGAACGACCTGAAGAACGCGGCCCCCTGCGCGGTCAGCTACCTGCTCTTTGACCACGACGACAAGGTCATGCGGCAGAACCTGGTGTATTACCAGTACCACAAGGACAAGTGGGGCCTCGCAGATGAGCATTTCCAGCCCAGACCAGTAGGTGGCGGGGCGCGGGGCACCACGTTTGCGGGCCCTTCCTTCTCACGTTAGGCGACTGCTTTGCCTCTTAGGGGAAAGCATTATTACAGAAATGAAGGGGAACCCCTTTTTTCTGGGTGGGTTTTTGTGGGGTTTTTTGGTCTCTTAACATTTTGCTGCTCTATTCTGATTCCTATATCAGTAAAAACTACAAATTTCAAACATTACAAAATAGTTTTACTTAGAAAATGTAATTCCCTCAAAATCCCACACTTTTTCTTTACCCTCTGCATTTGCTCGTATATACAGCTTGTATTTATTTATTTTTACAGAAACAGGGTCAACCTTTACCTGCTGTTGCGCAACTTGCTTTGTCTTTCCAAGAATTCATCAGGAATGTTTTCCATATCACACTCACACACCTACTTATTTTTTAACACCTCCAAGATAGATTCATTTATGGATGGACCATCATTTAATTCACTTGATGGACAAGCTCAGCTTTGCATGTGTTTGTTTTCAGGGAACTCCACAGATTATATATTACTTTTTTTTTTTTTTTAAGATTTTATTTATTTATTTGACAGAGAGATCACAAGTAGGCAGAGAGGCAGGCAGAGAGAGAGGAGGAAGCAGGCTCCCTGCTGAGCAGAAAGCCCGATGCGGGGCTTGATCCCAGGACTCTGAGATCATGACCTGAGCCGAAGGCAGCGGCTTAACCACTGAGCCACCCAGGTGCCCCGATTATATATTACTTTTAAAAAATCTTTTCTAGTTGGTCTTTGCCCTTAACTTGTATTTTCCTTGGGATTTTTATACACTGTCCCAGTTTGCCATACACACCTCACGCCCCTGCCAACACACACACACACACACACACACTCGCTCTCTCTGTCTCACTCTCTCACTCATTTGGGGTTGGCCTTTCTTTTTCAATTGAGGTATGTTTTACATACAGTAAAATTCATGCTTTTGAAACGTACAGTTTAGTGGTTTCTAGTAGAGTCACAGAGTTTTACAACCATGATCATTGTCCAATTTTAAACATTTTCATCAAGCCCAAAAGAGTCCATACCCTGTCTCGCCCTCCCTCCAGTTCTGACATCAAAAGGTTGGTCATAGAAACTGTTCTGTGTTTGTGTCTGAACAGGAAGCCGTTCAGTTCTTTAATGTGACTACACTCCAGAAAGAGCTGTATGACTTTGCGAAGGAAAATATAATGGATGATGATGAGGTAAGTTTTCATGTTGAGCGCATGTCTGGCTAAGAGAAAATATTACTCACATCTTTGCAGGAATCACTGGAAGGCCGAGCCATCCCTGAAACAGAAGGGAACCTTGAGAAATACAATTTCTGTGGGCATTTTAATGAAAGAGCATTGGAGGGGGGAACACAGCTTTCTAGAAAACCCAGGTCATAGCACCACATTTCCTGAAGGTGAATATGGAGGAACCTATCATTGAAGTCATCCAGTGATAATTTTTTAACTTTATAAAATTGCAGTGGATTTTCAATGACTCAGCACTCCAAACACACTTGGAACGCCTCATCCCAGTTTTTCTGGGTTATGATTATTATCTTTTTCTTCTTTTTCTTTTTGTAAATTTAGTCCTTGCTGTGAGTCATTTTCTCGTTCTCTGAGATTGCTTGAAATTCCTGATTCTCATTCAGCTGCCTCCTTTTTTTCTTTTTTTTAAGTTTTTATTTAAGTAATCTCTATTCCTGGTGTGGGGTTTGAACTCATGACCCTGAGATCAAGAGTCACATGCTCTCTGACTTGAGCCAGCCGAGTGCCCCTCAGCTGACTCCTTTTTTTGACAAAGACTCCACTGCTGATGGAGGAGTCGTTTTGGGGTGGGGCAGCCTACTCACAGAAAAGTCCTCATTATGGGGTGTATTTAGAGAGATGTATTTGAAACAAACCAGAGCATGCTTCCTAAGGCAGCGAGGGACTTGCTGGCCTGACCCCTCACTTCATAGACAAAGAGCTGGGGGAGAGGAAAGTTCTGTGAGCTCCTGGGCAAGACCCAGAGGCCCTGAACCTCTGGGTCTTCTCTTTCCACTGCCCTGGTTTTTGGTGGAGCACTTTGAAATAAGTTATGATCACGGAATTTGCTTTCCATGCACAAATTTGCGTGGGGTGGACCCATCACTGGCAGGCACTAAATTCCCCAGAGCTCTGGTTTTCCATCTATAAAATAGGACTAACAATGTTGACCTCACAGGGTTGGGAAAATGAAGTATCACACTGCATGTGGAAAGGCTTTATAGACTAGAAAGTGATCACTGTGTCCTGAGTCCTAGGTTGGGTTAAGAAGCAGAGCCTGACATAAGGTCACAAGGACGCTGCAAAGGAAGGAGTGCTGGCTACGCACAAGCAAGGTTGGATGCTCTAGTTTGGAGAGTGGAGAAAAATATATTTAGAAAAAGGAAGAGCTGAGTTCCTAATGGTCCAGAGCAAGCCACTCTTGATACTTTGAGATGTATACTTCCAATGTTTTCTATATATTTTCTGATATCTATTTATAATAAACCCAACTGTAATAGATATCATGGATTTTCCATTTGAAATGGTAATATGAGAAGTTCCCTTTGTGATGTTTTTCTAGAACACCTTTATTCACACACCATAAAGTACATAATATAGTGGTTTTTAGTATATGTGCAAAGTTGTGTATCCATCACTAAGAATTTTAGGGCATTTTCATTACCCCAAAAAGAAATCCCAAACCTGTTAGTAGTCATTCCCATTCCTTCTCCTCTGTCCATCCCTCCCCCATCTCTGTCCCCAGCCCCTGGCAACCACTAATCTACTTTCTGTCTCTATGGATTTACCTGTTCTGGACATTTCATATAAATAAAATCTTATGGTAGGTGGTCTTTTGCAATTGGCTTCTTTCCCTGAGCATAATGTTTTCAAGGTTCAACCATCTTGTAATATATATTGTGTTACATGTAAAATTCCTTTTTATTGCTGAATAATATACCACTTTATGGATATACCACATTTTGTTTACGTGTTCCTCTGTTGATGGACATTTGCACTGCGTTGTTTTCACTTTCTGACTATTTTGAATAATGATGCTATGAACATTTGTGCACGTGTTTTTGTTTGGACAAAAGTTTTAAATTCTCTTATATATGTGGAAGTGGAATTGCTGGGTCAGATGGTAGCTCTGTAGTTAGTTAAATTGTTGAGGAATTCCCAAACTGTTTTCCAAAGTGGGTGCACAATTTTACATTCCCACCAGCAGTGTATGACATTTCCAACTTGCCACATCTTTGTCAGCACTTCTTGGTGTTTGTCTTTTTTATTATAGCCATTCTAGTGGGTGTGAAATAGTACTTCATGGCAGTTTTTATTTTAATTTCCCTAATGACTAATGATGTTGAGCATTTTTTCATAAGCTTATTAGTCACTTGTATATCTTCTTTAGAGAGATGTCTAGTCTATTCAGATTCTTTGTCCATTTTTTAATTAGGATACTTGTCTTTTTATTGTTCAATCGTAAGTGTTCTTTATATATTCTGGTTATAAGTCCTCCATCATATATATGAATTGCAAATATTTTCTTGCAGTCTGTGGGTTGTCTTTTTCATTTTCATAATGGTGTCTTGAAGCATAAATGTTTTAAATTTTAATGAGATCCAACGTGTCTGGTTGAAACTGCATCTTGAAATTGAAAGTGTAAGTCTTCCAACTTCATTCTTCTTCTAGGTTGATTTGGCTATTATGGGTCCCTTGCATTTCCATATGAATTACAGTATCAGCTTGCCAATTTCTTTTTTATTTTTTGCTTGTGTTTTTGGTGTCAATATCTAAGAAACTTTCACTTAATCCAAGATCATGAAATTTCAGTCCTATTTTTTTAAGATTTTTATAACTTTAAGACTTTAGTTCTACAATCTATTTTGACTTCATTTTACATATGATGTGAGGTAGGGGTCCAATTTCATTCTTTTACATATTGATATCCAGTTGTCCCGGCACCATTTGTTGAAAAGATTTTCTTTTCCATTTAATTGTCTTGGTACCCTTGTAGGAAATCAACTGACCATAAATGTAAGGGTTTATATCTGGACTCTCAATTCTAATCCATTGATCCAGATTTCTATCCTTATGCCAGTACCAGACTGTCTTGAATACTGTAGCTTTATACTGCATCTTGAAATTGAAAATGTGAGTCTTCCAACTTCATTCTTCTAGGTTGTTTTGGCTATTCTGGGTCCTTGCATTTCCATAGGAATTATAGCATCAGCTTGCTGATTTCTTTCTTTTTAAAGATTTTATTTATTTATTTGATACAGAGAGAGAGAGAAAAAAAAAATACAAGCAGAAGGAGTGGCAGGCAGGTGGAGAAGCAGGCTCCCCACTGAGCAGGGAGCCAGATGTGGGATTTTGTCCCATGACTTTGGGATCATGACCTGAGCCGAAGGCAGACGCTTAACCTACTGAGCCACTCAGGCGCCCCTGCTTGCCAATTTCTGCAAAAGGCTGCTGGGATTTTTTTGTAGGAATTGTGCTAAATCTGAAGATCCTTTATTTATTTATTTTTTGATCCTTTAGATAGTATTGACATCTAAACAGTATTAAGTCTTCTGATCCATTAACATGGGATGTCTTTCCACTACTGGAGGTCTTCTTAATTTCCTTCAGTAATGTTTTCTTTTTTTTTTTTTTTTTTTTTTTTAAGATTTTATTTACTTATTTGTCAGAGAGAGAGAGAGAGAGTACACACAAGCAGGCTGAGTGGCAGGCAGAGGCAGAGAGAGAAGCAGGCTCCCCACTGAGCAAGGAGCCCGATATGGGACTCGATCCCAGGACCCTGGGATCACGACCTGAGCTGAAGGCAGTGGCTTAACCAACTGAGCCACCCAGGCGTCCTCAGTAATGTTTTCTTAATTTTCATTATTTTTTATTCTGTTGCAAATGGAATTTTTTCTAATTTTTCTTTTCAGTTGTTCATTGCTAGTATGTAGAAATACAATTGATTTTTGTGTATCGATATTGCAATTCTGCAAATTGGTTGAACTTGTTTATTCGAATAGTTGTGTGTGTGTGTGCGTGCGCACATGCGTGCTTATACATGCAAGTGTGTGTGTGTGTGTGTGTGTGTGTGTGTGACTGTGTTGCTTAGGAGTTTCTACATGAAACATGAGCTTCATGTTACCTATGAATAGAGGTGATTTTACTTCTTCTCTTCCAATCTGGATGACTTTTGTTTATTTTTCTTTGCTAATTTCCCTGACTAAAACTTCCACTAAGATGTCAAATAGAAGTGGGGAGAGTGGACATCCTTGTTTTGTTCCCAGTCTTAGAAGAAAAATATTCTGTGTTAGCATTAAGAATGTTGCTAGCTGTGTGTTTTTTTGGTAGGTGCCCTTTGTCAGGTTGAGAAAGTTCCCCTTCTCTTCTTAGTTTGTCAAGTATTTTTAACATGAAGTGGTGTTGAATTTTGTCATTTGCTGTCTTCTGCGCCTACTGAGAGGATTGTGTGTTTTTTTTTTTTAATGTTTATAATAAACATGACTTTTTAATGACTAATATTCCCTGGTATCAATTTTTTTTAAAGTAAAGCTTTTTGTTTTTGCAGGCTTTTAGGTTGCTTCCAACTTTTTGCTCTCACAAATAACATAGCTATGACTAAATTGGTTACTCCTTTTTTTTTTTTTAAAGATTTTATTTATTTATTTATTTATTTGACAGAGAGAGATCACAAGTAGACAGAGAGGCAGGCAGAGAGAGAGAGAGAGAGAGAGAGGGAAGCAGGCTCCCTGCTGAGCAGAGAGCCCGATGCGGGACTCGATCCCAGGACCCTGAGATCATGACCTGAGCCGAAGGCAGCGGCTTAACCCACTGAGCCACCCAGGCTCCCTAAATTGGTTACTTCTTTTCTGGTCATTTCCTTAGGATAAATTTCCATGGGTGGAATTCCTGGGTCTAGGGCTATGAACATTTTGAACACTCTTGATGTACAAAGACAATATGTTTCGAAAAAATCATACATATTAGCACAAGAGAATTTTTATGATATTCAGAAATGCTCTGTCATGTCACAGATGAGGAGATAAATTCAGAAAGGTGGAGTGACTTGCTCAAAGTTACACAGCTGGTTAGTAATCACCCGTTGAACATCAGGCTTATTCTGGGCTTTAAAACTCCTAGTATTCTTGGACTTGATACAGTCAAGATAAAAAAAGGAGTCTGTTAAAGGTCCTAGAAGAAATTAACTTATTAATCAAAGCTTTAGAATTGTGAAAGAATTAATCCATCTCTAAAGAACAAGCTATTTTCTTTTCTAGATATCAAAGTAATTATTTAAAGTAATTATTTAAAACAAAGTATCATCAATACAATAAAATTCCTAATTTAATCTTTAAAATTTCCAAAGGACAAAATACTACATTGAAACAAAACATCAATACAATTTAGCTACTGAAGTTAGGGCATTCTCCTTTATTATTATCTTCCTGGGGTCGAAATGTGTTGTAAGAGCTCCTGAAAGTTCTCACACTGGTTAAAAATTTTGCAGACACTTATTACGGTTTCAGAAACTTTATAAAGCAGGCTGAAATAGGTACTTCAAGTTTCGGGTTCTGATGGTTGTTTGATTTGTGAAGGTCTAAAAGAAATAGATTATAATTTACAGGAGTGATTTGTTGAGGGAGTGCTCTCAGGGAGGAGAGAAGCGAGGGGCAAGGGAAAGAGCCACGAAGATGTATGGTCTCAGCTGGAGTCAAGCTTAGCCTGATCCCACGGGAGTTCTGGAGCATGGATTGTACCACAGAGCTCTTCCTGCATTTTACAGGCAGCTTATCCTTCTGTCCTTGGTTGTTGGCAGCCCAGAAGGGCTGGTGTCTAAGCTCCCTGGTGGGGCTGCTCCTTTTATTCAAGATCAGTTGTCCAGAAAAGGGGCAGCTATCAGCCGTCAGTAATCGACATTTCCAACAGCTGGGGAATGGGTGCATTCCCCAAGCAGATCTGAGCTAGGCTCTTGGTGCCTCCATTCTAACAAACCACAGAGGAGGTTGTGTTTCTTTTGTCTGTATTGTCTTGGGTACTTATTAGTGAGCTAAGAACAGACAATACCATCATCCCCATGTCACAGCAGCCACACAGCAGGAAACAGTAACTCCTGAGACAACTGTCAGGGCCATACATATAATCCTTCTACTGTGTTTTCCTTTTGGGATCCCGAAAGCAACCAAAGAGCATCATTTTTTCTCTTTTTCTTTTTTTAAAGATTTAATTTATTTATTTGAGAGGGAGTAAAGCTTGCTAGAGAGAAAGAAAGAGAGCCAGGTGGAAGGAGAAGCAGGCTCCTCGCTGAGCAGGGAGCCTCACACGGGGCTCGATCCCAGGACTCTATCCCAGGACTCTGCGATCATGACCTGAGCCGAAGGCAGACACTTAACCCACTGAGCCACCAGACACCCCAGAACATCGTTTTTTCAATCAGTAGTTTTCCACTTCCATAACTTCAGTTTCTAATCTCAGGCATGACAAGGTAGATGTATTTGGTGAAAATAATAAGACTCCCTTTAGCGTCTCATGTACTTGGGAGATTTCCTAACTATCCTCAGATGCTGATATTTTTCTAATGGGAAGTGTGTTAAAATATCAAAAAGAGCAAATAGGCTCTAGGCCTGGGATGGTGACTTCTGTGAAAGAGGCCAAGCTTTAGCAGGGGTGGTTGGCATCAGTGGGGCTGGCCCTCATGGGAGCAGGACTTGGCCTGTTTGGTGGTTCACTCATTCTTGGCAGTTAAGAGAATGGGTGTCATCAGCTGGGCCCAGATGTGTTGTGGGAGAGAAATCAATGCGGAGAAGGAAATCAGAAAGTATCCTGGGCTATTCCAGGTTGAGGCTTAAGGCTGATTGCAGAAGGAGGGAGCAGATGGGCTCCTAGTCCTGAGAGTGGGCAAGTGGGTCCCACTGTACCCAGGAGACTGTCTTGTAATGGGAGTGACTGCTTGAGCACACCAGCACCGTGCACGAATACTCTCCATCATTCCTTTAGCAGGTTTCCCACCTTCTGCGTGCCACATTCCGGGGAAGAAAAGCAACCCAGGTGCTGGTCCTGGAGAAGCTCATGGTCTGCTGATCAAGGCAGAAGGGGAATAGATAAAGAGTGCTCCTGTGGAATAACTGCTAAGGGTTCAGGGTGCCCAGAAGAGGGGGCACTGAGCAGGTCTTTAAGAGGGTGGCTGGATTGCCCCCTTCCCACGGGCCACCCACGGGGGTTCCAGAGCTTGTGACTCCACGTTCACATGGAGGGGAAGCCACATCCCTCCCAGGGGGACGTCAGGTCCTCTGGGTGCAAGGGCAGTGGGGAAGGGCTGCTCCAGCCCACGCAGGCAGCCAGCAGGGGCATCTTAGAGACAGTCTCTGCTTACCAGCACTTTTATTTTTATTTTTTAAGATGTTTATTTATTTATTTGACGCAGAGAGAGAGAGCCCGAGTAGAGGAAGCAGCAGGCAGAGGGAAAAGGAGAAGCAGGTTTCCCACGGAGCAGGGAGCCCAAGGCGGGGCTCGATCTCAGGATGCTGGGATCATGTCCTGAGCTGGAAGCAGATGCTTAACGCCTGAGCCACCCAGGCACGTCATTACTGGCACTTTTAAAGTCAGGTAGCCCACCTAACACAAGTGTCCTATTGTCTTTTACAGGGAGAGGTTCTGGAATATGTGGATGACCTCTTGGAGCTGGAGGAGACTGGCTAGTCCACAGCAGAGAGATGCCTCTCGATGTTCAGGAGACCCAGATTCGTCTTCCTTACCCCAGTAGCCCTTGTTGTTGATACCTCAAAGCCTTCTCTTTGCTCTGTGAAGTGAAAGGGAAGCCTCAGCTCTCACTACATACAATAAGGGGTGAGCCTGCCTTCCTTGTGACTGCCTCCCCATGGTCTGCCTCCCCATGGTCTGCCCACATCCACACCTATCTCCCTCCCTATCTTCAAACCCGCCTTGACCATGTTCACGCCCACCTTTCTCACCGTTTTCATTGGAAGGACAGTCTTCCATTTTTTCCCCCCCAGGAAAATCACTATTATTTTTTAAATAAGAAAAATACTCCTAAAATTAAATAATTGTGAAGACCTACTTTGGGTTTTCGCTCTTCCAGATTTTGGACTCCTTTATCCCCATGCCCTGATCCAGAAGAGATAACCAGACAACAAGGGCCAAATTCCTCCACGCCCCCGACAGCCTACACATGGTCTGACCTGCACCATTTCCGGCCCCCACTGAAAGACAGTTTGGGTAGATAGTGCAGGCTACAGAAATAGGGCTTTTGCTCAACACTTCTGCCTCTCCGAAGTCTTACAATGGTTGGTCGGTCCCCCTTGGGGAAAATAGTCAGTTACAAGTCTCAAAGTTCAAATGGAAGAAAGCAGAGGGAGTCTAGTTTCATTCATTCTTTCAATAAATATTTATTGAGCACCTGCCTACATGCTAGACATTGACCTGGGCACTGGAAATGCTGTACAGAATGACAGAAAAAAACCCAAAACCAAACCCTGCCCTCTGGAGCCTACATTCTATAAGGAGAGACAGACAACAAATAAGAATAAATATATACAACCTATCAACAGTGTTAATTGCTATGGAGAAAAATAAAGCAGGGAAATGGGTACGGAAGCCTGGAGATAAGACTACAGTTTTAGATAGCATGGTCAGGGAAAACTTCACTGGGAAGGCGACATTAGAGCAGAGACTTTAAGGAAGCAGTTCTCAGGAAAAAGCATTCCAGACGGAGGGAACAGCATATGCATGAGAACATGCTTGCTGTGGTGGGGGAATAGCAAAGAGGCCAAGGAGAGGAATGGGCAAGGGGAAGAATGGAAGGAGATTAGGTAACGGAGGTGGGAGAGAGGACAGGTGGCTTAGGCCAGTGTAAGGCCTCTGGCTCCTACTCTGAGTGAGATGGGAACCACTGGAAGGTTTGGGGAGAGGAGTGCCTTGGCTGCCATATTGTGACCAACGGCAGATGCAGGGACATCAGGCAAAGGGAGTGCTGGCTTGAACCTGAGCCGTCACAATGGAGATGGTGAGAAGTGGTCAGACTTGGACTTATTTTGAAAGCTGGGCCTGTAGGATTTGGTGACAGATTGGATATGGAGCATAAGAGAAGGAGGGGTTAACAGTGACCTCAAAAGGTTTTGGCCTATGTAACGGGAAGGATGGAGTTGCTATTACTGAGAATAGGGAAGTTGGTTGCACGTGTTAAGTAAGGAATTTGGTGCAAAGTAGGCTCTCTGAGGCTGGGATGGAAGGTTCAGGCTGCAAATAAAAATCTGAGAGCATCCTCAGATCAGGTCTTTGACAGAGCCTGGTCCAGACGCATGGGTTTCTTTTGGGGGTACATTCAGAGGAAACCTGTGAAGGCCTCCATCAAGCATAGTTATTGACTGTCCTGTAGGGGGTAGGGGGTACCTTTGAAGGCAAGAAGCTCGGTCAGCTGAGGGCAGTTCTCTTGAAGGACGGTGACCACTGGCAGTGGATGGGCATGGTGAGGAGCTGGGAGCAGGGATGTGGGTCCTGGCTCTGTGAAGGGAGGTTGGGAGGAATGCCAAGCCCCTGCTGAATCGTCAGCATGTACATGGTATGGAAAACCATGAGCCTGGATGGGGTCCCCCAGACTGCATGTATGTATTGAGAAGCAAGAGAAAAGGGCCAAGGACAGAGCTCTGCTCTCTGGGAGATGAGAAACCCACCAAAGACACTGAAAAGGAGCCACATTTGAGGTTGGAGAAACCCAGGAAAGTGGTGTTTTGGAATCTGAGTTTCTTTTTTCAACCTTATTCCCTCTTCCAGCAAGCTGCCCAGTTGAGTTGAGACTCTAGGGATGGAGGCTGGAGGAGGCTGGCTCAGCACTGGGGAGACAGGACTTTTCTTACAGTGGTGTGGAGTGAAGGGAGATAGAGTTTGGGGTCTTTAAAGAATAATTAGGGGTGCAAAACTCCTGTCTTTCCCCTCACCCCCATCTCACTACTCCAAGCTCTGGGAATGCAGTTGGGCCCTCCTGTTAGTCCTTCAGTGCCATTCTGCTTGCCTTATCCCAAGACCACTTCCTCCTTTACCTGCACAAGAATCCTTCTGCCAGGTCCTCCTTCTGGGGCACTCAACTCAACACATTTGGCTGCTACTTACTCTCTTTGGCTGCACCTGCCATCCTACAGAGCTGACACTCCCAGGGGCTGTGTGGCCAAGGAGTCTGTGTGATTCGCACTGTGGTGGCCACACTGGTGTCCCCAGCAGCCCCCAATCAGGGCACCCTGCAGCCCAGTGACGGGTCAGATCCTACCAGCTTCCACCCCTTGAACACTGGGTCCTCCTTCTCTCCCCCTGCCCTCCACTCCACCAGAGAAACTTCCTTTTGAAGTCAGTGGGGAGGAGAGTCATAGGGCAGAACTCTAAAGTGGAGGGGCTCCAGCGAGTGGACGCCCTGCCCCAGGATGCCCAAGTCAGTGTAGACGGTACACCTGGCAGCTGGTTAGCTTCCTCGGGAGCTCTTGGCTGCAGCTGTCCTTCCCAGCTGTGTGAGAACAGCCAAGGACACCACCACGGGGACCAGGTTGGGGGGGTGTCTGACCCACTCCACCTCTGGGTGCCCTGCAGAGTTTCCATTTTGTCCTCTTCCTTGAGCCTAGACTGCACCCTTGGTGGGTGATGTGGTTCCACACAGGGTTGAGCAATGGTAGTGGTGGTGGTGGGAGGGGTCCTCATCCACTCTCCGATCTTGGCCCTTATTTATGGGGGCGCTGAAAAGCACCTCCACCCCCGTCCTAGCAATACCCCTGGAAGAAGCCCTGGGAGCAGTATGGCCGACATGGTCAGCGCTTTGCTTTGATGGAAGGCTGTGGAACGCAGATACCGATCTTTTTTATTCCAAAGGAAACCAAACCAATCTTAAAAAAAAAAAAAAAAAAAAAAGTTGGGCTGATTCCTCCACACCTACCATGAAATCTAGTACGCAGGCTGCACTCAACGACCTCAACCCAGCACCTCCTTGAGCGTGTTTCTTGGAAGAGCCTAGAAGATTCCTGGATTGAGGCTTCATGGGTTCAGCATGAATTGGGCTTGTCTTTTGAAAAAACAAACACATTTCTAAGTTTTGTGGGAGTTTCCAGACCCGGCCTTGCTTGTCCTCTGACCCATCTGCATGGAGCCCAGCAGGGAGGCCGGCCACGGTGGGGACGGAGTGATCTCTCCAGCCGTCTTGTCCCTTGGGCGGCCAGGGATGGGGCACCCACCAGGAAGGGTGCAGAGGCCACCCACTGTGGCCCCATTAATGTTCAGTCTATGCTAGCAGTAGAGCACCAAGCGGGGAGGCTTGTGTGACGCGGGTGTAAAAGGGACTAATTGAAATGTCTCACACACCACCATGTTCGGTGTGCTGGGACTTCTGGGTTCTGAGCCTTTCTGATGACTGCCACTAACCCATTGTGCTCACCTCTGGGACCACAGAGAGCCATGTGGTCCATTGGCCACGAAGGCTGCCTTGGGAAATGCTGCTTTTAGGAGTCCTGACTAAGGGAGTTTTAAGAGCACAGACGTTTTATTGAACCAAACTCAGTGGCGAACAGAAAATGATCTGTTAGATTGTCAATGGAGAAGGGTTATTATGACTGCTGGTGGGATAACAGCGGCCCGTTCCTGCCAGCATTTATGGAAATATGTTTTTAAGTTTAAATGTGAGCTATAAACCTAAGCTACTTCAGTTTTTTTTTTTTTTAATTCAATACTGAAACTGTGGGGGAAAGGTGGGCCAGTGCCAGAGAAAACATTCTCATTTAATAGTGTTTGCACATGGAACTGCAACCCAGTTTGCAGCGAGGCCGGAGAAGAACCCACAACTAATCCTTCATCACAGCTGTCTGCACGCTTGATCGGCTGCCATCGCCCGAACAGTGACTCCTTTTTTCTGGTGACTGCAGGCCTGAATGACCTAGTGTGGAGAGTTTAAAACTATATACAAGGGGCGGAGGAAAGGGAAAGGGAACCTCAAATAGGTCTCAGCCAAAGGTTTTGTGCACAGGACTTCCTGTGCCTGCAGCCAGGGGCAGGGCTGTTCCCCAACCCATCCCATCCCCGTAGCGTGTCCCCAACAGGGAAGACACTGGGACAGCCCAGCTTCGCCTTGACTGACCCACCCCTGTTCCTGAAGCCAGCGAGGAGTGCTGTGGTTTGTGCCCCACAGTAGGGCTCTTCTCCCCCTGGGGCAGTCTGGGAGCAACCAGACCCCCACAGCCCCTCTCGCTGCCCCAGGTACCTCCCCTCAACATATCTGGCTTGGTGGCTTGTTGCTTGAACGAGCAGTTTGGCTCACTATTCTCTCGAGCTGATAGGTAAGAGTATGGTGCCTCATTTCTAAGAAAAGAGTAAGAAGGAATAAACAATTAGGCCAACAGATACAAGATGGATCTGTTGAAGGCCTAGTTGAAGGTGACAATCAGGAGGCCAGACTACAAACACTGTTGCCAGTGTCCCTCTCCCCTTCCCGCCCTTGGCTGAGGCCGCATGTACAATCCCTTCTTACAGGAAATGAGAACTTGGGAAAGTCATTGAAAACAATACTTTTTAAAAAAATAAAATCACATTAAATGTTTTATTTGCTTATTATCCACATTTATCTATTGGGTGGGACCGAGCCACACCCCATCATTCGAGGATGCATGTTGTAATGAGCCCTGTTTTCTCAGGGTCCCTGAGATTTCTGACAGTTGTCTGACAAAACAGAACACCTGCCCCAGGGACTCTGGGATCTTACTCAGTGAGGGGATCCTTGCTAGTCTCGTGGGCTGAGGGCCTTTCCAGGAGACAGGGCTCATTCCTCTTCCCAGCAAGGTTCTCTGTTAGAGATCGGGATCCCACTTGGAAAAACATTTGGGATCCAGGGGTTGGCTTTTGATCTGCAGAGCTGGTCCCTTGCTGCCAACACCAGAGAAGGATAAAATATGTACTGTTTTAAACAAGGACCAAAACACCTTCAGGTACAACGGCTAACAGCTTCCACACTCTGTGCATGTCAGTAAAGGGCAAGAAAGGAGACAAAGAGCAGAGGAAGCAGGTGCAAAGAGTGAGGGACCAGCCAGGACAGCAGCGGAGGCCTGGCCTCGAGCATTCCAACAGCGGCCTGTCAAGACAGGTGAGGGACACAGGTATTTTGTTCGAGCTGGCCCAAGAATCTGCGGGATACAGTGAAGAGGTAGCAGAGATGCAGGGAACCAGAGCTTGGGAAGCCTTGTGTGGGATGGAATGCTTTCAGGTGGGGTGTGAGGGAAACCAGTCTCAGCCTGATTCCACGGGAGCTCAGAAGCACGAGTGATACCTAGCGTTGTCCCTGCTGCTGGCAGGGAGGCAGGCCTCAGGTATGGCAGTGCCAGTCAGAGCTGCATGCTTCCCTGGGGATGCCAGGGTGGGTCTGACTCCTGGGGGAGGAACTCCATCAGGCCGAAGGCTGTCCTCTGGAGGAGGCATTTTTGAGCGCTTTAGCAGCCAACCTTCAGGGTGGCTGGGAGGATGGGGTTCACCTGCAGAGTGAAGGGGATGTGGGTGGGGCACCACAGTGTCCGTGACATTGACAAACTTGGGAGGCACATATGGTCTCCTGGAGGTCGCAAAAGTAAAAGGGGACAAAAGGCAGACGGGACTGGTGCCAATGTTCTCTGAGCTGCATCTCTCCATTGATCTCTCCAAATCTCTTTCTCAGCCTGCCCTGCACCCCAGCTGTCAACATTCCCTGGGCTCCTTCACCCTCTGACTTTGGGTTGCCACTGGGACGTGCTGGCGAGAGATTGCAGGGTAAACCCTCCTTCCTTCAGGCCACCGTTGGATAGTGGCTATGCTCTCCTTGAGGCCAGAGGTTTTGTCCCAAAGAGCTGTTCCTGTCATCGTGCTCTCCTCCAGTCCCCTAAGAGCCCTCCAGCATTCCAGGATGTTTCTGTTAACCCTGCCCATGCTTTTATGACTGGTCTCCATGTCTGACTCTCTTGAATCATCCCTCTGAGTGTCCATCAGGAGAAGGAGGGTAAGCCGCTCTGGGCTCTCTGCCCTGCACACCCCTGCACACCCATCCACCTACGCACCCTGTTAAATGAGGAGTCTGAGTCTGCAGGCCTGGGGTGGGGCCTGGGATTCTGCATTTCTAGCAAGCCCCCAGGAACCACACTGAGCGTCTGTCCAGGCCTTCCTGTTGTAGTGAAGGGCCTGGTCTCCCGGTTAAGTGAGGAAGAGGAAGTCGGGGCAGGAGGAGGGGCAGGAGCTGTGCGGAGATCCTTGAAAGCCTGCTGCAAGAGGGTGGAGACTCCGAGAGGGTGGTCTTAGCACAAATACGGAGACACGGTTTTCGAGATTACTAGAGAACGTTTTTCTTTTAAACCATCATGATGTAACCCAGATATAAAATACATTTAGCAACCGTCTGTGGGAAATAATTATTTATTTAAAGATCTCAGAAGCTTGTGTTAATGGACCATCCAAACCTCAATTTTCATAAACATTCAATGGTTACCAGTCTCAAGACAGGCATGCTGACATGTAACTTACATTTACTAATGTTTTCATCATCCCTTTCCATATGCATTTTTAGATCCTAGAACATTAATTTAGATGACAGAGAATCCATAAAAACTTAGAAACTGATGTGTTGGGTTGTTTTCATGTAGTTCTTGTCTACAGAATAATATACTTCCATGTATTAATGTGTCCTGTAATAAATTTATTAATACATTGGGTATTACCATTACCTATTTTTGTGTTGGTATTAAGTCAATGTTCTTGGGTGATTACATAATCATAGTTGAATAACACAATCCAATGCTGAGATGGAGGTTATTTTATCTAGTTAAAAATAGAAAAGTTATCATAGATTAGAAAAGAAATCTAATTTATAAATATCTACAGTCTCTGGCGTCTATTCTTCCGTGTTTTGCTTTGGCTGCATGCAGAAAGTGTTTCTGTCCTGTTCTAGACTTCACCTGACACAGAGGTAGTCCATCCCGTAGTTTCAGGCCTTCCTTCCACCCAGTAGTGGGGACTAGGGTCTTTGAGTTTGCAGCACTACCTTTATATCTACTTAGCCTATCATTTTTCCAAAGCTTGCACCGGAAAGAGGTGGCAGGGTGGAAAACATGTTACACAAATTTCTTTTCCCTTAGGTCAAACACCACCACCAACTTTTCAATTGTAAAGATCAGGATTCTCTCATGCCCCATATAACCACATAGACACTTAGTGTCTCCAAATCAGGTACAGGCTTCATCACTTTTCACCACTGAAGACTCTTTCTAAGAAACTGACTCATGTTGTAAAAAGATAATGTGTTCTGTTTCTGTGCCAATGCACCTGAGCCCATTGGAGACAGCAGCGTCCAAGACTGCCGCAGGTGCAGGCAGCGATGCCTGGCTTCCGGGTGAGGCCAGTCATGGGTGTTACTCATCGTCTGTGCCTCTAGAGCCTTCACTGGCTCAAAGCTCACAACGGATACGGCAAAGCAACGGTTCCCAAACTTGAGTGTGCTTTAGGATCACCTGGAGGGCTCTGCACAGCCCCGCCCGCTTCTGCTGGGGGGCTTCTGCTGGGGGCTGAGTTGATACCGCAGGTCTGAGGCTTGGGTTCTGAGAACCTCTGTCATAAACGTGCTGAGTCATCCCAAGATGATGTGGATACTATGACGTGGATTGCTCAACAGCCAGGAGTCCATCCTGGGCTCATGATGATCCCATGGTGCTCCCGATTGCCACAACAGAGCGCAGGAGAGTCCACTAAGAGCATTTCCTGTTTCTTTTTAATTCCTCTGCTTTCCCATCAGATAGGTACCTACTTGATATCCCAGTCCTCGGCCCTCTTAAAACAGTATTTTCCTCCCATCTTACTTCGGTACAGTATTTTCCTCCCTCTTACTTGGGTTCAGAGAATGGTTATCCTGAGAGAGGAAGCCAAGAACTGAGTTTTGTTAGTTTAACAAAAAATTCTGAATTCTTAGGCACAGTCTGGTCAGACAGCTAGACCACTGCTTCCAAGAAGAAATGGCGCTTACTGGTACAAACTAACCATTTATTAATTTTTTTTTCTCTTATTTTAAAAAAGATTTATTTATTCATTTGGGAGAGAGAAAAAGAGAGCATGTGCTTATTTACTCATGTGAAGGGAGAGAGAGAAAATGCTCAGGCAGACCCCATGCTGAGCACAGAACCTGACATGGGGTTTGATCCCAGGACCCAGGGATCATGACTTAAGCCGAAATCAAGAGCTGGTGCCTAACCAATGAAGACACTCAGGGCCCCCAAAACTAATCACATGTTTTAAAAAAAATGGTCTGTCCTATAAAATGGAGGGAACAAAGTGGATGTGTCTTGCTACTCCCTTCACTTCCCTCTCCCCACAAAACATCAGTCCTAAATTCTCTCAGATTTTTTTTTTTCCTCCCTCCAATTTCAACAATTAAAAAGAAACCAAAAGCTTCTAGACTCTGTCCTGGTTCTTGGCTCATTTGCCCTCACAAAATCACAACATTAAAAGGCAATAACCCATTATTTTTTCTATGCCCCACGCCCAACGATTAAATATCTCTATCCTAAATAACACTGCTCTCAAGTGCTCAGTTTATCACACTTTTTCTAAAAATTTTGGTCATGGAGTGGTTCATCTTTTTTTCTTAAAACAGGGGAAAGAAGATAAGAGCATGATGAAGTGAGAGGTGAGTTTTGAGCTCACACTGGAATTGGGGCCTGAGCACAGGTCTGGGATCAGCGCAGTACATTCCAGGAAATTTGGTTAAGTAGATATTGATGCGTGTGATGATGCCATCAAAGCCTACTTGTCCTACCAGGTGCCTCCAGAGACGCTTCTTGGCCTTCAGAACAAGGACCTGAGAGAAAAAGAGACAAGTCCTAACCCACCTGTTTCATGCTCTAGTGAAGAATCAGTCTTTATCAGTGAGACGTGGCACAGTTTCCTTTCCTCCTAAGTGGCTTTGGGAGAGCCTGCTCTGAAGGTGGTTAGACCTTCTCCATCTCAATCTGCTGGTGGTAGTGTCGAGCTTGCCGCTGGCCAACATTCAGCTTGTACACAGAGCTCTTGTGTTGGCACTTACGGTGGCCCCACACGGCCCCCACCCCTGCCAGGAGCAGCAGCAGACATAGGATGGTGACAATGGTGGCAATGACAGGGCCCTGGCTGAGGCTGGGACACCCATCCCCTACACACGATTCCACAGTTGGAAGAAGCTCCTCGCTTGCACCTGGGCCAGGGCTTTCCTGTCCCAAGAAGTCCTCAGACTGCAGGTATGGGAAACTATCCTGGACCTCAGGAGCAATGGTTTCCCTGGAGTCTGGCTGGCTGCCATGATAGTTGAGGGGACCTGTGATTCGGCATCTGTTGGACAGCAGTTGTCCCTGACCCCAGGGTAGAGCTGGGGAGTTCATAGGGTAGTGTGGCCATGGGAGACGTCTCTGCAGCAAAGCTCCAAGGAACAGTTGACTGGTACCTGATCAAGTCACCATCTCCCGTGCTGGGACCCTCAGTTTCAGACACATTTCCGGGTCTGAGAGCCAAAGCTTCTACATCTAGTGTTTGAGATGGAAGAACTGAACTACGGGTCACGTCCTCACTTGGTGTGAAGGAGGTACTCCTGGGGTTCTTAACTTCGACAGGAATGGGCTGATTAGGAGTAACTGGAACTCTTTCTTCCAGCCCTACTGATGCATCTCCCTTGTCACCATCTTCCTCCTCTTCCTCCTCTTCTGCCTCTATCTTCCTCCAAGCCCCATCCGTCACAGGGTAACCATCTAACCAGGACTCATCACTGCTGCTCACCATTGGGTCCCCGGTCTTGCTGTCAGTCCTGCCCAGAAATGGCCCCGAGGGACCATGAGTGCTGCTATAGATCACCTTGGCTTCAGGTTCACCCGGAGCTGCTGTTAGGCTACTACGGTTGTCTCTAGCCAGAAACTGCTTTTTGGAGCCATCATTCATCTCCTTCTGCAGCCCAGGCTTGTGGAAATTCTCAGCAGGAAACCAGAACAAGTACTTCTGGTTTAGCTGGGGTCCTGGAGAGTCTGTGGGGACACTGCTTCCCACGATGGACAAGCCTGTAGTTGGCACAGAGGCTGTATCCTGGGCTATGTTTTCTCTCCCCACAGAAATGGAGACCAGAAGGTCCTGTTTTGAAACCTCCTCAGGGGCCTCTCCTGGACCTCTGTCTTCTTCTGCCTCTGTCCGGGAGTCCTCCATGAGCTCTCTAAAGGACATGGATCTGTCATCTGGGAAATTATCCTCATAGTCAATATGTGCCTCAGCCACATCTGGAAGGGGAGAAGGAAAAACTTCATTAGGTCCAAGGTCACAGAGCCAGGAGAGTAGAACACAAGAAAAGGAAATATAAAGGATAAGGACTAGAACAGATGAAATAAAGCTGTCATTCACAGATGCTATGATTGTGTATCACAAACAAACCCAAAGACTCTAACTATAAACTGTTGCAATTGATATATGGGTTTATCAAGGACATGAGGTTTATTGTCAATGTAAAATACCA
The DNA here is from genome assembly GCF_902655055.1 of Lutra lutra. Taxonomy (NCBI): domain Eukaryota; kingdom Metazoa; phylum Chordata; class Mammalia; order Carnivora; family Mustelidae; genus Lutra; species Lutra lutra. Next base: position 159,829,965 of record NC_062278.1, read on the forward strand.
ACTGTATTTCTGTATACCAGCAATATACAGCAACAAATATTTTAAAAAACACCATTTGCCATAGCATTAGAAAAAACAAACACATAGGAATAAAGCTAACAAAAGATATGCAAGATTTGAACGCAGAGTGGTATGGAATATTGCCAAGCAAAATTAAAGACCTCATTAAATGAAGGGATATAAGATTGTTAAGCTATCAACTCCATCCAAATTGATCTCTCCAGACTTAATACAACCATAATAAAAATCTCAGGCATTGACAAGCTGATGCTAAAACTTACGATAATGCAAAGAACCAAGAAGATCTCTTGAAATCTACAAAATTTCAAGATTTACTCTAAAGTAAGATATTTTTTTTTAAGACCATGATATTGGGGTGCTTGGGTGGCTCAGTTGGTTAAGCAAGGTCATGCTCAGGTCATGATCTCAGAGTCCCGGAATCCAGTCCCGCATTGGGCTCCCAGCTCCCCGGGGAGTCTGCTTCTCCTTCTGACCTTCTCCCCTCTCATGCTTTCTCTCACTGGTTCTCTCTCAAATAAATAAATAAAAATCTTAAATAAATAAATAAATAAATAAGACCATAGTATTGGCCCAAGGATAGATAATTGGATTATGTTAACTTTAGGAACTTGTGAACTCATGAAAAGAGTTCAAATGCAAGCCACAAACTTGAAGATATTTGTGACACATACAATCTTCAAGGGATTCCTATCCAGAATTCATAAAGAACTCCTCCTACAAGTCAATACTAAGTAGGCAGATAAGCCATATCTGGCAAGATACTTGAATTGACGCATAACAAAAAAGACACCTAAGTAGTCATTAAACATGTGTACAGATGCCCAACCTTATTAGTAATAGAGATATGCTAACTACAGCCATAAAAGTATGCCATTCCATAGCACCACAACGGCTAAAAGTAAGTAGACTGACAATATCTGGTGTTAACTGATGATATCTAGTGTTTGGGCATCAAAGGACATGCACATGAATGTTCCTAACAACCCAAACCTGGAAACGATTCAGATGTCTATAAACTGCAAAACTGATATAAATCATAGCATATTTGTACAAGGAAAACCTGTACATCAATGAAAATGAACCGACCATTACTTCTGACAAGGACATAGATGAATCTCACAGTCAAAATGTGGAAGAAAAGAAGCCAGGCACAAAAGAACACACTTTGGTGATTCTATTACATAAAGTGCAAAATAGTGCAAAAATAGTCAAAGCTAATCTATGATGTTAAAAGTCAGGTTGGTGGATGGAGAGAAGGGGTAAAGACTAAGTCTGGGGACACGCAGGGCTTTGGGGATCCTGGCAACATTCTACTTGATCTGTGTAGTGTTTCTTTTCTGATAATTAATTCATCTGTTCCCTTATGATTTTGTTTGTATGTTAGGTAAAAACATATCTTTTAAAACACGATTTGCTCTTTGTAAGACTTCATGAGATTACGCTGTGAAATATTTTAAATCCAGCCAAGTAAGAATGAACGAAAGACCCCATAATAGGGGACCAGAATGTTAGGACAGCAGGTCAGGAAGGCTCAAGAAGCTGTGTCCTCAGAAGAGAGCAGCCCACTGGGCTTTCCCTATTCTCAGTGATCTTTGAAAGTCAAGTCCTACTGGAAGTCATACTTATTAAAACAGAAAGGCTCCATATGACCTTGCAGTATAGTAAGAAGTATATGTTTAGTCTTTGTCCCTGATTCCTGGTAGGTTCCTGGCAGCTCCTAAAACCCTTGGAATTTCCTAAGCAACAGGGGTGAGATCACATCTTTTTTTATTCATAAGAAGCTCCTTTCAGCCTTACCTGATTTTATGCTAATGAAGTCACCCCTAGATGACATCTGGATGGTGGCTGGTTGCCAGAGGAACCAACCAATCAGAGGGTAGGAAATTGAGGCCCCAGCCTCTGACCTCTGAGGAGGGGGAAGTGGGCTACAGGTGGAGTCCATCATCAATGGCCCCTATTGAATCAATTGTGCCTAAATAATGAAACCTCCATAAAACCCCTAAACTACTGGGTGCAAAGAGCTTCTAGGCTGGTGAATGTATCCACGTCCCAGAAGGGTAGCTCACCGCAATTTCATGGGGACAGAAGCTCCTGTACTCGGGATCCTTTCCAGATCCCAGATCTCTAACCTCCGGTATTCCATCTGTATTCTTTAATATATTCTCTATAATAATTGGTAAATGTGAGTAAAGGCTTTCCTAAGTTTCTGTGAGCCTTTCTAGCAAAGTACTACACCTTAGAGGATGGGCATGAGAATCCCCAATTTATAACTTTTTGGTCAGAAATACAGGAGGCTCAGGATGGAGGATTGGTGTCTGGAGTGGGATCAGTCTTGTGGGACGGAGCCCCTAACCTGTGGGCTCACTAACTCTGAGCAGTTAATGTTAGCATTGAATTACATGTAGGACACCCAGCTGGTGTCCAGAGACTTGGAGAATTGGTTGTTGGTGTGAGAAGTGTTCTATGGGAAGAAATAGATCTTAGTAGTCTTTCTCCACTTCACTCTGCAACTTGGAAAGCACAAATGCAAAGAGCTTCAAAACCAAGGTCTAGATAAAGTGCTGAGGTGTCATGTGGTACATTCCTGGGCTCTGAAACTGGATTAGTGGGCATTTGGCTTATTTCTTACAAGACTCCGTATTTTGCTTCCTGAATGCAAGTTATAAATAAATTTAAAAGTCCTTTCTGGGGGCGCCTGGGTGGCTCAGTGGGTTAAAGCCTCTGCCTTCGGCTCAGGTCATGATCCCAGGGTTCTGGAATCGAGTCTCGCATCAGGCTCTCTGCTCAGCAGGGAGCCTGCTTCCACCTCTCTCTGCCTGCCTCTCTGCCTACTTGTGATCTCTGTCTGTCCAATAAATAAATAAAATCTTAAAAAAAAAAAGCAGTCCTTTCTGATCTCCTAATATTTAAGCCCATGCACTTTATTTTGTGTCTTCAGTCAACAATGCAAAAACCAGCGGATAGCAAACAAACATCTCTGATAAATGTAAAATTCATGTCATGTTTTATGCTTAGAAAAAGATAGCCGAGGGGCTCCTGGCTGGCTCAGTTGTTAGGCCACACAACCCTTGCTTCAGGGTTGTGAGTTTGAGTCCGAGTTTGGGTGTAGAGATTACTCAAAAATAAAATCAGGAAGGAAAGAAGGAAGGAAGGGAGGAAGGAAGGAATGGCCTAGTAACTACTTCAGGGGACCCTTCCAGCCCATGATGTCCTGTTCACAGTCCCAAGACAAAAGCCACACTGATGGCGGAGCCATGCTTAGGAGCATCACAGAATTCCAGCACAGACCCCCAGGGTTTGGGTGGGTGGCCCCCTACACACTCATCGCTATGTCATGCCTCATTCTCCACGGCACTGCTGTTCCAAGTACTGCCGTCACCTATTCCAACATTCAGCAAACCTCCCCAAGTGCCCACTCTCTGTCCGACACTGCGAGGGCTCTGGGTCACTGATAAACAGGACAAGCAGTCCCAGCCCTTGTGGAGCACGCAGACGGAATTCCATGGTCCTGAGACCTACCAGCTTGAGTCACAATGTGTTTGTATGCACAAATTCTCACCCATCCTGCTGAATAAAGACTAGTTTTGGCACTTAAGGACCATCTTTTCTTAAAAACACAACAAAATGAAATAGAGGCCACTACAACACAACTTTTCTCTAAAATAAGCACCAAGTCATATTGAATCCAGCTGGTCATTTAAGAAGGCCATGACTTACTCTCTGACCTTAATGTGGTAATACTGTTTGCTTGAATATGTGTGTGCTGATGGACTGCGGTAGGGTGATCACAAGAATGGCCACAATTCTCCACTCTTTCCTGCATCGAGTCCTTTTGCAATGTGACTGTGCAACTCTTCCCTTCAAGAAGTGGTGTCTCTTTTTCCTGCTCTCAAATTGGGACTGGCTTGTCACTTGCTTTGACCCACAGAATAAAGTCAAAGTCTCATATGCTCACTCTTTCTTTCTCTGCATCCTGCCAGCTGCCATGTGAGCGAGCCTAGGACAGCCTACTGAGGATAGGAGGCCATGTGGAGGAGAGGCAAACTGTTCCAACTGAAGACATCATAAACCAATCAGCTCCATCAACCTGGGGGCGGACCACATGCACGTGAGTGAGCCTGGTCAAAGGCAGAAGAAGAAGAATGAGCCAGGTAAGCCCAGCCCAGACAGCTTACACAGAAAATTGTACCCAAATAAATGAGTGTTGTTTATGCCATTACATTTTGGGGGGTGGTTTATTATGCAGAGAAAACTGACATGCTAGCCCTGAGCTGGCTCGAGGACAGGGACCAAGTCACTGTATCCCTAGAGCAGAACCGTATCCTCAGCCCAGCCTGTAATAGGTGTTCTTATAGGTATTCTCGAATGAGTGAAAGATTAACTGGCACTGGGAGAAACAGGAAGGAACACCTTCTCAGCTCCCAAGACTCTCCTGATCCCTACCTCAAAATGGCTCAGAGCTAAGTTCTAGTGCCAGGAACACAGGGCTCAGAACACAAGAGGACTTTGGGCTCATTTCCAGTCTCTGAGGAGTTAATGACATGTAACACAGACTCTTAGAACACCCCTGAAAGATGCCACCCTTGAAGTGCTACTTGAATACAGACATACACATGGGAGAGCAACACACACACATATTCACTTTTCACATGCAGGTGAGCATGACTCAGTGCACAGCCTGGCCCATGAGAATACCTGTTTCCCTCCCAGCCCTTCCGTGCTGCCTCTGCACCCGCCATTGTGAAAGGACGCCCCAGGAGAACTCCCTCCCCACTGCTAGCAGATTCATTGTCGTGAGGCAGGGAAGCGAGCCCTCTCCACCAAGATGTAGCCCTAATGCAAAGAAACTTGGCATTTCACACATCTGACAGGTCATCTTTGCCTCAAATCAGCTGTATCCATCTTGTTTTTTATTTAAAAAAACCAGACTGTCTTTTATGGCATTGAGGAAAAAAATTAATATGTTTGCAAAACAATATACATACGTCAGTTGTCTTCCAAGTAGGGGATGAATACCTCTGTGTCCTCAGCTAGAACACAGCCCCCTTTCACGATGGGGAAAGGCAGGAAACAGCTCTCTCCAAGACCATTTTTCCTCAAGAAGCTTTCCCCCACTTGAAATCACAGGCTATTACCTCATGCACGATCTGCAATGGAGGGCCTCTTACCACACGTTATTTTACTAGGGAGTATTTCTTGGTTGCCTCATTGTAGCCCCAAGACACCAAACCATTGAGAGCCCACAAAAAGTTCTGTTTCATTCCATTGAACTTTGGTCACTTGTGGTTAAATTCTGACACTGCGTCTATTTTCTTTCAGGTCGTCTGCAGGAGCTCACTGACCGGTGGGTTTAAGAGCTAAAGGAACCCATGTTTGCAGAGTTCTGCCAGCGTGAAAGCTGGCAGGGGGCCCGCGTGAAGGCGGGTGGTGGGTGGACGTGTTCTCTTGTGGTCCTCACAGCCATCACCTTACAATCCCAGCAGACGCCAGCCCTGAGGTGGCCTGTGGTGAACAGAACTTGACACAAACAGGCAACAGCCAAAAAGTGTGACTGAAGGATACTCAGAATCTTCCAGTCCTTCAAGCTAATTGTTGCCTTGACTCATCTCTGAAACCTCAACCCGGGGTTCTTCCCTTGTCTTCTGCCCAAACCCTGATTCCATTTCCTCAGCTGCAGTTCCACACACTTGTTCTTCTGACGGCCCCTCTCTCTGCTCTGCTTCCTCTTTCTTGTCTCACTGTTCACATTCCAGACCACTTGACTATATCACCAGGGGCAGAAGCAAAGATGACCTTACCATTAAGATGGATTCTATGCCAGGCTTGAAAATATCCAAATGGTGCAGCTGAAACAGCATCACATATTTTCTGTACCCTACACCTTTCAAAATGAGGAAACTCCACATTTTTAAAAGTATGTGTGTGTGTGCACAGACACACAACTAGGCTTGTTGAATATGAATTTTTTAAAATGTGGAAACTATATTAAACATCAGGAAAAAGTTTTTACAAACAACCACCATGCATGGAGAAGGACATAATATTTTACAACAAAACTGGTTATCAGAGGAGAAACAGAAGATTCTGGAGCAGATGAGGGAAGGGCAGTATGACGCCACTCCTAACCTACCCTTACCCTTCAAAACTGGACTGAGCATTCAACCAAGAAAGAAGCCAAGCAAGTGAAGAGAACCAGACCAGTAACCAGCAGGGCTGACTGTTCCTTTTTTTTTTTTTTTTAATTTTATTTATTTATTTATTTGACAGACAGAGATCACAAGTAGGCAGAGAGGCAGGCAGAGAGAGAGGAAGGGACACAGGCTCCCTGCTGAGCACAGAGCCTGATGCAGGCCTCGACCCCAGGACCTGGGGATCATGACCTGAGCCAAAGGCAGAGGATTTAACCCACTGAGCCACCCAGGCACCCCAGGACTTCGCCTTGTGAAGGTGAAGTAAATATTGGCATAGGACATTTAATCTTTCTCAAGAGAGAGCAGATCCCAGATGTTTTAAAGCAAACAGATAAACAAGCAAAAGTAAAACTACATACCCCTTCCGCTGAGTTGTCCCTTCTAGCTACCATTCCCTCTTCTGGATAAAAGGAAGATGCATGTAAAAGGCAAAGCATGTACTTAGAAGAAAGAATGTATGGAACAGAATGAGTTCCTCACAACAGCTTCATACTAATCAGAACTTAAAAAGAAGTGAGTGCAACAGAACAAGTTCAAAGGGGTGGTGATAAGAGAATGTCATGGAAAGGGTGATTTTTAACTTCAGAAATCAAATTGAGGACCGATGTAACATCATGGCAGAACTAAAAAATAAACAGAAACTGCAAGGAATAGAATAGATGAAGAATTTTACAAAACTGAGAAAAAGACCTGGAGACTTATATTCAAGAGTCAATGCAAACTTAAGGCGGAATAAATTCATAAAAAATTACATGCAGGCACATCAAATTAAAACTGCTTAAAACCGAAGAGAAAAAAAAGTAACCAGTGAAAGCAGACACATAACCTTCAAAAAAAGCAACAAATAGACTGAAAGCAATGTTTAAAAAAAAAAGAAGAAGAAGAAGAAGAAGAAAGCCAGAAGACACTGTGATACTTCAACATGTTAGAATAGGGGCACAGTTGGGTGTTGCAGTTGGCTGAGCGACTGACTCTTGGTTTCGGCTCAGGTCATCATCTCAGGGTCATCATCTCAGGGTCGTAAGATCGAGTCCCGCATGGGGCTCTGTGCTCAGCACAGAGTCTGCTTGGCATTCTCTCTCCCTCTTCCTCTGTCCCTCCTGCTCACGCCTGTGCTCTCTCTCTCAAACAAATAAACCTTTAAAACAAACAAGTGTTGGAAGAAAAGAACTGCCAACTTAGAATTCTTGCTTTGTGAAAATATCTTTGCTGAAAGCCCCAAGATGTAGGAAAGAAAGAACAATGAAGCAGGTAAATATGGGGTGGGGGCAAATCTAAGTGAATAATACTGCCTACATAAAACAAGTACACACACACACACACACACTATTACTATTTGAAACACATAACAGAAGCATAGAAATTGGGAGGAGGTAATTGGAGTCAAAATAGTTGAAGGTATTTAAATTGTCCAGGAAATGGTATCATTCTTTGCTAAGTCAAGGATGCCTGTTATAATTTCTAGAGTAACAACTAAAAGAGTAAAACGAAGTGTTAGAGGGGCACCTGCCTGGCTCAGTCTATAGAGCATGCAACTCTGGTTTTGGGGTTATGAGTTCAAGCCCCATGCTGGGGGTAGAGTTTTCTTAAAAAAAGAGAGGATGTGTTAGAATATAATAGGGAGGGTGAATATAATAACTTTTTAAGATGCTTAATCACTCCAAAAGAATGCAAGAAAGCAGCAGATAAAGAACAAAGGACCGCTAAGGACTGAGAGGAAACAAAAAGAGTAATTTTAAAACCAAACTTATTGATGATTAAATGTAAAAATGGATTAATGCTCTAATTGGTTATATGAGGCTTATAAGAGATATACTTTAAATAGAACTGTAGAGGGACACTGAAAGGAAATGAATGACAAAAATGTATACTATGGAAAGGTTAACCAGCAAAGAAGACTATAAGCCAAAAAACATTACTAGAGAAAAGGAAGGTTATTCCATAAAGATAAATGTTCCAATTTACCAGGAAGATATTAACTTTTAAATGTGTATGTACTTGGGACGCCTGGGTGGCTCAGTTGGTTAAGCAGCTGCCTTCGGCTCAGGTCGTGATCCCAGCCTCCTGGGATCGAGTCCCACATCGGGCTCCTTGCTCAGCAGGGAGCCTGCTTCTCCCTCTGCCTCTGCCTGCCACTCTATCTGCCTCTGCTCACTCTCTCTGTCAAATAAATAAATAAAATCTTTGAAAAAAAATGTGTATGTACTTAACAGAGCTTCAAAATGTATGAATCCAAAATATGTGAACTAAAAAAAGAAACACATAAATCCATGATCATAGAGAGATGTTTTAGATACCTTTATCACTAACTATTAGAGCAAGTAGACAAAGAGCTAGGGATATATAACTGAAAAACAAGCTTAACTAATAAATTTTATCTACTTGGTATATGTAGACACATCCAACAACTGTAGAATAAGCATTCTTTTCAAATACACATAGAATATCTTTACAAAGTTGACCATAAATGCAATGTCAACAACCAGCATAGTGAAATTGGACAAAGGATTACTAGAAATTCCTGTATTGTATAGAAATTAAACAAAATATTTCTAAATAACTCATGGGTCAAAGGAGAAATTACAATGGGAATTAGAAAATATTTTAACCGAATGATAATGAAAAATGACATATCAAAACTTATGGGAGGGGCGCCTGGGTGGCTCAGTGGGTTAAAGCCTCTGCCTTCAGCTCAGCTCATGATCTCAGGGTCCTGGGATCGAGCCCTGCATCAGGCTCTCTGCTCAGCAGGGAGCCTGCTTCCCCCCCGCCCCTGCCTGCCTCTCTGCCTACTTGTGATCTCTCTCTCTGTCAAATAAATAAATAAAATCTTCAAAAAAATAAAAATAAATAAAAAAAACTTATGGGAAGCAGCAAACACTGTGCTACTGGGAGAAGTTATAGCTTTAAATACCTATGTTAGAAAGGAAGAAAGGCTGAAAATCACATCAATTTCAGGAAGCTGGGAAAGGAAGAGTAAGTTAAGCACAAAGGAAGTAAAGGAAGGAGGGGTGCCTAGATGGCTCAGTCAGTTAAGCCCCAACTCTTGATCTCACTTCAGGTCTTGATCTCAGGGTTGTGAGTTCAAGCCCTGTGTTAGGCTCTACACTGGGTGTGGAGCCTAATTTAAAAAAAAGTAAAGGAAGGAGATAAAAAGATCAGAAATTAATAAAATAAAAACCAAACATACAATAATCAATGTAGCCAAAATTTGTCCTTGGAAAAGAACTACTGATTGATAGATCAAAACATTAATAAGTCCCTAGCAAGACTATTTCAGAAACATTTAGAGAGAACACAAATGAAAACATCAGGAGTAGAAAGAAGCATCACCACAGATCTTTCAGATGTTGTCAAAAAAGACAGTAACAAGATTATGATAAATTTATGCCCCCCAAATTCTTTTTTTAAAGTTTATTTTATTTTTTAGTTTATTTATTTATTTATTTATTAGTAATCTCTACATCCAACATGGTGTTCGAACTCACGACCCTGAGATTAAGAGTCCGTATGTTCCTCTGACCGAACCAGTCAGGTGCCCCCCACCCCCACCAAATATTCTGATGAAATAGACAAGATCCTAGAAGAAGCTCCCCAAAAGTGCCACAAGAAGAGATAGAAAAATCTTATATGCCATTAATTATTAATGAAATGGAATTTCACTACACACAGAAAACTAGGAATAGGTGGCTTTGCCAATGAATTCTATCAAATATATAGGAGTATAATCCCAATGTTTCATAAACTCTTCCAGAGAACAGAAAAAGAAGAAATACTTTCCAACTTATTTTATACAGCTGGTGTAACCTTGGTAACAAAACCTGCAAGTACATGCTAAGAATGTAGTTTTGCAGACCATTCTCACTAAAATAGATGCAAAAAATCATAAATAAAATATTGACAAATTGAAACCAGTAATATATTAGTATTGATAGGCTGAATAATTAAATATTATATTAAAAAGATAATCTATTACACCAAGCTAGGTTTATCCCAGAAACTCATGATTGGTTTATTTGAAAAAAGGAGTTTCAGGGGCACCTGGGTGCTCGGTTGCTTAAGCGTCTCTTGATTTTGGCTCAGGTCATGATCTTAGGGTTGTGAGACTGAGTCCCATGTTGGGCTCCCCACTGGGCGTGGAGCTTGCTTAAGATTCTCTCTCCCTCTCCTTCTGCTTCCTTTCATCCCTCTCCTGCCCCTACTTGCCGTCAACAAGGTAAAAACCCTTAGGAATTGGGAATATAAGGAATTTTCCTTAACCTGATTTTTAAAATATATAAAAACTGATGTGGAAAAGATTATGATCACAGCCTACATCACAGATGAACCTTGAGGATATTGTGCTAAATGAAATAAGCCTGTCACAAAAAGACAAATACTGTCTGATTCCACTTACATGAGGTACCTAGAGTAGTAAAATACACAGAAACAGAAAGGAGAAGGGTTGTTGTCATGGATGAGGGCAGATGGTTGTGATTTAATAGGTACAGAGTTTCAGTTTTGCGAGAGGAATTTAAATGCTCTGGAGATCTGTTTCACAACAACATGAATATACTTAATGCTACTGAATTGTATACTTAAAAGTGGCCAAGGTGGTAAACTTTGTGTTCTGTATTTTTCATCACAATTTTTTAAAGGACTGGATTAATAATTAGACTATGTTAAAATTCTTTTCATCAAAGATACTATGGAGAAAGTGAAAAGGCAGAAGATATGAAAATTCCTGGTATCTAGACTCCTATAAAGATCTCTGACAAATCAGTATGAAATAAATGGACAACCCAGTAGAAAAATGAGTGAGAGGGGCACCTGGGTGGCTCAGTCATTAAGCATCTGCCTTCCACTCAGGTCATGATCCCGGGGTCCTGGGATTGAGCCCCACATTGGGCTCCCTGCTTGGTGGAAAGCCTGCTTCTCCCTCTCCCATTCCCCCTGCTTGTGTTCCCTTTCTTGCTGTCTCTCTCTCTGTGTCAAATAAATAAATCTTTAAAAAAAAGAGGAAAGAAAAATGAATGAGAGAAATGAACAGACACTTCATAAATGAGATATTCAAATAGCCAATAAATATACTGATAAGGTGCTCAACACATTAATAATAGGGGAAATTAAAATTAAGTGGTATTATACCTATACATTGGAATGCTTAAAGTCAAGAAGACTGACAATACCAACTATTGGTGAGGATATGGGGCTCCTGGAGCCCTCATACTCTGCTGCTGGGAGCATAACTTGGTAAAACCATTTTGACAACTAGTTAGGCATTATCCACGAAAGTTGAACATATCCATACCCTTTGACTCTGCAATTTAACTCCCCTATGGTTAAGAGGAACACATGCCACACAGACACCAAAACACCTGCACAAGAATGTCCTTAGAATAGCCCCAAACTTGAAACAACAAAAATATTCATCAACAGTAGAATGGAATATTCCACAGCAAGGAAGAAGAATGAACTCCAGTTTCATGGAACAACATGGATGTATCTCACACACATGATGCTGGACAGAGGAAGCCATACCCAAGAGTACAGCCTTTATGCTTCCACTGAAATAAAATTTAAACAGGGAAAACAGACTTCACGGTCTTGGAAGTCTGGATATTCTTGGGCAGACAATGACTGGAAGGTGATGCTCGGAGTGTTTTATATAAGCCAATAATATTACACATTGTTAAGCTGCCCCTCAGTCGTAAAACAGTACGTATCCCTTCTTCCTAGGATGGTTGTACTTTGAAATATTTCAAGAAAATATTGTTTGATGTTATGCATGTGTCACTTACATCAAGCTGTAAGCCAACTGCTGCTAAAAATTCCAATTAAGAATTCACAGTCCAGGGGCGCCTGGGTGGCTCAGTGGGTTAAGCCGCTGCCTTCGGCTCAGGTCATGATCCCAGGTCCTGGGTTCGAGCCCCACATCGGGCTTTCTGCTCAGCAGGGAGCCTGCTTCCTCCTCTCTCTCTCTGCCTGCCTCTCTGCCTACTTGTGATTTCTCTCTGTCAAATAAATAAATAAAATCTTTAAAAAAAAAAAAAAAAAAAAAAGAATTCACAGTCCAGGGAATGGGAAGTTAGCATTCTCATCGGGAAACTCACCTCTGGCTGTGCCTGCTACGAGTACTTCTATTATCTGTACCTTGCGCAAAGCCACTGCTATGCTAATTAGTGCCCTGAATATCTGAAATGACTATTGGCAAAATTAGTGGCATATTAATTACAATGATACATATGAGAAATGGGCTCTGATTGGTAAAATGCAAGTTATTTACGAATGGGGATTGGTTAAGGATACTTTGGAGGCACTTCTCATCCTTACATGGACAGGATAACTCCAGTGCAGACCTTGATTGTGAGACTTAACCCTTAAATGATCTCATCTGGGACTCACCTGTTACGCACGGGAACGATGGGAGTGGCACCCTTCTGTGCACTGGATGCAACCCTCCAGGTCACGGCCAAGACACCCAGCCCCTCCCAGCCTGGGAGGGCCGAGAACAGGAACTCTGCCTTTGCATACCCTGCACACAGCACGGTGCTTGGCACACAGCAGACACTCCAGAAATGTTTGTTGAGCAAACAAACAAGTGAGAGAAGAGACGAATGAATGGTAGAGACCCATTTTGATAAAGTTTGATTCGGTCTGGAAGTCCATCAAGCCGGGCATTATTTGATTTGTGACCATAGCAAAGAAGAGTAAGGGAGCTCTGAGTTCCAGTACTGGGCATAATCAATGTCTGCTAAGTCCCTTTTCCTGTATAACCTAGCCATGAACTTCATTAAATATGTCATGAAGTCAAAATCACCTAGAATGTGGGGAATCTGTGAGCCATGTTTTCTTCCCACCCCTTGCCTTGCAGGAAACACTGGCCTCATGCAGAGTTAGAGCCAAGGGTTTGGGAAAGGTCAGCACACTGTGGCTGTGGCGGGGGTCGGGGGGGAGGGCTCCCTTGACTGGACCCTTACAGTCAGTGTGATAGCATGAGTTCGTGTGTATGTGTGCACGTGCGTGTGTGTGTAAGCGGGAAAAGCCCAGCTCTGTACCTGCTGAAGTGCTAGTTCTCTCAGCCTGCCTCAGCTGTGTCTACACTCCCCATAATCATCCAGCCCTCCTTCTTGCCCCCTCCCCTCTCCCACGTGTTCCCTGAAACCTGTGAGAACACAACACGGGAACTTCTGATTAGACCAACAAATCCAGAAGAGGTAAACTCCATGGGAAAAACCAGGTCATCCTCTGGGTACTTCTATTTCACTGTTATTTTAGGGAAACAGAAGACCACAGATCCAGAGAGCTCAGGAGTAAAAGCAGAAGGTTTGATTGTGTCCTGCCCGGGTCCATCCAGGTATGCAGGGCTGAAGGACACAAGGTTACAGCCCAGAACCCTGAGGCTCTCTCCCAGGGTGTCATGCTCTTGCATTTCCAGAAGCCCATACATACCTTCTTTTTAATCTGGTCTTGGCTACATAGTCTTTAAAAATAGTAATTCTGAAAAATACAACCAGACAAGCCAGAAATAACTACTACTGGTTCAATGAACCTCTGAACAAATATGGCAATATTGACAAGGAATTCTAAATTCAGTTGCAGTCTCATGCTTTTTTTATGAAGGAAGTTAAATCCAAAAAATGAAGGCAAACAGAAATTGAAGTTAATTTAAGAAAACAAAAGGAAGGCTTTAGAGGTGAGAACATATGGAAGGAACAACTAGTCTGTGGGACCTTGCCCTGCCCTGTGGCTTTGCTCTCTTTGAGTGTCGCAGGCCCCTGGAGGAAAGCACAGAGATGAGACAGAGGCTGGGACGAGACATGCCTGCTTTTATACCCTGGCTCTGCTGCTTTCTGGCTGTGTGACACAGGTAAGTCACTGAGCTTTTCTGTACCTCAGTTTTCCCATCCGTAAATTGGATCTCGCCAGTTCTTCCCCTCCCATTTGCGCAGATTAAATGAGGTAAAATGTGTAAGATACCTGTCACTGAAATGTTCTCTATATTGGTTGTGGTGGTGGTTTCATGGTTGTTTGAACCTGTGACAACTCAAGAGACTTTTGTAGTTGCAAAGGGCACAGTTTATTATATGCAAATTAATCTTCAATCAAGTTGTTGAAAAAAAGGAACAAAAATATGGGACGTCTGGGTGGCTCAGTCAGTTAAGCATCCACTTTCAGCTCAGGTCATGACCCTGGGGTCCTAGGACCAAGTCCCTGCAGAGCAGGGAGCCTGCTTCTCTCTCTGCCTGCCACTTCCCCTGCTTATTCTCTCTTAAATAAATAAATTAATAAATAAATAAAATCTTAAAAAAAAAAAAAAAAATGGAACCGAAACAAAAAAGTCACTCTCAGGACAAAGAAGGCATGGAGCAAGTGTCTGGTTTTATGACAGCTCTTTCTCTGTTCCTAACTCATTTCCACAGCTGTGGCAGGCCAGGGAAGGGAAAAAGAGACGTTGTCTATTGGACTCAGAGGTGGTGGGGCTGGCAGGGTGAGGTCAAACTGGGTGTCTCTCACGTTCCTGATATTATAGATGAGAAAGTGTAAACAGGGGCGCCTGGGTGGCTCAGTGGGTTAAGCCGCTGCCTTCGGCTCAGGTCATGGTCTCAGGGTCCTGGGATCGAGTCCCGCATCGGGCTCTCTGCTCAGCGGAGAACCTGCTTCCTCCTCTCTCTCTCTCTCTGCCTGCCTCTCTGCCTACTTGTGATCTCTCTCTGTGAAATAAATAAATAAAATCTTAAAAAAAAAAAAAAGTGTAAACAGAACCCATGGAGCTTGGGCTGGAAAGTCTTTTTTTTTTTTTTTAAAGATTTTATTTATTTGACAGAGAGAGAGATCACAAGTAGGCAGAGAGGCAGGCAGAGAGAGGGAAACAGGCTCCCCGCGGAGCAGAGAGCCCGATGCGGGACTCGATCCCAGGACCCTGAGATCATGACCTGAGCCGAAGGCAGCGGCTTAACCCACTGAGCCACCCAGGCACCCTGGGCTGGAAAGTCTTAAAGGCTTTTCTGAGCCTGTGTTAACACTTGGCAGATGCCCTTTGTTAGGGCAAGTTTTAAAGGAGAAACAAGGGGCAAATCACAGGGGAAGAGTCTACGAGTCTTTCACTTCCTGGGTCATCTGCCCTATGCTACATTGCAGCAGCTGCTCTCTCCCAGGCCAGCCACACAGACGGGATAAACAGCCTCACCTGGAACTGGGGCAGAGGCCACAGGACCACTGAGCACCAAAGTCAGGAGAGAACAGAGGTGTTGAGGGCAGCGTGAAGCCAGGACAGTGAGCATGCCAGGGAACCAGAGGCTCCTTGGGAAAGCCCCAGGTGAGAATGCATGGGCACCATCACTGGGGTCACATGGTCAGGGGTGTCCTCTTGGGGAGCTGGGAGGTTGAGACTGTTTTTAGGGTACAGGTGACCAGAGAGAAAACAAAGTCTTGAAGATGGACACGAGACTTGGCATAATAAGTTCAAAAGAAAACAAACCTAGTGTGGAAGTCTATTGCATACACATGGAGTGAGCAAAGCATCAGGATGTTTCTGTAATTAGGGCAACAACCAATTATAGTTAGATATTGAGAGCATTAGAGAGGTATGACAGACATTTCCTGCTGCCAGCTGGGAGCAGAAACCAAGAAGAGGTGTGGATTCAGACAGGAGGATGGAGAGCTAAAGGGTCAGATCCAGACCTGGTCTCTAGAAACCAAAGCTAGAGAGATACCAACACACAGAGGGGGAAAATGGCTGTCAAATAAGTCCTCACCCACTGAAGTTAACGGTCAAGGACAAAGTCACCATGCTTAGGTGAGAGACCTCACTACCACCACTTGAGGCTGGATCTTAATTGCAGTGAACACACAACCTAGGCAGTATGTGAGCAAGGCATCCTCCCGCACCCCCTCAGGACCCCCTTCCCTGCCACTAATCCATGGACATGTGCCCCCATGGGTTAATTCATGCTCATCATTACGAATTTTAAATTTCAGCAAGCTCATTCAGCCAGTCCCCACCTTACTAATGGATTAAAGAACAAACAACAAACGGCTGCTCTCCGGGATTGATGGTTTAATAAGCAACTATGCTCTCCACTGTGGTGGGTGCTGTTGATGGCCCATCTGTGACCCCTTTCCCAGGCCAGTGCACCCACCCCCCAGCCACTGTGAGTGTTGGCCGTTAATGGTTCACTGTTGTTCCCCTTCTCTGGAGGGCTGCCTTTGGGGAATGGGAGCCTCGCTTGGGTGCCACGCACACACCATGCCACCTAGCCTCGGCAACCAATGACAGGTGGAGATGGCCTCCTTGCTTCCAAGTGGGACCAACCCTGTGGCACAGTTCATGAGATTGAGCCAAGGGAGAATGCCTCTGAGGTCACATCCTCTCCTCTCCTCGCCTATCCTGCTTCTCTCCCCCAGTAAACCACATGCATCTGAACAGGCTTTGCTTTTAGAGAATCTGACCCAAGATGTCCAGTCAATCTTCAAATGTCTATACAATGCCAACTTTGAATGGAATAGTCTTCATAGTATCTTGACCCCCTAAGCCTCCAGAATCTCCAAACCAAACTCATCAGAGCCCCCAAGTTCTTTTAAGTCTTGATGTCCAAGATACTCATGCCTGGAAGCTCTCTGGGGCTGGAGAGGTCGAGAGGGGAAATAAAGGACAGGGACTCTACCAGGACCTCAGCAGAGCAGCTCCTAAGACAGCATCTACAGGCAGCCTCTACCAGAGGGTTTGGAGTGGGCACCAGCAGCTCACAAGGAAATAAAAGGAAATATTCTGGGGGAAGAGTAGGGGCAAGTTTCAAGTCCTGAGGGCCTGAGGGAAGGAGGGTGAGTAGCCAGGTCCCAGTACAGAAAGGACAAGCACCCCTTGGAGGAGTGACACAGCTATGGCCCCAGTTTCTGGCCTTCGGGACCTGAGACACTCTGCTGGGCGAGGCTAACTTCCCACTCGAGGAACAGACAAGATAGTTCTAAGTCAGAGATGCCTTTGGTTACTTGTGGTAATAGGGGCTAGAGTCAATAACCCACAAGGAAGTGAGGAAGGAGTCAGAGTCATGCACAGAGCCTCTTAGAGCCCTTAAGTGAGGGAGCCGGAATGCTCTCCTGGATCAGCACGAAGGTGGAAGGAAAAGAACAATCCTCCTTGGGCCCTTTGATCTTTCAGGTCCTGTTCTAAGTGAGGCACCTGCAAGAGCTCTACGGGGGAACCTATGCGAAAACTGGTATCCATGCTTTCATAAGATCAAATTAAGGCTCAGGGAAGTCAAGAAAGTAGTTCAGTTTTCCCCTCTCTCCTAAGCCCTTCCACTGTCATTCACATTAACCGCAGTCTCTCCCACCTCAAAGTAACTGAGGTTACTTTGGTTACAAAGCCAGCGAACAAATACAAACCCCCAAGATCTCTTCGGCCCCCTGACCCTCTTCCAGCTCTAACCTATGTTTCTGCCTAGTGCTCTTCATGTGCCCCAGAGATTCAAGAATGAATTGTCTGCTCCCCACCCTCTTCTCATCCCAGTTCATTCCTGCACTCACGACAGTGTGGCCCAGGAGTAGTCCACTCCCCACATTCACAATGAGAATACGGGACTGCCAGAACCTTCTCATGCTACGAAGCCACAGCACACGTTTGTATCTTTCATTTACTTGATGTCTGCTGCCTGTCACATCATTGAGCACTTCTGCACACTTCCTTTAAAAATTTCACCTTGCTTTCCGGGTCTCCCTTCCACCGCATCATCTACTGCTTCTGTCTCCTTGGAGGCACCTGGTTTATGGAGTTGCCTTTAGTGATGGGACAGCTTTGCTCCAGTCCTCACACACAGCACCTGGGCCCCGCCGCAGGAAGGGATGTGGAGTGAGTGGCCAATCAGCCCCTCTAGGGAAGAGCTGATGTTATCCAAACCGCCTGGTCCACTGCAGACCGTTGAAATGACTTTTCACCAATTGAAAGCAGTTCCTCGTCAAAAAAGTGGATGTTCAGGGTGACTGGTTGGCTCAGTGGGTTAAGGCCTCTGCCTTCGGCTCAGATCATGATCCCAGGGTCCTGGGATCAAGCCCTGCATCGGCTCTCTGCTTAGCAGGGAGCCTGCCTCCCCGCACCCCGCCTGCCTCTCTGCCTACTTATGATCTCTGTCTGTCAAATAAATAGATAAAATCTTTTTTTAAAAAAAAGTGGATGTTCACTATAAAAAATGTGCAAGAGGGAGTGAAATCCCTGGTGAAGATAGTCTTGTAACACACACACACACACACACACACACACACACACACACCTTATAATGACACACCTCGCTGAAATGCTAAACCTACAGGGCAACGAAAACTGGAACAGTCTGTACACTCAGCCAAGTACAGAAACCAGAATTCCTGCCCACCAGCTGAAAGTTCCAACCGCTCTGTCTGGCCGGGAGAAAACAAACACCACTGCAGACACACAAAACCTGCATTTAGGTCTCATTTGGCTAGGGCCTGTAAACAGCCCATGTGGCTGGTGGGTGTGGCTCCTGAGATGACCATGCCTGAGTCTCACCAGAAGTAAAGGCAGCTCGTTAGCAAACTTGGAGTGCTAAGGGTCTGCTTGGAGGTGACACACTCACAAACAGCAAGCTTGGGCCTTATGCCTGATTTTCCCTGCAGGTGAATGATCAGTATTGGCAAGGAGCTCCTCTACCTGCCTCGAAACAACAGCAAGATGATGGAGGAGGAGGAAAGTGGCAGAAGATTGCTCAAACAGTGCTTCGAGTGCTTGTCCCAGTCCGTGACTTCTCTTGCTAGTCTGCAACGAGGCACGTAGATACACTGAGAGGATGTTTTTAGAAGCTTTCATAACCATTTGGCAGGGGAATTTTATGTCTATTTAATTCAACAAAAAATAGTACTTATGTTTGGAATATATTTATTTTAGGTTCATATATTTTTTTTAAGATTTTATTTACTTGGCAGAAAGAGAGCTTGCAAGCATGAGAAGGGGGAAGGGCAGAGGGGGAGGGAGAAGCAGATTCCCTGCTGAGCCAGGAGCCCTATGTGGGATTCCATCCCCAGGGTCCTGAGATCATGACTTTAGCCCAAGGCAGAGCTTAACCAACTGAGCCACCCAGACATCCCTATTTTAGCTTTATATTAATTGATTTTTACTGTATTTTGCTAAAGTAGTTGTCTGCCAATACTAGAAACAATTTTTAATGCTCCACAGTTCAAAAAGTTGACATAAACAATTAAGAGAAAAAAACCTGTTCATTAAAAGATCCTCCAAGAGGAGAAAGCCACAGAATGAGAGAAAATGTTTGCAACACAATATGAAGTTTTTTTTTTTTTAAGATTTTATTTATTTATTTATTTGACAGACAGAGATCACAAGTAGGCAGAGAGGCAGGCAGAGAGAGAGGAGGAAGCAGGCTCCCCGAGAAGCGGAGAGCCCGATGCGGGCTCGATCCCAGGACCTGGGACCATGACCTGAGCTGAAGGCAGAGGCTTTAACCCACAGAGCCACCCAGGCGCCCCCACATTATGAAAGTTTTATATAAAACAGAAACCCTACATTATATAAATAATTCAAATCAATTAGAAAAATGAGCAAGAAACTTGGATAGACTTTTACAGAGGAAATGCTAGTGCCTATTTAAAATGTAGTAAGTGCTCAACCAGACAAATGAATATCACAACTAAGTAATCCCAGGCTAGTCACCAGATGAGCAAACAGGTAAAAGTCTCCCAAAACCCGAAGGCTGGTGAGGATGATGAACAATGGGAACTCTCAGGCAAGAGAGTAAAATGGTCGGAATACTCTGGAAAACTCTCTGGCAGTATCCACTAACACTGAAGACACACCTACCCCATGAGCCACAATTCCACGCCCTGGAACCCATAGAAATAAGTTCACATGTGAACTAAATGACCTGGGTGAGCACAATCACAGTGGTATGGCTTGTGGTGGCCACCAAACGAAAACAAGCCAGAGGTCCACCAACACATTGGAAAAGTAAATGGTGCTGTCTTCACACTAGTAAATATCAGTGACGACAGCAGACCACAGCTTAGTCAACAGCGTGGATGAACCTCGAAGACAAGTTCAGCACCCTAGTCTCATCAAGGTCCCATGGGATCTGCAGGACACTCTAGGCACAGACTGTCCAATAAATTCATTCACATTGTGATGCTGGAGTCGTTCCCTCCATGGTGGAGTCATTCCCCTCCATGGAGCCAGCCTCTGCTTGGTACCCAGATATTGTGGGGGTCAGGAAGTGGTCCCTGAAGGAGTCTTGGGGTAAGAGGAGCCTTGTGAGGCCAGGGAACAATTCAGAGTCTGGCATGAAGCCATCAGGTCAAGAGTGGGGAGGCCAGGTCAGCCCATGGCTGGGGACAGTGATTTCTGCTCCTGGGAGAACCCCCAAAGGGCTAGGTGGAGGTGGGATACAGAAGCCTGTGACCCCCAGGTATACGACAATAGTGGAGTGAGGCCATCTAGGGGAACCAGATCAGGTTTCTGTCGAGGCCCACCAGCAGTCTGTTCAGTCTCAACTAAATATGTCAGCTCTCATGACTGCCATAGGCTACAGGCCAGGGAATACAGCAAGACTGCAGGGCAGCGACTGGCGGCTCTTGTCAGCGGGCCCAGGCCACACAGCTATCTTAGAGCATTCTCCCTGCCTCTCCCTCCACCCCCGCAACACCCCCAGGACTGCTCCGGGGCAAGGGAGCAGGACTTCAAGTGGACCCTCCCTGGTTTCCAAGCTGCATGCCCCAAAGAGCCAGAAGCTCCTGTCACAAGCTGTAGCAAAGCCACAAGGTCCCCATAAGGGTTATGTCCAGTCACAAGATTCGCCCCTCAGGGAAGCTGGGCTGGAAGCCTGCATTCATGACAGCTCTCCCGGCCAGTTACCAATCCGGGGTCACTTTCACCATAAGCATTATCTCCTGGTACAGCATCTCGATCAGATTTCCAGGTTAACTTTCTAGATAAGTCAGAGTGGAGATGCTGTCAGCTCCCGGAACTCAGGGGAAAGATGTGAATGTGTCTTTGAAAGGTAGGAGCCAAATGGGGTGGCTGTGCTCCCAGGGTTGGCGGGCAGCTTACCTTTTCCGCAGGCCTGCACCAAGCCGTACCACTCCCCACAGCTGTTACACAGCAGGGTGAAGGCGGTTTCACGGTGGCCCGTCACGTGGCCCGGGGCGCACACGTACAGCAGCTCATCCCCCATCTCCAGGCCCGTGCGGCCCTGCAGGATGGTGTGTGGGAACGAAGGCGGGTCTCCACATGGCTTCTCTGAGGACAAGGAGTCACAGTCAGCTTTTCAAACCATGTAGAACTTTGGCAGCCTGGGAGAAAACCAGGTTAAAAACCACTCTCCTGGGGCACCTGGGTGGCTCATTGGGTTAAAGCCTGTTTTGGGCTCAGGTCATGATCCCAGGGTCCTGGGATCAATTCCGCATCAGGCTCTCTGCTCAGCCGGGAGCCTGTTCCCCCCCCCACACCCCACCACCTCCTGCCTCTGCCTGCTTGTGATCTCTGTCTGTCAAATAATAAATAAATAAATAATCTTAAAAAAAAACCAAAAACCACTCTCCCCTTCCCTGGGGAGGCTTGCACCCTGAGCTGGGATCACAGGGGCTGTTTCTCCTTCACCCTTGGTGTCCCCAGAGTCTGGACAAATGCCTGGTCCAAATGAGGCACTCAGACAAATACTTGCTGAGTAAGTAAGTGTGCTACAAGTGCTATGACTTTGTGCTTTGAAACTGCCAGGCAGCATTACCCTCTCATGCCTCCTTGAAGGGAGGACTCAGAAACATGTGCCTAACAGCAAGCTCCTTTTGGCCTTACTTACATAAGTGAGCAGGTACTCTTTGCCAAAAAGCTAGGAGGCTAAGAACTATCAAGCGCAGCAGAAGGTGCCTCTCCCTTCCCCCACCCTCATCTCTGATGCTGACACTGTTACAGGGTTAGTCTATACAAATAATACAGACATAGGTATTGATATACACTGATGTACATACAGGCTTAGGTAGGTATAGCTCTTCTTTTTATTTTTTAAAATATTTTATTTATTATTTGAGAGAGAGAGAGAGAGAAAGAGAGAGAGAGAGAGAGAAAGCACAGAGGCAGAGGGGGAAGGAGAAGCAGAATCCGCCCTGAGCAGGGAGCCCAGTGCAGGACTTGATCCCACAACCCTGAGATCATGACCTGAGCTGAAGGCAGACGCTTAACCAAACTAAGCCACTCAAGCACCCTTAGATAGGTATAGTTCTGTGTGTGTGTGTGTGTGTGTGTGTGTGTGTGTGTGTGTGTGTGGTTTTAACATAAATATGATTATATCATATGTATTACTGATATCCTCTTTTAAAAGATTTTATTTATTTATTTATGAGAGAGAGAGAGAGATTGAGCACAAGCAGGTAGAGGCAGAGGGGGTAAGCAGGCTCCCCTGCTGAGCAGAGAGCCTGATGCGGGACTCGATCCCAGGACCCTGGGATCATGACCTGAACAGAAGGCAGTGGCTTAACCTACTGAGCCACACAGGCATCCCTGATGCCTGCTTTTTTAAAAAACCTATTTTTTAAAGAGCATTTTTAGGTCCACAGAACAACTGAGTGGGAAGTACAGAGAGTTCCTATGTATCCCGTCCCCATACAGGCACAGTCTGTTCTATTAGCAACATCACACACCAGAGCGACCTGTCTGTCACAATCTTGGAGCCCACACTGACACCCTGTTATAACCCCAAGGCTGCAGTTTACATTCGGGTTCACTCTGTAGGTGAGTCCCACGCTTGGATCTGAAGATGGAGAAGAGCCCCCACCAGGGCTGTGCCCTCAAGCTGGCCCTGAGAGTCACTTTTGGTGTATGGAGCCGAGGTTTCCTTTAACCCCCCTGTTCTAGTTCTCCTGTGAGAATGTTTTGACTGGTATGTATTTTTTTACTGGAAATGAGCCTTCTAGGAATGAATGTAGACTGATTTGTGTTAAAACTTGCAAATTGCTTACAAAAAATCCAAGACTTCGGCCAGCAAGGGAGTCCCTAAGGTGAGGAGGGGAGAACCAAGCTTTCCTGTTTCCGAAGTGATGGGAGCCGTGGGATCTAGCTCATGCGAGAGACCCCTTGGAGTCAGAGGTCTGTGGGGCAGACCCAAACACAGAGCTGTCACGTGGAGTAATGCTTTCACTACTAGCTGAGGGAAGAGGCTAAGGGTCAGGGAGCTGTGGCCTGGGCCAAAGGTCACACTTCCTGCTTCAAGGTGCACAGTGGTGCTCCTGCCGTGGTCAGAAGCAACTCCCTACTGTATCCTCTCAGAAGAATAAATTCCATTCAAAGTATAAATATCTTAGTGGCAAAGCTTCAAATTTCCCACCAATAAGTTCTATGTTAGCTGTAGGTTTGTTGTAGATGTTCTTTATGCAGTTGAAGAAGTTTACCTCTGTTCCTAGTTTGCTAAGTTTTATCATGAACGGGTATTGCTGTTTCCAAATGTTTTTCTGTATCTATCAATATGATTACATGCTTTTTCTTTAACCTGTTGATGTCATGGGTTCCATTAACTGATTTTTTAATGTTGTCCCCACCCCAGCCTTGCACACCTGGGATAAATCCCACTTGGTTCTGGTGTATAATTTTTTTTCTATATTGCTAGTTCAAATTGCTAATGTTTTGTTGAGGATTTTTACATTTATGTTTATTAGTATTGGTCTGTAGTTTTTACTTTCTTGTAATGACTTTGTCTCATTTTGGTATGAGGATAAATGCTGGCCTCATAGAATATGTTAGGAAGTATTCCTTCTGTTTCTAACTTCTGGAAGAAATTTTTTTTTTTTAAAGATTTTATTTATTTATTTGACAGAGAGAATTACAAGTAAGCAGAGAGGCAGGCAGAGAGAGAGGAGGAAGCAGGCTCCCCGCTGAGCAGAAAGCCCAATGTGGGGCTCGAACCCAGGACCTGGGACCATGACCTGAGCCGAAGGCAGCGGCTTAACCCACTGAGCCACCCAGGCGCCCTGGAAGAAATTGTTTCAACAACTGGTATAATTTCTTCCTTAAATGTTTGGTAGAATCTCTAGGGAACTTATCTGGGTCTGTTGCTCTCTGTTTGGCAAGGTTATTAATTATTGATTGAATTTCTGTCCTTACATGTTGGGCTAGAAACTAGAAGTCTGTTTTTCTCCCCTAATGTTCTAGAGCTGTTTCTAAATAAGTACTATAAATTACCTCAATATTTTGAAAGGCTATACTATAGCACATTATTTGGTCATTACATAGACATTTTGTTGATTCCAAGTTTTCACTATTTATTATAAACAATGCTACAAAATGAACTTCTTATATGTACATTTTGGTACATACTTTTTAGGATAACCTTCTTGAAGTAGAATTGCTGCATCCAAGTGATGTGGTGATACTTCTTTTTTTTTTTTTTTTCAAAAAAGAAAAGAATTTTTAATTTGAATTTCTTTTTCTAGTTTTATATTGGAAGAGAGAGCCTTTAGTCCATATACAGCCAAATCACCTAAGAAACACATTGTTTCAAAAAAGAAAATATGCTAAGAAAAGATGAAAATAGAAATCAGAATTCGTGCTCTAAGCCACCCTGATTGGCCTGTCAGCTTGTAATTTTAGTAGCACTTTCTCAAAGAGCATCATTGCTATTCATGTTCTTCAACACAAGAGATTCTGAATGAAAAAATGGTGTGAAGTTGCATTTCAAGGAAGATGGCACAGAGTGCTGTATTTAACCCAAACCATCTTGACTGTGTAGCCCAGGAGACGAGTGTTTGCTTCATCTATGGAGCAAGCAGGGACAGGCAGCCATCTGAAAGCTGCCACAAATCCAAGGGGTGCCCCCCACTGAGGAGAGAGGCATCATCACTCAGTCTGAGCAGGGCATCCTGAAAGGAATGGACCAAAGTCTCCGTTGTGTGAGGTTGGCCTGAATTCCAGCTAGCACCTGAGAGACAACAGCTTCTATGTCTCTCTCCACCATCCTCAGCTGGCTAGGACTCATGCTGGACATCCCAATTTTCTCCCCTCTTACCAGGACCTAATTCTGGGAAACTGGAGGATCTTCGTCAAATAGCATCAAGGGACCGGTAAATACTATCAGTCTCATGCAGCTCTGTCTGGGGGACACAACACCAACTCCTTAGGAGGAAAACCTGAGAGCAGAGGAACTGTTCTGAGAGCAGATAAAAGGGAACTTGGGGCCAAATTCACGCCCTAGCAGACTCACTGGATTTTCCTCCCTTTCAGTTAATTTCCAGCATGACTCTGGCTAGAAACTGACTCGGGGAAAACCACAACCATACTCCCGAGAGTCTGCGTACACATACCATGTATTTCTGAATGTCCCACCGGTGCTCAAGACAGGAAACACACTGCTTCTAGGTGGTGTGATTTCAAAAACTTCAGGACAACAGCTCTATGTGTTAACATAGCCAAGGGCATGCCACTCATGTCCAGGCGCAACTTGAATTAGTTCCTTCATTAACCTTCCCATCTTAGACCTCACAGGGGGCTCTGAAAACCAGCTGGCTACAGACCTAGATCCTATTCTCTTCAGGGAAACATGCATCTGCACAGCCTTCACTGCTTCTTCTCAGTTATTCCGCGGGTAGAGATGGTGGTTTGTGAATTTCTTAGACGCGGAAAGCTGGGTTTCAGCAATTTCAACGGAAAGAGCAATTTCTGTCATTTTCCCTTCCAAGAAAAGAGATGTTATGAAAGTTCTTATCTGTAAAATAGTATTAATAAAGGACTCATTTGCCAATCAATCCCAGCTTCTGATAACCAGTTTCCACAGAATTTAGAACTCTTATGAAAGTTAATGCTTTTCTTTTGAGAAATTTTAAGCCTATAGATCCTCATAATACCTTTGCAAAACCAAGATGCAGACATTCTGACACAAATGCTTGACCTTTCCTCCTTCCTTTTGGTGTTATCTAAGCTATGTGAAGAAGCGGACTTTCATGCCCACCTGCACAGTTCCCTCCCACCCTAGCCACCCCGTACACAACCAGCACTGCTCTCCTGTTCTGTCCAATTTTATTGTTAGTTCCCAGGTCTCCGTATCAGTGCTCCTCAAACTTGAATGTGATCAGAATCACCCACAGGCTTGTACCACACACACACACACACACACACACACCCATCATAGAGACTGCTTGAGTTTCTAACTCAGTAGCAGGTCATAGTTCGGGCCCAAGAATCTGCATTTATAAGTTCCCAGGTGATGTTAATACTACTGGCCCAGGGACCTTTCTTGGAGAACTAGTGTCATAGATAAAAACCTACCCTCAAAAACGGGCAAACTAATATACGTTGATGGGAATCAGAACAGAGATTGCCTTGGCTCTGCTGGGATGAGGAGGGGCAGAGGATCTTTGGAAAAGAGCTGCAGGGAACTTTCTGGGGTAAGGGAAATGTTCTGTATCTTGACTGGGTGTTGATTACACAGATGTATATCTTTGTCAAAACTCATCAAACTTAAGATCTGTGCATTTTGCTGATATAAATTATACCTCCATGAAATAATTTAAAAAACATCTCCCCTCCAGAAAATCTGCAATTTATTCAGCATGAGGTATAAATGGGTGAAAATTATTCATGATCTCTCCCAAGGGGAACTGCATTTGACAAGGATCCATGCCTTCAGGCAGTGGTTTCCAACTTGCAGACTTTCTACGTATGGTAGAACGTACAGTAAGTGTGTGGGCAAGTTCATACACAGTTAAATTATGTGTCAGTCAATAAATTTAAATCAATTACTGTCACATGGAATCTACACAATACTAGTTCCTGAGTTTCCCCTCATAAAAAATAATTTTTAAACATTCTAGAACAAAATGATATAATGTCCGGCATTTGCTTTAAAATATCTCAATGGGAGAAAATCACTGGGAAAAACAGATAAAATCAAGTTGGCAAAATACTGACTACTGAAGCTGGGTGATGGGCACATGGGGATTTGTGAAACTATTCTTGCTGCTTTTGTGTTGGTTTGAAGATTTTCTTGGTAAAATGTTTTTAAATTATCCATATCGATACTTCTTACATAAGCCAGAAACTCGAAAAACTCACAGGGAAAAGAATACCACAGGAAAAATAAAAAGTCTCCTTGAATTTCACCAATGATAACCCTTGTTAACGTCAGTTTTGTTTTCAGTTTTGCACACATACACACGCATTTACACAATATTTTGCCACACGATGATGTAACTGCTTTGTTTTGTAGCTTGAGAATTTAACATTATATTTTTCCCCATCAACAAATATTTGTATAATTCATTGTTCTTTTTTAAAGATTTTGTTTATTTGTCAGAGAGAGAGAGGCAGGCAGGGGGAGAAGTGGGCTCCCTGCTCAGCAGAGAGCCTGATGCAGGACTTGACCCCAGAACCCTGGGATCATGACCTGAGCCAAAGGCCAACGCTCAACTGACTGAGCCATCCAGGCATCCCTGTTGTTTTTTAGAGAGGGGGAGAGGGGTGGGAGGGGATGGGCAGAGGGAGAGGGAGAGAAGGAATCTTTTTTTAAATTTTATTTTTCATTTTTATTATTCTGTTTAGTCAGCCAACATATAGTACATCATTAGTTTTTTTTTTTTCCCAGAGTCCAGAGTCTCTCATGGTTTGTCTCCCTCTCTGATTACTTTGCATTCAGTTTTCCTTCCTTTCCCCTGTGGTCCAGAGAATCTTAAGCAGGCTCTATGCCCAGCACATAACCCTGAGATCATGACCTGAGCTGAAATCAAGAGTCAGACATTTAACTGAGTGAACCACCCAGGGACTCCAGATATTTGTATTAATTTGAATTTACTTGTAAATGACTATATATTATTCCACTTTTAAGGCTCTACCATAATGGACTCCCCTATTGTTAGACATTAACTTTGTTTCCAATTTTCTCGAAGTAATGAACATCTTGGTGTCATACTTTTGTACTTAACCCATGCTAATTTCCTTAGAATAAAATACTCAAAGTAGAATTGATGGGTGAAAGGGCATTTTTATTTTTAAAGCTTCTGATGGGTTGTTCCAAGTTGAATATGAGTGTTTAAGAGTCTATACCCCTCAGTGGTATATAAACTTGCCTGTTTCTCCTCAGTACACTGGGGACAACGATCTTTATAAACTTTGACGACTTCATGAACCTGAAAAAGTGATTTCTTATACTAAAATACATTATCTTTGAATTGGTAAAAAAGAGTTGAATATTTATTGGCCAGCTGTATTTCTTAAAAGTAGTTCTCTATTACAGTCTTCACCCTATCAATCTACAAGAGATCTCCATATATCAGTACAATAATGCATTGTCTTAACTTCCCAAATTCTTTTTTTTTCTTTTTTTTTTTTTTTAAAGATTTTATTTATTTTTTTGACAGACAGAGATCACAAGTAGACAGAGAGGCAGGCAGAGAGAGAGAGGGAAGCAGGCTCCCTGCCGAGCAGAGAGCCCGATGCGGGACTCGATCCCAGGACCCTGAGATCATGACCTGAGCCGAAGGCAGCGGCCCAACCCACCGAGCCACCCAGGCGCCCAACTTCCCAAATTCTTAACCTATCACTTCGTACTATCAATCCACCTACCCTTCTCCCACTGACTGGAAGTCTCACGACCCACTTCGCTATAAACTTATACTTAGGGGCACGTGGGTGGCTCAGTTGGTTGAGTGGTTACCTTCGGCTCAGGTCCTGGTCCCGAGACCCTGGGATGGAGCACCTCCTCGAGTTCCCTGCTCAGCAGGGAGCCTGCCTCTCCCTCTCCTTCTGCCTGCCACGCCCCCTACTTGTGCTTTTTCTCCTGTCAAATGAATAAGTGAAATCTACAAAAAAAAAAATAAATAAATAAACTTAGGCCCGTTTTGGTGCTTCCAGGCTTTTGCATTGTTTACATATGTTTCTCTACAGTGTCAAATGATTGTTTACCATAGTTTTAAATGTATTTTGGTATCTGAGCCTTTTTCATTATTTGAGGAGTGGTAAGAAGTTAGTAAATCTGAAGCATAAAGTACAAGGGAGGTAGGCAGGCAGGAGTTTATGGAAGGCCTTTGTAAGCCAGGGAGGAAGTCTGGAATTGTCCAGTGGAGAAGGAGGGACAACTAAAAATAGGAAATAACACAGTCCCCTTGGCACCTTAGAAGGAGAACTGTTGCAGGGTAGAGAACAGATTGAGGAAACACCCTGGAATCCTAAAGGCCAGTTAGGAGGCCATTTGAGATGTCCAGGGGAGAAGGACAGCAGCTGGGGTGAGGTGCAGATGGCAAGAACCAGGGGGGTATGGGGGATATTGAGAAGGAAGGTTTTTGCAGAACTTATAATTGAAAAGTTGTGGGAGTAAAAGAGAGGATGGGACAAGGGAGGGGGTAAGCAAGTTAAGGGACTGGTGCAGGACTGGTGGAGCTTGAGGCTCTAAGAGAAGCATCCATACCAGCTGTGTTTTTGGAATCTGGGGCTTAGTGGGGAGACCAAGGCTTAAGATAAAGATTTGAGATTAGGGACACCTAGGTGGCTCAGTTGGTTGGGCAACTGCCTTCAGCTCAGGTCATGGTCCCAGGCTCCTGGGATCCAGCCCCACATCGGGCTCCCCCTGTTCTGTGGGGAGCCTGCTTTTCTCTCTGCCCCTGCCTGCCACTCCCCCTGCTTGTGCTCGCTCTCTCTGTCAAATAAATGAATAAAATCTTTATAGAAAAAAATGATTTGAGATTAATGAACATTTATTTTTTTATTAATGAACATTTATTTTTTTTAAAGATTTTATTTATTTATTTGAGACAGAGAGAGCACAGCAGGGGGAGTGGTAGAGGGAGAAGCAGGCTCCCCACTGAACAGAGAACCTGACATGGGACTCGATCCCAGCATCGTGGGATCATGACTTGAGCTGAAAGTACACACCCATTCGACTGAGCCTCCCAGATGCCCCAGATTAATGAGCATTTAGATAAAAACTGAAGCCACTGAAATGCTGAGTTAAGGGAGATGAGGGCTCAAGTGAGAACCCCAGAAGGTGAGCGGAAAATGAAGAGTTCACACGGGTCACCACTGCAGCCAGACAAATATGAAGAAAAGCCAAAGGAAGTCAAGGGAAAACATGTTTCAAGGATCAAGGCATAATCAAGTCCTTAAGGCTGCAGAAACAGCAAGCAAAATGCAGACTGAGAAGCAGCCGCTGCAGTTATCCATAGGAAAGCTACCAGAAACCTTGGTGAGAACAGTTTCAGTTCCTTGATAGGACAGAAGACAGAAAGCAGTGGATGGAGAGACGATGGAGAAACGGGAAGTGAGATCATGGAGACCATGTATGGAATGTAGAGGAAGTTTAGGGCCATGAAGGGGAGGAGAGAGATGGAAATGTACCTAAAGGGACATGGAGTAGCTGCTCAATGAGCATGAATTATTTTCTAAACGGTTTTGAACAGTTTCATTTGCTCTGACTCCCTAAAGGGATTCCCTCTCTTTTGAAATGTTGACACCTTTTGCTTTCCTTGTAATTCTTCCCTGATCGATTATTCTCCTAATGGACCAGTGGCATGCTGGTGAACACTAACAACAGGCTCTTGGTTGGGGGACGGTCCTGTTGAAGGAAGGGGGAGGGGACTGTCGTTATGCAGGTAGTTAACCATGCCTGATGCAGTATACAGCAGACAAGGTCTTAGTGCAACTTCTGACACATAGTTCTCAATAAATTGTTAACTCTAGAAAGAGACTGGTCATTACAGGTGAGCAGAAAGGTGTATGCATGAGGAGGTTCAATCACGGTATTACTTATTATAACAAAACCAAAGAACTACCAAAACGTCTAATGACAAGAGAATGTCTAATTTACATACGTTCCTACAATGGGTTGTCACAATAGCCATTAAAAATCATCCTTTGGAGCATATTCAGTGTCATGGGAAGATATATATTACTGAGTGAAAAAAACAGAATCTCAATTTGGTGAACTAAAAAGGCAGGGTAAGCTCGTCTGATGCTTAAGTACTTATCTCGGGGCGGACTGTTTATAAATGATTTTAATTTTCTTTAGACTTCTGACTACAATGACAACCTATTCATGTTTATAATTAGAGAACGTATTAAAAATGTAACATGGAGCTTATGACACCTCTCTCATAAGGTTTTTTACCAGAATTAAATGCCCACTATGTGCCTGGAGCTTAATGGGAAATAAGTAAAGATGAGTTCCATTTCCCAAGCAAACAGTTAGAGACTGATGGTCTTTGGACTCATTCGTCAAGTGATGATGGTAATTGAATGTCCAGCTCCCTTTAACCAAGCACACGATGGCTGAACAGGAACTAAATGCCATCTGTGGCCATGAAGAAGGGCAATACAAAATATTTCATAAGAAAATCAGAACATATTTAGGCCCATATTTCCCACTGTTGATATGGTAGCAGCATTCATACAGAGGCTGGGTTCAAGGTGAGAACAAGCCAGCAGAGTTGGAACACAGATGGATTGCTGAGGGATACAAACTCTTGGGGTCAGGCTTTGGCCAGTGAGAGTAGCAAATAACCAGTCTAAGTGCAGATGGTTACACCAGAGGATGTGCCGGAAGGATTCCCCTGCCCCGCCCTGGGCACGGGCTGCATTTCTGGATCTGTCTGATTGTCTGGGCCTCTGTGGTGAGCAGGGTAAAGCCCAGAGCTTTATCCATGCAGAGCTATTCTGCCATTCACACAAACTCCCATTTTTGTAAAGAGAGTTCCCAGGGAGAATTTTCTTCTAATTCAAGCCTGTACTGATAAATAGCTAGGATGACCATATAACTTATTGTCCATATTAAAGCTCTTATAAAAACAAGAGGGAACAGTGGGATAACAAGGTAAACACAAACTGTCCCAGGCAAACCGGCAAGCAGAGCCACCTCCCAGCTGGCACAGCAGTTCCCAGGGAAGATGAGCTGTTCATGGGTAAAAAGAAGAATGCCTCAGAGAACAAGATCCTTTAGTGTCTTGGTTTGACTCCTTGCTCCCCTACCTGCTAGCTGTGTGACTTTGACAAGGTACTTAACCTTGCTGTGCCTCACTTTCCTCACCTGTAAAATAACGATATAATTGTTATTTCTAATTGTTATTTTAACTGTTATAATTTCTGTAGGGTTGATATGAGTGTTAAAAAAGTGAACACAGGGAACACAGTGGGTGCCATAGCAGGTGCCAGCTCTTAATATTCTCTTCCGGAAGTAAAAAATTGGAAGCACATGCCAAGTCCAGATTAGAGCTGCAGCCTCAGGGTCAACAGAAGGGGTGGAGATGGATGCATCGGGTTTGACTGGCTCTCAAGACCTGCTGCACAAGAGCTTGGAAGAGCAGGGACAAGAAGTGTTTGGGTGAGAGCTCCCACAGGTACCTTCCAGGAGCTGTGTGACCAAAGACAATGCCCAAAACCTCTCTGTTCTTCAGTTGCATCACCTGAATAACAAGAATGATAATACCCTCTCCACAATATTGCTTGGGGGAATTAAATGAGATACAATATGCAGGAAAGCTCTGGAAAGAAAGAATTTTGGAATCCTAAAGCATTTTTTGTTTTTTTTGTTTTATTAAATATTATTTCTATAAAGAAAACTTGCCAGTTTTAAGTGTACAGCTTAGTAGTTTTTGGTAAATACACACAATTTTGTAACCACCACCACAATTAAGGTATAGAATAGCTGTCCTACTGAACTATTTCCTCCTTGCTCCTGGCCTTGGATGCCCTCCCAAGCCCCAACCCAAGCAAGCACTGTTCTACTTTCTGTCACTGGTAGTTTTGCCTTTTTTGGAATTTCATTAAAATGTTATAATATAATATATAACATTTTATGTTTGGCTTTTAGGTTAGCATAATATTATTCGTGCATGTTCTAATAGGTTCATTCTTCTCTGTTGTTTTTTTTTTTTAAGATTTTATTCATTCATTTGAGAGAGGAGTGCAAGCAAGAGAGAGAGCATGAGCAGCGGGGAGGGGCAGAGGGAGAGGGAGAAGCAGGTTCCCCTGCTGAGCAGGGGGCCCAATGCAGGCTCCATCCTGGGACTCCAAGATCACAACCTGGGCCGAAGGCAGACGCTTAACTGACTGAGCCACTCAGGTGCCCTAGTTCATTCTTTTAGTTGCCAAATAATAACCCATGATATGGATGTACTATAATTTTTTGATCCATTCACAAGCTGATGGACATTTGGGTTGTTTCTGGTATTTGGCTTTTATGATAATGTTGCTATGAGCATTTGTGCACCCATTTTGTGTGGTCATGTGTTTCTCTTGGGTCAATACCTTGGCATGGAATTGCTTGGTTGTATGGTATATGAGTATAATATTTTGTTCAATGTTTTTGAAAGAAATTATGGGTTGCTTTATTAGAAATAGTGTGACATCAAGGTAAAGAAACCATGTCACTATCACCCTGTGTTGTTAGAATTTG
Organism: Lutra lutra; assembly: GCF_902655055.1. Classification (NCBI taxonomy): domain Eukaryota; kingdom Metazoa; phylum Chordata; class Mammalia; order Carnivora; family Mustelidae; genus Lutra; species Lutra lutra. The sequence continues at coordinate 159,863,536 of NC_062278.1, forward strand.
TGTGCAGCTAGATAGTAGTCAGTCACTGCTTATATTTGCTAGGTCTTACTCTGTGCCAGATCCTGGGTTAACTGATTTACTTGCATTGTCCTATTCTGTCCTCTTGACATCTCTACATCATGAATACTAATAAAATTTCCAAGGCACGTAAGTGATAGAGCCACGATTTGAACCCATGGATTCCGGGTACAGAGCCCACAGGTCTAACCACTGTGCACTAACAACTGTGTTCGAGATGTTGCTTCCCCTGAACACAACATGGTTTAGTTTTGATTAACCTTCTTGTCATAAACAGAGGGCTCAGAGCACTTTGCACAAAATTTAGAGGTTTCTGATCTCCTATTGAACTGCACATTAGTAGCCAAAATTGTCTTCAGAAATTTTTCAAAAATCAGCTACCAGCTGAAAACCTTACGTGGTTTCCCATTTCCCCTTAAAACTCAGCCCAGTGTTCTCACCCCTGCATACCTTGCTCTTCTCCCCACCTCTCCAGCCCTACCTTGGGCCACCCCTCTGTCACTTGAAAAACCTAGGTACACTGTTCCTCAAACATGCTAAGTGCTTTCATGTACAAAGTACATATTTTTATGACATAAATTGGGTCCTGCTACACATATTCTGAGACCTGCATATTATGTCTTGGAAGATTTTCTGTCATAGCCCTCACTTCATTCTACTTGCAATCTCTTCCTTCCCTTCTCCCTTCCTTGTCTACTTTTTCCCTTCCTTCCTCCTCTCTTTTTTGTGATTGCTCAGTACAGTAATGTTATAAGTAGAAAGTGAAAACATCTCTTACTCTAGATCAGTACTTTCCACTGCCCCAAGGTGACCCCATTCACAGTATGGGTGTAAAAGGTAGCTCAGGCAGTTCTGACTCTGCCCCAAGGCCTGCATGGCCCCCAGCTACCCAGCCCCTCCCTTGCCACAGCTGTGTCAAACCAGGCCCTCCTCAGTGTGAAGTGCTGCTCCTTCCATTAAATTGCTTTTTTTTCTGTAGGTGCACTTGGCTAGCTCATTTGGTGGAGTATGCAACTCTTGATCTCAGGGCTGTAAGTTCAAACCCCCCTTTAGGTATAGAGATTACATTAAAAAATTTTTTTTAATCTTTTAAAAAAATTTAAAAACCAGAATATTTTTATCTATAAAGTACCCCTGAAACTCTCAACCCCTACAAACAGAGGGAATGCTCATGTGTGCTTTACTGCAGGGAAATGTTAAGAGAAGAGTCCAAATGTCACTGTATTGATAAGTTGCCCAAAAGTCACACTAGGAGAGCTAGATGTGTGGATGTTAGTCCCCACATCTGGGAAGATGGGCCTTTAAGTGATCTTACTGTTGAGTAAACTGAGGCAGGTCAGGCCTTGATGGATATAGGGAGGTGCCCAGGAGAAAGAAGGAAGCAGCTCTGCAGCTGAATTGTTTATGAGTCAGATCCCTGGTGGATTTGATTACGGCCTCCCAAGAGGGAGTGTGCTTGAACGAAAACTCTTCATCACAGTCAGTGGGATTCTGGCCACACTGCGGGGTAGCCTCGGACCACCTGCCCCCAGCACTCAGGATCCTCTCCACACCCGGAAGTTTCTTTCTCCCAGTTCATCTTTACCAGCGAAGGATGAGACATGAAGGGCAGGGAATCGACATTATTAATCCTTGTAAGGCATAAACAGAAGTGCAGCTGGAACCTGGAGGCCCCAAGCAAACACTAGATGGGGATGCGGTTCTGGGAGGAGGGCTGCCCACCCACCGCCACTCTGCCACACCATGCCAGCTGCCCGGGCCGCATCTGCCCCTGTAGAGGGTCAAGGAAGCTCCTGGTTTCTGAGTCATACTGCATGACGGAGCAGAAAACCTGGGCTTTAGTGTAAGAATGATCCACACTCTAATCACCGCTAACTCTGGGTTGGACAGCTTCTAACTCTCTGAGCCTGTATGAGTGGCTGGGGGCATTTAGAGCTGCTGGGAGCATTATAAACCCTTCCGAAGATACCCTGTAAATGTTTGTGTGGCCTCTGCTCTAGCTGGAGCATACCCGGCTCTAGATTCTTTTTCTGCAGATCTCTGAGCCCCATGAGGACACACTCCAGGAAAGCTGATGACAGATGGTCATGAAGTGACCCTTCCGGATCCAGAGGCTGCTGTGGAACAGTACATAGTTAAGGTCCCCCAAGAACCTTGAGAACGAAGTGGCCACTGGAGTGCTCAGCTCTGGGAGCTCACATGCGTGTCTGTGCAGCCAGGCTCTGGGCTTCTCACAGCACATACAAGAAAGCCAAGCACAGGCTCCCGAAAACGTGCCAACGGGCTCAGAGTGCAGCCCCAGTTCTTCCGGGTAGCAGGGAAGTGAAGAAGTCTGTCCAGGTTGCTGGTGCCTATAGCCCAAGGTCACAGAGACCTCACCGTTATCTGCCCCAGAGGCTAAGGACCCACTGGCACTTTTTCTCCAGCTGCCCAGGACACCTAGCTTCCTCGGGAACTGGCTGTTTGTGCATCAGGACTGTTCGAGCCCCATTTTTTGGAATGGAAGACTGCAGTCTTGGGAAAGCAAGACCTGATGAGGCCTGGGCCTGGGGGTATGGGTGGCAGAGGAGGGGGCGTCACTGCTTCCTGCAGGGGGCATTATTTGGGCTGTCTTCTGCAGCCACCTCAGTCCTGCCTAGCTGCTACGCAGGCTCACAGGCATGGTCTGAGCCCAGTTCACTTCCTGAAGCACTAGTACCATGGCCCTCCCTGAGCTCATCTCCCCAGAACAACTGGGATCTATGCTCCTAGCCTTTGCTCCACCTGCTCTCTCTGTCTGCAGTGTCCTCTCTTCCCTTCCCTGATCATTATCCCTAGGAAACCAACTCCTTCCAGCTCCACCTCAACTGCCACCACCTCAGGAATCTCCCTCATGACCCTCCTAAGCACATTCATTTCTTACCTATCTTTATACACTGTCAGCTCCTCGAGGGTGGGTATGAGTCCTCTCTCTCTCCCCTATAAGTCTGGGCACTAGACTTTGCATTACCCTGGACAAATAAACAAACAAATGGCCAAGACCAGGTTAATGCTAATAAGCTCAGAGTCTACCACACTCCCTTGGGAGAACCTGAACTAAATCAGTTCTATCAGCTGTACAAAACATTCGATTAATGGATTCCAGGTTCCTCAAAGCAGTGAGAGAATCTCCCCCAAAGTCAATCCTGAGGCCCAGGGCCTCCTCCAGGCTGACTTGGGAACTGGCTACTCTCACAAATTCCTGATTGCTCTCAAAGAGGTGAGCATCAGCTCTCTACTTGATGACATAAAGGAAGGGAATAATTCCTTTTTAGTTTTAAGGAAAAACAGGCAAAAGCAAAGCATGCAGGGCAGGGGCATGCAGTGCTAAGCAGGTGAGGTGGGCTGGTGGGAGAGGGCAACCAGGCCCAGGGAGGAACAGAAGCATACCCGACACGGAGCCTTGGGGGTGCAACAGGGAGAAGGCAAGAGGACACACGAAGCCTCCAGACCCCATGCCATTGACCCCACAGACGAGCTGCCAAGAGGAGCAAAGCCAGAGAAGCCAAGAGGAAGCAGGTTATTTCATCAGCATCCAGCTGGTTAAAAAATAACTTCACTTATTAGTTTAAGTGAGATCACCACAGGGTGGTGGAAATTCACTGTCAGTGAAACAAAAACACTGGAAGCAAATGAGAAAAGTCTACTTTCACGATGAGCTTTATTTCAAAAGAGAAACACAGGAAGGAAGCTGCCTGGATATTCCACAGGCTCTGTTTTCCTTCAGGGCTCTTCATGAGGCACATGCCTGCCATTTTTGGAGTTATCACACCTCATTCCTCCCATCTTGCCAGAGAGAAGCAGCAACACAGAGCTAAGTGCCCAGGCGTCATCCGGAAAAAGTCAGCCTTAGGGATGACACTGCCCTGGGGCGAACGCTGGGCCAGACCTCACCTATGCTGCCGCAGAACCTCAAGGCGCTGCCTGTTCTCAGCTGAGGCCAAGGCGCTACACCTTCCTTCAGCACACAGATTGCCCTTGTTGCCTGCGCTGCCAACAAAGGCTCCACTGAGGAAAAGCAACTGCTCCCTGAGGAGGGTGGAGGGCTGTGTGGGAGGGGTTGACGGGCTCTTTCAAAAGGATGAAAGGCAGTTCTCCATAGGGACGGCACTCTCCCTGAGACTCTGGGGAATCCATCCTGCTTTTCTAGAATGCTCAAGAGCAAGCAGCCCTCCCACCCTAGTCTCCCTTCATCATGCAGCACTGAGTCCCATTCATGGCCCACCTGAAGCCTCCTCATAAATCAGGCCGGTAGGACCAAGACTCCAGTCTTCCCCATATGAGCTCCTCCTCACTGACCTGGAGGTGAGGGGAGGCCAGACCAGGCTCAGGCAAACTACTCTGGGAGGCAGGGCTCTAGAGCACTCGGATGCTAATGAGCCACATGCAGGGGCATGGGTCCTCACATAGGTTGACAGCTGTCATGAATCAGCTTCCCTTGTTGGTTCCCATGATTCAGGGTGTTTTGTTTTTCCTGTTGTTTTTTAGAAGTATGGAGACCATTTTTAGTTGGAGATTTTTCATTTTTACATAATTTCAAAGTTTCAGAAAAATTGTAAGAATAAGATTCACCAATGTATTTTCATTTTGCCCATTTGCTTTACCATTTGTCTTTCTCCCTCTAGATAGATGGATGATAGAGATACCTATTTATACAGAGACAAATATAGGTATGCATATATACACATGTATAATACATAGGTATATCTATACCTGTAACTCTTTTCTGAACCATTTGAGAGTAGGTTGTAGATATGATGTCTCCTCGTCCCTAAAACCTTGGTACACATTCCAAGAACAAAGGTATTCGCTCACAGGACTGCAGTACAGTTATTAAGTTATTCTCTAATTCATAATTCATACTCAGATTTTATCAACAATAGCTATTTTTTTCTGGTCAGGATACAATCCTCGATCACAAATTACATTTGCATTTTATTGTCAATGTTTTTAGTCTATTTTAATCTAGAAGAGTCAGTTTGCCTTTCTTATCCTAGATATTTTTTTGAAGTCATTTTGTAAAATGTTTCTCAATTTGAGATTGGCTCATGTTTTCTCCTGAGTAGATCCAAGTTACACATTTTTGGCAGGAATGCCACTGAACTGAAGTTGTGTTCTTCTGATTGCTTTATATCAGAAAGCACATTATATCATTTTGGCAAAAAATTCAACTCTGGAGTCGCTGTCATGGCTTTGAGCTTGGTGCCCTACAGGACGTGAAGGGATGTTTCCAACCTCTGGCTTCATGTCCTACAATTGTGGGCAAAAAGGAGCACATCCTTGCTCTGACACAACCTGTCTGAGTCCAGTGAGGTGGAAAGCGCAGACTGTCCTGTGGCCCCCAGCACTCTAGCCAACAGCCACCAACTCCCAGCAGCAAGGCCACCTAGCCAGCAGCTGACTGTAGACTCAGGAATGAGCTCAGCCAGGATCAGCAGAAAAACACAACTGCTGATCCAAAAAAACAGTGGACTAAATAAATCGTTGTTTTAAGCCGCTACATTCTGGGGTGGTATGTTACATAGCAAAAGCTAACTGATACCCTTTGTTCACCAGGGAAGGGGAAGACTCAGAAGCCCCGCGTAGTCATTGAAATCACTGAAGAAAGAAGACCATGCTTTTTTTCTTCTGGCTCTGTCCTGTCTCTCTCAGGGATCTGAAATTTTGCCTACGTTTGGGATTCAAAGGGGCATCTTAATTTCCTTAAGTGGTTTTGAAAAACAAACCATGGATATTGCTTTTGCCAAGCTTTACAGAGCAAAGCCACGTCATTCAGGAGCTCTACTGGACAGATATCAGAAGACTCTCATAACACACTCTTCCATAGCAATGAGCAAATGAAGCCTTTCTGGGGGAAGACCCCTATAGGAGCAGAGAACCTTGTTAAGTATCTAAGTATCTAGTATCTAAGTATCTAACAAGCACCAGCCAGGGTCTTGGGGTTCACCTGGCTTTCTGATTTCCCAATTCCTCTGACCCCTTCCCAGAAGATTAGGATTTGGTGCCTCTACGATGCAGCCTCAGGGAAGTTTCCTTTGGGGAAAAAAGATTTTTTCCTTGTTCATGTGCTGTCCACCATGAAGAGAGACTGGAGGGCAAGCTGCATCAGCAGCTGTAGCAAATGCTGTCAGGGGTCTGCCCACTCTTACCTAGATACCTTTACCATTTCCATTCACAGGGGTTCCCGGTGGGCGTCTTTGTGTCCTTGTTGGAGGTGGCGCTCAGGCTACTGGAACCCTTTGCCAGTACACAGCATAAACCACAAGTGCCTGGGAATTTACATCTGCTGTAGCAGCCCTTAACCAATGACTGACAGGTGCAGTGGTATAAATACCCCTGCTCTCTCCCCTCTGATCAGAAAACTGGTGGACCTACACTGTCTCCAGAGATCTCCTGTAGGACTGAGCCCAAGGTCACCCCCACATCACCGCCAATGCAGACTTTGCAGTTTTGTGACACCCCTTGCCTCAACTTCCTTTCTCTGCCACTGCCCCACTGCCCTATGGCTTTTCTTTGGGAAGACTTCTTCATCTCAAGGTTTGCCTCTGGAGAATGCAACTTAAGATGGCGACCAACCATGTGCACCCTCCAGAACCTTGACAAGGCTCTGGCACTGACCTTCATCCTTAATACAAAGGGCACTGTACGTGGCACCAGGAGCTGGGTTGCTTTCAATCTCACAATCACTGGCTTCATGATTTGCGTTCATCGCTCCCCTTGCCTACACACGGTTGTCCTGAAACAAAGAAGACACTGTGTTAGGAGGCTTAAGAATAGGAAAAAAACAGTCTTTTCTGCGGCTAGTTTGAATCAGCAGAGATTTTTTCTGAATTGAGATCTTGACCGAAAGGGTCAGAGGGAAGTAGTCTCCCCCGACAAATGACTCAGTCAGGAAGACACAGGTGATGCCTCAGTCAAGGCCACATTATCAATTCAAGTTTCAGAGTAGGTTTGTTTCTTTCACAAAGTGCTGCTCTTCTTATTAGTTCCTTTCTCTTTGAGGGGGTTTGTTTCTGTTCTTCTTCAGATTTCTTAAAATGGATGCATTACTTAGCTACATAACCCTTTAGCCCTTTTCTCTGTTCTAAAACAAGCATCTAGATGTTTTTACATTTCCCTCTAGGTACAGCTTTAGTAGCATCTTATAAGTTTGAGTATGAAGTATCATTCAGTTCTACACACATGCTATTATAAACAAACCATAATTTATTCTTTTCCCATGATTTATTTAGGAATGTCATTGGCAAACAGCAAATAGCAGAATTTTAAAAAATCTTTGTTTTCTAAATGGAGCATCTCATCTATTTTAATCTCATTTAATCACAGATCTCTTCTTGAAATCTGCATCTTTCTATTAGTTCTGCACATTCTTTCTTTCTCTCTTTTCTTTCCCCTATTTTTTTTAAGATTTTATTTATTTATTTGACAGACAGAGATCACAGGTAGGCAGAGAGGCAGGCAGGCAGAGAGAGGAAGGGAAGCAGGCTCCCTGCTGAGCAGAGAGCCTGATGTGGGGCTCGATCCCAGGACCCTGGGATCATGACCTGAGCCGAAGGCAGAGGCTTTAACCCACTGAGCCACCCAGGCACCCCGTCCCCTATTTTGATTGTTTGAATTTTTTGGGCATTCTTTTTTTCATATTGGTCTGGAAGTTATATATCCTTTTAATATCCTTTTAGTGGTTATGACTTATTAATATTTAATATTACTTTTACCCCTTTCTCCAATAATACAACTTAAAAATACTTAAAATATACTATGTATTAGTATACTTAAAATACTACCTGACCTATTGCCATTTTAGTGTTTACTATTATTATTACTGCTTTACAATACATAATTTCATTTTACCCCCATATTTACTCTTGCCATTGATTTCTTTTTTTGCATCTCCAGCCTTCCACCTGAAATTATTTTCTCCTGCATGAAGATTAACCTTTAGTGTTTCTTTTAGTGCAGGTCTGATATAATGGATTTTCTCACCTTTTGTCTGTCTGAAAATGTCTTTATTTAACTTTTATTCCAAGAAGATATTCTCACTGGGTATAAAACTCTGGATTGATAAAAACTTTCTTGCAGCACTTCGAAAGTAACATTCAGTTGTTTTGGGGCTTTCATTGTCCATTTATTGTTGCTCCTTGGAAGGTACTTGTTATTACTTTTAATATTTTTCCTTTGTATTTGATTCTAAGCAGTTTCACCATGATGTGCCAAGCTTGAATTTATTTGTCCTACTCAGGTTTGGTAGGGCTTCTTAAATCTGTGCCTGGATATAAGTCTCATATTGCTTTTGCTCCTTCTTTCAGAATTCCAATTACATGCATCTCTTCCTTTGACCCTTCTTCTGTATTTTCATCCTTTATTTCTTCTGTTCTTTATTCTGGATACTTCCTCTGAAATATCTTCTAGTTCACTAATTTCTTCTTTGGCTCTTTTTACATCAGCTGTTAGATCCATCCATTATGCTCTTAATTTGAGTTATTGTGTTTCACTTCTAGGGTTTCCATTTGGTTATTTTCATAGTTTCAGCCTTTTTCCAAAATTCTCCTTCTTGTCTTCTGAATCTTTGAACATTTGAAAAAGTTATTTGAAGTGTGCCTCTACCAATGCAAATATTTAGAGTTTCTACTTGCTGTCTTTATTCTGGTTGCCTTATCTCCTATGTGACTGGTTATTTTATATTGTGGGACAAATCCTATATTTTCTAAAATTGTTTGTGGAAATAAATTGCTAGGATAATGTATTCCCTTCTAGAGTGGATTTTTAAAATCAGTTCTGCTAGCTATCAGAAACACTGGAACTCCAGTATCAACCAGCCACATTCATGGCTCCAGAGAATTTTAAGTTATACTGTGGCTACTATGAGGGCTTGTATGCTTCTTCCAATTTACTTGTACTCCTGGGTTATAGCCCTGTAAAGTCCCAGCCCAAACCAAAGGACTCTGCAGGCCTGCCTACACAAAACCTGAATTCAAATCTCTGTCCTAATCCTCTGAGGCTATCTAAATTGCTACTGTTTTTCAGCCATCCTTTATGGAATCTGCAAAAGCTTCTAGGAGACAATTGGTTTCCAATTCTGTGTTCACCACTCTAGGCCTCCATCTTCCTCTGGATTTATGAGTACCCTCAACATAAATTCATGGACATACAGATCAGATCTACTACAGGTATACTATGCCATCAATTGCAAGATGTACCAGGCATTTAATTAATTGATTTTCAGTGTGGAGGGGGATGGATGTATAGGAAATACCCACAGTGAAATGTATATACCGATGATCAGATACTTCTTGGTTCCAGAAACAATAAAATACTTTTATTTTTAGTATTAATATGTTGTATAGTAAATATATCAAACAAGTATGTTTGCTACAAAGAAATATCATCTCAGCAATGCAGAGATCTACTAATAATGTCCTAACACTTTACAGCAAACCTTTCCAAAGACCCAGTCCTGATTTGTAATGCCCAGAAGATGGGAATTCTGGCTCCAAACTGGCTCTTCAGAATTCCCAAAAACCCTGGTTATCTGATGCAATGATAATAACAGAGTTATGAAAAATATCTACACCATGGAAACATTTGACTACACCATGGAAACATGTGCATGTAGGACCTGTTTTTTCTGTTTAGGAACCTGGATGTAAAATGTCCAGCAGACAGGGCCACAGTTTCAGAGTCACTGAAAAGCTTTGGAGGTAGCCTAGCTGTCCTCTTTATTCAACTGCTGCTTCACATGTGGCACAACTGGAGTTGTACGTCAGCCTGGTGTGTGTGTTTTCTATGGCCATCTGCCAACCCATCTTCAAGGTTATTATCAGCCAAAGTAGTTGTTGGAGTCCATTTTGCTCTTTCACATTCCTGTGGCATGAAGGAGACAGTGGAATGGCTCCTGCCTTTTCTGAGTATAACTAAAGAAGCAGTTAGCAGAACGAATGGGCAGTTTTCTCCTAGCTGGCCACAAGAATTATTTCTCCACAAGGATTCCTTGGGTCAGGAATTCAGACAGGGCACGATGCGAATGGCTTGTCTCTGCTCTCTAGTGTCTGGTCTCAGGCCTGAGCTGGGAAGACTCACAGACTGGCAGGAACTCGACAGCTGGGGGGTGGGAATCACGCCAAGGCACCCTCATTCACATTTCTGGCAGTTAATGCTGGCTATGAGCTGGACACCACTGGGGGCTGTCTGTGGGTACACCTATGTGAGGCATCTTCCTGTAGCCTGGGCTTCCTCACAGCGTGGCCCACACAGGATAGGCAGACATCTTACATGACATCTCAAAAGTGACTGTCCCAGAAATCTGGGCATAGATTTTTTCCAACCTAACCTCAGAAGTCACATGGTCTCGCTCCTGCTGTATTTTGTCAGTCAAGGTGATACTCTGCTATCCTTGATTCAAAGGGAGAGGACACACACCCGCTTTTCAATGGGAGTAAGGGGAAAGAATTTGTGGCCATACCACCCTCCTATTCATATGTTTGTAGACAAATAGCCACAGAGAAAAAGAGATAATTATACCAGTTAAGAGTCACTACCTTTGAGGTGCGGAAAAAGAAAAGAGAAAAAAAACTTGGTACTTGACACATATCTGTATTACTTGAAATTCTTTACAAGCATGTATTATTTTTAACTTAAAAAGGAAATTCAAAATAACAAAGGGGGGAAAACTGTGACAGAACTCCTCAAAAATATTTTTATTTGAGAACTCAAAACAAGAATGTGCTGGAAGCTACTGCCCGTTGCACTTTGCCTATCCTGGCACCTCAGTAAAATAATGACTGAGCTCCCATATCAGCCTTGGTGGGGTAGCGGGGGTGAATGGGAAGGAGAATGGGAAGGACGCCTCCCTGTCCACACCTGACTTACCCCAGGGTGCCATCTGCCAGCCAGCCGGTGGTGCACACAGCAAAGGCACAGTCCTGGACCACCGTCCGCAGCTCTTCCGCAGACACCAGGTGAGCGCCCCTGCTCTTGCAGGAAAGCCGAGCCACCTCCAGTTCGAGGCCCTGAGAGCCATTCTGAGACTCCAGCACAAAAAGCTTCCCTGTGTGGGGACAAGAACGAACACAGGCTTACTCCAGGATTCACGGGAGTTTAACCTCAGGCAACTCACTCTCTGGCAGACACCTGTCAGAACTAGAGTTTCCCATTTGCCTGAACACCTGAGGGCAGCAGCTATCCTTTGCACTCATCCTGGGGACTAGGTGATAACAATTACATTGGTGGGGTTTTTGTTTTGTTTTTAGTAGGCTCCATGGCCAACATGGGGCTTGAACTCAGTACCCTGAGATCAAAAGTTGCAGGTTCTAACTGAACCAGCCAGGCGCACCTTACTTTGGTGTTTTAATCTGTTTTTTGCTCCTGTGTTCTTTAAAAAAAAAAAAAAAAAAAAAAAAAGTTAACTCTGTTCTGGCATGTTTACCTGGATAAACCCCTCAAATTTTCCTTTCTACAAGCTTTTTTACAAATACCACGTGGTAAGGCTCAGTGTCCTCCGTTCGCCTGAGTTGGGTCAGTTAGTGTCCGGGGCACTGAATTAAATCTCAGTTCTCCCTTCTTCTGCCTGCCTCAGCCCGAGGGTGACCCCACACAGAGCTCTCCCCATTCCCTGCTGTCTTATTGTCTCAGGACACTACCAGGCCCTTCCCACAACGAGTTTCCCTGTGTTTGCTGCCATTTCTCTTGAACTAGACAAGGTAGCAGATGCTATGCCTGGTGCACCTTGGCTCCCTGCAGCACGTGGGCATGTAGTGGGCCTCAAAAGACGTGTGGCAGATGAGCTCAATGGGAACATTAATTCAGGCAGAGGTGGAAGCTGAGGCTGAAAGCAAAAGAGAGCTTTAGATAAGAAAACCACGGAGGAGGAGGGGAGCAATGCAGTCCCTAGGAGCTTCCTGTAGAGGTGAAGCAATGCCTTAGATAACCTGATCAAGTTTAATGTGGGGACATGGGCACCTGGATGGCTCAGTGGGTTAAAGCCTCTGCCTTTGGCTCAGGTCATGACCCTGGAGTCCTGGGATTGAGCCCCACCTCGGACTCTCTCCTCGGCAGGGAGCCTGCTTCCCCCTCTCTCTCTGCCTGTTTCTGCCTACTTGTGATCTCTGTCTGTCAAATAAATAAATAAAAATCTTAAAAAAAAAAAAGGGCAGGGGATAAAAACACCCAGTTAGAATGAGACACTTCTATTAGCAAAATTCTCATAATATACTGATTTTATTAGAATGAGAGGGAAATTGGAAGGGGAGATGAACCATGAGAGACTATGGACTCTGAAGAACAACCTGAGGGTTTTGAAGGGGTGGGGGGTGGGAGGGGGGGAACCAGGTGGTGGGTATTGGGGAGGGCACGTATTGCATGGACCACTGGGTATGGTGCAAAAACAATGAATACTGTTACGCTGAAAATAAATTTAAAAAAAAATGAGACACTTCAACTGTTATCAACTGCAAAGTAACTATAACAAATATAACAATCCCTTAGCTTTGGAACCAAAGTTATGAGAAAAATGCAAAAATGTTTCACAATAAACATATCTGTAGGTGACTGGTCCTCCCTCAGACTTGGTACCAGTGTGCAGTACACAACCTGAACAACCATACTTGATGACCCTGCCTGGAGAAGCATGTGCCCCAAGACACTTTTTTTTTTTTTTTAAAGATTTTATTTATTTATTTGACAGAGAGATTACAAGCAGGCAGAGAGGCAGGCAGAGAGGCAGGCAGAGAGAGGAGGAAGCAGGCTCCCTGCTGAGCAGAGAGCCTGATGCGGGGCTCGATCCCAGGACTCTAAGATCATGACCTGAGCCGAAGGCAGCGGCTTAACCCACTGAGCCACCCAGGCGCCCGACACTTTTTTTTTTTTTAAAGATTTTATTTATTTATTTGACAGACAGAGATCACAAGCAGGCAGAGAAGCAGGCAGAGAGAGAGGAGGAAGCAGGCCCCTGCTGAGCAGAGAACCCGATGTGGGGCTCGATCCTTGGACCCTGGGATCATGACCTGAGCCGAAGGCAGAGGCCTTAACCCACTGAGCCACCCAGGTGCCCCCCAAGACACTTTTGTATTAATAGCATTTGCTTCTGGAAAAAAAATTTTGAAATTTAACTGAGGTGATAATGACCAAGCCCCTGAGCAAGGGGGCTAAAAGAGAAAACCCAGGGCTCACAGGGTAGGGAATGTGATAGACCTCCTCCCCACTCCATACCATCTCATGCACACATTGATACGCAAAGCTTGGACCCTGAAGGGTTAAACTCTCAGGATAAGAGTGAACAAGGATAAACAACGTTCCCTCCCCTCATTCTCAGGGGACTGTTGGAAGAATTGTCTTGGTGCTAGGAACCCAAGTGCTAATCCTCATTGGGAACTGCAGTCCTAAAAAAACTGGCCTCTAAAATACTTTAAGCTGTTAATTTAGCTTAAAGTGACATGATATTGACATTTATCTAGACATCTGGTAGGAGCAAACATAAATCTTGTCTAGAGAAAAAAATATTTTCATCTTATGTTTCAGGAAATCCCATGCAAATATTTTTTCAAAGACAATGACAAAGATAGTAAAATAAACTAAGTGTGTAGGAGACAAGGCACCACTAGTAAGAAGCAACATATATAACATTCAGCAGACATGACCCAAAGAGAAATCTGATACTGGTATTGATAGGCATATATTATAAAACAGTGATGATTACTATACTTAAAGGAATAAAAGACAAGTCTGAAAATACCTGCAAAGAATAGAAACCTGTAAAAAGTGGCTTGGCTGATCCAAAAAAGGACCAGATAGGACTTCTAGAAATTAAAGATCCAGTGATAAATTAAAACTGCAATGGGTGTTTTTGGCTACATATCAGACACAATTGAACAAAGAACTTATCCTTGAAACAGAAATCAGAAGAAATCATCCAAAATGTAGTAAAGAGTTTAAAAAGATGGAAAATAATAAGATAATAAAGAGACATGGAAGGAGAATAAGATTCCAGAAAGAAACCTTCACATTTACAGGCAACTGATTTTCAACAAGGGCGTCAAGACAATGGGAAAAGAAGAGTTTTCTCAAGAAATGGGGCTGGGACAACTGTACGGACACATGCAAAAGTGTGACATCGGACTCCTGCCTCACTCTCCACACGATAGCTAACTCAAAGAGAATCAAAGACCTAAATGGAAGAGCTAAAACTGTAACATCTACAAGAAAACATAGGAAATGTTTGTCATCTTGGATTATGCAGTGATTTCTTAGATAGAATAGTAAAAGCCCAAACAATCAAAGAGAAAATACATAAATTGAACTTCATCAAAATTTAAAACTGTTTGCTTCAGAGGACAAAATCTATAACGCAAAGTGAAAAGACAACCCACAGAATGAAAGAAAATTTCTGCAAATATACATCAAATAAGAAACTTGAATATAGAGGGGGTGAAGAACTCCAACAACTCAACAACAATTAAAGAAACCAAACAACCTCACTGAAAATGGGCAAAGGACTTGAAAAGATGTTTCTCCAAAGACGTTTCACAAACTTGAAAATCAATGCTCAACAGCACTAACCATTAGGGAAATGCAAATCAAAACTACAATTAAATACCATTTCATACCCATTAGGATGGCTATTAATAAAAAAAGAAACAACAGAAAATAACAAGTATTGGCGGAAATGTAGAGAAAAATTGGAACTATTATGCACTGCTGGTGGGATTATAAAATAGTGCAGCTGCTGTGGAAAATAGTATGGTGATTCCTCAAAAAACTAAACGTGGAATTACCATGTGATCCAGCAATTCTACTTCTGGGTATATGCCCAAAGAAATAAAAGCAGGCACTTGAATGATATTCATACAAATTCACAGCAGTAGTATTCACAATGACTATGGGCAGAAGCAACAAAAGTGTCCATCAACAGATGAATGGATAAACAAAATGTGGTGTGTATATTATATATATACACACACAATAGAATATTAATCAGCCTTAAAAAGAAGAAACATTTGATACATTTGATACAACATGGATAAATCTTGAAGACATTATATTAAGTGAAATAAATCAGTCAAATTACAGAGACAGAAAATAGAATGGGAGTTACCAGGGCTGGGGTGGGGAGGAAAGAGAACTAATGCTTAATGGGGACAGAGTTGCAGGTGGCAAAGATGAAAAAGTTCTGGAGATGAGTGGTGGTGATGCTTGTACAACAATGTGAATATACTTAATGCCCCAGAACTATATATTTAAGAAGGGGTAAAATGGTATTTAAAAAACGGGCAGGGCCGCCTGGGTGGCTCAGTGGGTTAAAGCCTCTGTCTTCGGCTCAGGTCACGATCCCAGGGTCCTGGGATCGAGCCCCGCATCAGGCTCTCTGCTCAGCAGGAACGTGCTTCCCTCCCTCTCTCTGCCTTCCTCTCTGCCTACTTGTCATCTCTGTCTGTCAAATAAATAAATAAAATCTTAAAAAAATAAAAATAAATAAAAAATGGGCAAAGGATCTGAACAACACCTTTTTAAAAAAGATTTTGTTTATTTATTTGAGAAAGACAAAGAGCACGAGCAGCAGGGGACAAAGGGAGAGGGAAAGGGAGAAGCAGTCTCCCTGCAGAGCAGGGAGACCCACACATGGCTCCATTCCAGGACCCGGGGATCATGACCTGAGCCAAAGGCAAACACCCAACTGACTGAGCTACCCAGGTGCCCCTGAACAGACATCTTTAAAGAAATGGCCAATCAGCACATGAAAAGATGTTCAACATTATTAGCCAACAGAAAAACATAAATCAAAACCATGAGATATTACTTCATGCCCACAAGGATGGCTATCATCAAAAGAATATTTTGACAAAAATGATGGTGAGGATGTAGAAAAAGTGGAACCTTCAAACACTGCTGGTGGAAATGTAAAAGAATGTAGGTGCTTTGGAAAACAGTCTAGAAATTTCTTAGTTAATAGCAATTTCTCATAGAGTTATCATATGACCCAGTAATCACACTCTCAGGTGAATACCCAAGAGAACTAAAAACATACGTTATATAAAAACTTCTATATGAATGTTCATAGCAGAATTATGTGTAATAAATAATGAATTGAGTTCATAATTGTAAAATTGTGTTTATAACAGCCAAAAAGTAGAATCCACTCAATGACCATCAACTGATGAATGGACCAATAAAGTACGGTATGAATATCCAAACAATGGAATGTTATTTGGCAGTGAAATGAAATGAAGCGCTGATACATGCTGCAAATGGATAAAAACATTATGCTAAGTGAAAGAAGCCAATCACAAAAGACCACATATTGTGTGATTCCATTTACATGAAATGTCCAAAACAGGCAAATTCAGAGACAGAAAGCAGTTGCCGAGGACTTGGGGAGTTGAGGAGAAACAAGGAGTAAATGTTAATGGATATAAGGTTATTTTGGGGCAAAAAAAAACTGTTCTAAAATTGTGTGTAGTGATTCATAACTCTGTGAGTATATACTAAAAACCAGTGAATCACATACTTTAAATGGGTGAATTGTACGGCATATGAATCATATTTCAATAAAGCTGTTATTAAAAAAGGCATCGCTAGAGAAGAACAGGTTCTGTTATGATGATAGTTATTTCATGAGTAATATAAAATAATTTTAAACACTTAAATAACAACTCTAGACTGAAAGAAGGCAATATTAAAAAACTATAGGGAGAACTGGAAAAATCCACAGTTAAAATTAATAATTTTAAACACTATCCTCCTCAGTAACTGATAAAACAGGAAAACTTGGGAAGAATATAGAAGATTTAAGCAACAAAATTAACACACTTGATGTAAGGACCAATGCACAATACTGTATACTACAAAATACACATTCATTTTAGACACACAAAGGACATTTGTAAAATGTTCAAATACTGAGCTACAAGATAAATCAAAAAACTTTTAAACACTCAAATCATACAAAGCATATTTAAAATCACAATACAAATAACCTAAATCACTTGTTTCGTTTATCGAACACTTATACAGTGTTTACTATGGGCCAGGTGTTATTCAAATTACTTGACAAATGCTCATTAAATTAATCTTTATAATAACTCTGTGATGTAGGTGTTATTATTCCTATTTTTTAAAAAAAGATTTTATTTATTTCTCAGAAAGAGAGAGAGAATGTGCATAAGCAGGGGTAGCCACACAGAGAAAGGGAGAATTAGGCTCTCTGCTGAGCAGGGAGCCTGATGCAGGGCTCCATCCCAGGATCCTGGGATCATGAGCTGAGCTGAAGGGAGATGCTTAACTGACTGAGCCACCCAGGCACTCCTATTCTCCCAATTTATAGTTAAGATTAGTATTAATGATTTGTCCAAGATCACACAGTTGGGATACAAAACCAGCGTCTACATCCTTGATCCTAAGCACCAAATTATACTGCCCCTTAATAGCAAAATAATAACTAAAATCCCTTGTGCAAGGAAGTTACAAAATACACTTCTAAATAAACCATGGTTCAAAGAAGAAACCACAACTGAAATATTTTTATGTAGTGACAAAAACTGCTAGAGAAACTAAAGTAGTATTTGAGGGACATTTATATTCTCAAATGCTCATATTACAAAGATAGAATAGTTGATAACCAATGATCTAATTTTCTATCTTAAAACACAAAGAACATAAAATTAAAGTTTCTAAAGAAGTAGAAGGAAGAAAATAAAAATGGAACAAAAATCAATGAAATAAAAAACAGATATACAACAGAGAAAATAAAGCAAAAATTTGCTTCTTTTTTTTTTTTTTAAAATATTTTATTTATTTATTTGACAGAGAGAAATCACAAGTAGGCAGAGAGGCAGGCAGAGAGAGAGGAGGAAGCAGGCTCCCTGCTGAGCAGAAAGCCTGACGGGGCTCAAACCCAGGACCTGGGATCATGACCTGAGCCGAAGGCAGCGGCTCAACCCACTGAGCCACCCAGGCGCCCCAAATTTGCTTCTTTCTAAAGAATGATAAAATTGATAAATCCCTAGCAAAATTAATCAAGACAAAAATAGAGAAAATACAAATTAGCAATATCAAGAATGAAAGGGGACATCACTACAGATCCCATGGACACTGAAAAGAAAACAAGATTTTTATGTTATATATGCCAGTACATTTGGACGAAAATTTAGATGAAATGGACAAATTTAATAAAAAAACAAACTTAACAAAACCAATTCTAAATGAAAAAGAAAATCTGAGTATCTCTTTACCTACATAAAGAAATTAAATTCATCATTTAGGGGCCCCTGGTGGCTCAGTTGGTTGGGTGTCTCCTTTCAGCTCAGGTCATGATCCCAGAGTCCTGGAATTGAGCTCCATGTCAGGCTCCCTGCTCAGTGGGAAGACTGCTTCTCCTTCTCCCTCTCCCCTCCACCGCCACCCTCATGCCCTCCCTCTCTCTCTCCCACTCTCTCTCTCAAATAAATAAAATCTTAAAAATAATAATAAATTCTTCATTTAAAATCTTCCCATGAGAAAAACTTAAAACACATATGACCTCACTATCAAACACTAAACAAAGCAAAACAACAGCTCACCTTGCAGCAATCTTTTTTTAAGGTTTTTTTTAAAGATTTATTTATTTATTTGACAGAACAAAGTAGGCAGAGAGGCAGGCAGAGGGAGAGAGAGAAACAGGCTCTCCACTGAGCAGAGAGCCCGTCCCAGGACCCTGGGATCATGACCCAAGCCAAAAGCAGCTGCTTAACTGACTGAGCCACCCAGGGCCCCTTTGCAGCAATCTTTTCAGAGAACAGAAGAGGGAACAGCTTCCCAACCTATTTTAGAAATCATCATAATCCCAGGGGCACCTGAGTGGCTCTGTCAGTTAAGTATCCGACTTGTTTTGGCTCAGGCTATGATCTCAGGGTTGTGACATCAAGCCCTACGTTGGACTCTGCTCTCAGCATGGAGTCTGTTTGAGACTCTCTCCCTGTACCTCTCCCATGCTCACTCTCTCTAAAACAAACAAACAAACAAACAAACTAATTTTAAAAGAAAATCATCATGATCCTGATGGCAATGCCAAGAATATTTTAAGAAATGAAAATTACAGGCAAATATATCTCATGAACAGAGTCAATAACCCTAAATCTGTTTTTTCACTCCAGGCTCAGTTCTAGGTCATTTCTCCTCACTGTGAAACCTTTCCCTAGGATTCTATCCACACACATGGTTTCAAAGACCATACTTAACACAGATGACTCACATTTTACTCTTCAGTCCAGACGCTTTCCATCCACCCCACCCACCTTTATACCTCTACCCTTTCTCACCTGCACAACTAAAATGGCATCCTGTACAGTCTCTCTATATCTAGTCTTGCCCGGTCCCATCCATTTCTCCCTACACCACAATCAGGGTGATCTTTTCAAAATGCAAATCTTATCATTCTACTACTGGAAATCACAGCGGCTTCCTTCTCTTTTTTGGATTAAAACAAAACTTTTGTCTATGAGGACCCACCTCATTCTACCTCCTCCAATTTCCTTAGCATCATTTCAAACCACTGTCACTTTGGATTCTTGGCTCCAGCCATTCTGTCTCTTATCACATGGCCCATTTTCCCTGCTCACAGTTTTGTTTTGTTTGTATCATGCTATTCTCTACCTAGATATTCATTCTTTCCCCTCAGACCCTCCTACACCAAATCCAAACTTTCTAGTATATACTCTTATAGTATCTCTATCCTTTAATTTCATCACCTATCAAATTTGCAGCTTCACATTCCATTCATGTAATGATTTGCCTACTGACTCTCTAACCCATTGGATTTTAAGCTACTTGATAGCAAGGACCTATTTCTCCTCACCATTCTATCCCCAACAATGAAGGCTGTACCTAGCTTACAGTAGATGCTCAATAAATTATATGTTGAATTAATGAATCTTTTCCTGTAATGCATTTAATATGCATTCAATTAATGTGAAAATTTTTCAGTTTCAAAAGTATTTTAAAAGTACAGTAGAAAAAAAGGAAAAATACATTAATCTTTTATATATCAGGTGCATATACTAGCCAAATGTAAACTAAATGTTCTTCATTTGAATTTATCTCAGTGACTTATTTTTAATAGGTCAATAGAGTTTTTAAGAACTCCAAGTCTCTCTTCAAATGTCTATAACACATCACAGTTTAGCTGAACCTTTCTTCTTCTTCCTTCCATCACTGTAGAACACAAATAAATAAATGTGGAAAGTGGTAGTAGTTAAACTTATATTTGGTAAAGAAAAGAATCCTTTCATAATATAGGTTCTAATTCTTGAATGGCTCTATTATAAAAGTTGGAACTCAGCAAATGGAGTCTCTTGAAAGCAAGTGTACCCATAACTGGGGTAGGGGGAGAAGGAAAGAAAGGAGAAGGGAGAAATGGAAGCATTTCTGGCAAGGAGCAACAAGAAAACAAGCTCTCGTGCTGCTGTTACTCTCCTTCTCCAGTGATATTTCTGCCTCCATTTTTCTATGACCCACCTCAAGCCAGAGAGGTGCAAAATACTGATCCGTATTCATTTGGCATTCTATTTAAGCAGTAACAATAGGGTGAAACTCTAAAGCTACTTTGACTGCAGAGATAATTCTTTAAAAGGAATTAAGTTGGTACAATAGTATACATTGTTAAAAAGTTAATACTAGCTCCAATTTATTCTACTTACATTCTTTAAAATCAGCTTAATTTTCATGACTCTGTGTCAGGCAAAAAAAAATACTACAGTAAAAAATGAATATCGGATTGACTACTAATAGGTATGGGATTTCGTCTGAGGGAATAGACATTTTCAGGAGTTAAATTGCGGTGATGGCTGAACAACATAATGAATATATGAGAAACCACTGAATTGTAAATTTTTAAATGGCAACTTTTATGTGAATTACATCTCAATTTTAAAAAAAGAAGTTATTATGAGGAGCCTTCAAAGTTAAAACTGTTTCTTCTCTAGTAATCTAAGGTTATGAAGAAATAAGACATTCATCCTTAATTAGGAATAAAGAGTTTTTCAAGCTGGCACTAAGGACAAAAGTACCAAAAATTCTAAGATAATATCTGGAAGTTTCTTTTACTTTCCCCTTTCCCTAACCACCATGCTTCTTTTTGTGGAGCCTTCTCATTTCACCCGATATTGCTTACTAAAAATCAATGACGTTTAAAAATACACAAAGCTGGGGGCGCCTGGGTGGCTCAGTCATTGAGTGCTCTGCTCAGGTCCTGATCCGGGGGTCCTGGGATAGAGCCCCCCATCAGGCTCCCTGCTCAGGGGGGAGCCTGCTTCCCCCTCCCACTCTCCTTGCTTGTATTCCCTCTCTCACTGTGTCTCTGTCAAATAAATAAATAAAATCTTTTTTAAAAAAGACACAAAGCATCCCAAATCAGGCGAGGGTTTTTCTCCTTCATCAATGTAATTTGTCTCAAGCTTGGATTTTCTAGAAACTGCTCATGGATGTGAGAACAGCTGGCTTCTTTTCTCTCAGATTCTCCTCCACCAAGTCAACAGGGTTTTGTTCCAAAATCAAAATACAGCTGAATTAACTTTTCAAAACTTAGCTGACATAGGCTCTGATCCTGCCAATTTAATGGAAGTACTGAAAGCTTAACTGAGGTTCAAGAAGCAAAAAACAAACAAAAAAAGCAGGTCGATTCTTTTAACCTGCAATAATCTGTTCCTTATCTACTTCTCCAGCTTTGTGTCAAACGACATCCTCATCTTGCAGTCTCGGCCCAGCAACTTCATTTATTCCATTTCCCCTGCCATTAACAGGGCCTTTGCACATGCTATTTCCTCCCACAAGACATTCTCTTCTCCCCTTTATCTAGTTGATTCCTACTCATCTTTAAAATATTCTTGGACCTAGCCAAACTACCGAGGGAAGAATCTTCTCCGCCCTGGCACCAGGAGGACATTCAATACACGTGGAAAGTTCTATCTCTGCTGAAGAGGTTCCAGGGCACCCTAGACGTGATTTCATTGTGATAGACCTCTCATGAAGATTTTCGGAAAGCTAACGGCGGGCTGCCGGACCATCGCACAGGCTTTCTCCAATGCCTAGAGGCAGTGTTCACAGGCCGGGTTTGGGGGGGGGGCGCTGGGGCGAGCGGACACTCGGTGGGTCAGGCGAGGGATGCAGGGTCGCCCGGGCGCCGCTCGCGTCGTTCCCCGCCAGGCTTGCGGGGGAGAGCACCCAGCGACCCTCGGATTCCCCACCCGGACCCCACGCGCCACCGGCACCCCGCGCACACTCACCATCCGCCCGCACCGAGAGGCGCGGCAGACCGAGCAGGAGCAGCGCCGCGGCCCAGAGCTGGGCGCGGGGGCCGCGTCCCTCCGCAGCCATGGTCGGGGCGTCAACGCGCGGCTGGCTCGAGCGCGGGCTCCCGCGGCGGGAGCGGCTGCGCGGCCACTGCCCCTCGTGCTCCACTCGGCTGTGCGCACTGCGCTCTGCTCCGCGGGCTTCGCGCCCCGCTCGCCGGAGGGAGGAGCGCGCACGGCTCAGGGAGGCCGGGCGCCGGAGCTGCCGCGCTGGGGCCCCTAACTCCCGGGGGTCTCGTCCTAGGCGCCGGGGAGGCGGCTGGACCCGGCTGCGCCTTCGTGCCGGGCACCTGGAGGCCTCGGTACCAAAAGAGGCTGCGCCGGACGCCGAGCTCCCGGGGCGCCGCCGGGCGGAGGGTGAGAGCGCGGGGAGGCGGGGAGAGCACAGAGCCGGCTGCAGGGACCCCCCCCCCCCCTGCCCGGGGGACCATCGGCGAAAGGGTGACGCAGTCTGAGAGGCCGGGCTCTCCGGGAGGACCGTTCAAAACCGAATGTCTAATTCTGTCCTCTGCCTCTTGACTTTGCAGTTGGCGTCCTCCCACAGAGCAGGAGCATGTGTATGAAAAAAGAAGACTCTAACTTGCCAGCCTCACTCTGAGGAGTGAAACGCACGCAACAGCGAGACTCCTCCTAAAAGCGTGGCTTGAAAGTCCCTCAGAGAGGAGCATCTTCCAGACGCTTCCTTCACGACCTTTCAAGGTACGCCCTAACGTTTCTCAGCACCCACAGCGCCGGCGCGGTTGTCACCGTTTTCACACCTTCCAAATCAAGGCTTCCTTGACCTTGACCCAGGGCCCAAATTCCGGATTCTGTTGGTCAGGGCTGGGAACACACATTCTAAAGTGTCCCACCGAATTCTGCTGCAGGAGCCCCTGCTCTGGATTGGTTCCTTTTCCCCGCTCACCCCTTGTCCTGTTCATAGCATTAGCATCATTCAGCGAGAGGAGGAGGATTTGCATTCTTCGTGCGTGGAGTAATAAAGATCAGTATTATAACTGGGGCATCCGTGACACTGTACAGTTTACAAATCCCTTCCACCTTAACGTACTGGTCAGCAGATACGTGTAGTGAGTGCCCAGAGTGTGCCTGACCCTGTGGAGGGCTCCGATCTGTCCAAAAAAATGTTCAAACTTAAATGACAGGTACTTAAGGAAGATGAACAAGTGATTGGTGCTAAAAGGAACAGACGTTTGTCCCCAAGACAATGAACTAGGACACAGACGTTGAAAAGCTACCTACTTTCTTTCTAAGGTAAAAACTGGAATTTGAACGCACATTTGGTTTACTACGGGTGTCATTTTTCAACTCATATATTTTGAAGTGAACCAAAAAGATAATCTCCTCTCCTTGTTCCGAATGTCAACGACAAGGCTATTATTAGTGATTAATTCTTTTGTGAAACAAAACTTTTCTTTTAGGGGCTCCTGGGTGACTCAATCCATTAATAAAGTGTCAGACTTCTCAGTTCAGTTCAGGTCATGATCTCAGCGGTTGTGAGATTGAGCCCTTGGGCTCTGTGCTGAGCATGGAGCCACCTTAAGATTCTCTCTCTCTCTCTCTCTCTCTCTGCCCCTGCCCTACCCTCTCCCTTAAAACACACATACACACACACTCACACACAAACACAAAACTGTGCTTTTGAAATAAACATGTTCTGGGGCATTAAATGCAGTGAGACCTGACCATCATTCACATGTAAGTGTAAATCAATTTACTTAGCTACTTCTCTTCTAACAGCTAGCTGGTAACCCAAGGAGTGAGACTTCACATGTCTGAGTGGGAGGGGACCTTTTAAAGCCTGATTATTGCTGAGAATAGAGGGGAGGGAGGCACCTGCTGGAGCTACTAACTGACTCTCTCAGGATCTGTGCCACTAATGTGTTTAGAATAGTCAATTGACTATTACTATCTAATCCTAATGACATTTTAAAGTTTGTCTTTTTTCAGATCTGTGGCTTGTCCTAATTTGGGGAGATGGTATGCTCTAAAGGTTTGGTACAGCCGATTTAGAAAACTCTTTGGTACTTTCCTATACAGTTAAATATACATCTCCTGTGACAAAGAATTCCACCTCTAGATATATATCCAAAAGAAAAAAACTTATATCCACAGAAAGATATGTACACAAATTTCACAGCAGCTTTAGTCACAATAATTAAAATTGGAAGCAACCCAAACATCACCAACAGATGAACAGAAAAACAAACCGTATCATATTCACACAATGGACTGTTTTAGTAATCAAAAGAATGAAATACTCGATGAAATCAAAAGAATGAAACACTCGATAATATGGTTGCTGAGTGAATTATACTTTATGATTCCATTCATAAGACGCTCAAGAGGGGTAAAACTAATCTGTGGTGACAATAAATACTATGGTTGCCTTTGACAAGGCAGGAACACAAAGGAACTTCTGACCTAATGGAAACAGTCTATATCTTGATGAGGATGGTGGTCACATGAGTGTATACATTTGTTAAACCTCACTAAACTATACACTTAAAATCTGTGTGTTCTCTTGAATGTTGTTTATACCTCAATAGCAAATACTTTAAAATTCGCCCCTATGAATAAATAGGTTAATAGAAGAAAGCTTAACAAAAGGACCACATACAGAGATGTGGGCAGGGTTGAGAGAACCAGTAAGAAATGGCAGAGGTCTTGACCATCAACTGTTGGAAGCCATCACAACTCTGAGGTCTACAGGTAGGAAGGAAGGTGTTACCAAAACTCAGCAAGAGCCGTGGCCATGGAAGAGGTTGCCTGAAAGGAATGTTAGCCATACGTAGAGGGACAAAATTGCTGCCACTTATCTGGTAGGAAGGGAGTGGGGAAGAAATACCCCACTATCTGTCTCCTTGGACCCTTCAGCTTCCTTGTTATGCCTCCTATTGGCTGAACCTTTTGACAGCTGCAGGGCAAAGGAGCTCAGGTGTCAGAGTCCTTACAGGTCATTCTCTCATGGTGCAGAGTTGGTTAGAGAAAGGCAGAAAATGGGACTGGAGAGACAGTTGGAAAACAACCACACAACCCATCTATTCTTTCATTTGGATGAAGAGAATTCAAAACAAAACAGGGGAAACACAATGTCCTATCAGTTTCTCTATATCGATTCAATCATATTCTCACTTGGAGCTAAACTAAAATATTAACCACTGTCAGTGGTTATTTTCACATATGTGTTCTTTCATATAAAAGGAAAAGGGGAGAAGTAAATAATTATAAAATATGGATGCTAGAGAACCATTTCCATAACTGGTCATGAGGTCTTATTTGATAATCAGGGCAACGCTCCCCCCGTCCTTCCATTCTCTGAGCATCTTGGCCTGCATGACTTTTTTTTTTTTTTTAAACTGGTAGGAGGGATCCAAACTTTCATTCATACTAAGGATCTATCTTTTTAGTTGGCTATGGTTCCTCACTGACTATTGTCATTGGACATGGGAGTTCTCTGGGATCTGAACATAGTCATTCATGCCTTATTATGTAGCAGCAACACAAGTTTCCCTTCGTAATCAGGACCAATCACCAATCAGTACAGTGACCTTCTCCTCTGTCTGTTGGAGAGCAATCTTTGCTTCCAAGTTACTAGCACATGCCTGTGTGTTTACTGACGAAAGTATATTCCTTTGCCCACCAAGCCTCTCAGTTCACCAATCTAAAGGTTGAGGGGATGGTATGCAAAACTTTCGTAGGTGGGTATTGGTAATGGAAGGGAGATCATACCCACTTCCACTCCTTGGTTTTAGACAGTGTGTTCTGTCTATAAGAAAAATGACACCATATATTGGCTGATGGTTTAAGATACATCTGTATCCTGGGTAAGTGTCCTAACCTCTCAAGGTGTTGTCACCAGCTAGGGACCTCGCTTTCTTTTTTTTTTTTTAAGATTTTATTTATTTATTTGACAGACAGAGATCACAAGTAGGCAGAGAAGCAGGCAGAAAGAGAGAGGGGGGAAGCAGGCTCCCTGCTGAGCAGAGAGCCTGATGCAGGGCTCGATCCCAGAACCCTGGGATCACAACCTGAGCTGAAGGCAGAGGCTTTAACCCACTGAGCCACCCAGGCGCCCCTAGGGACCTCAGCTTTCTATCAAGCCACCTACTTCTTGGTAATGAGGCATGTGGTAAAATTCAGGGATATGACTACACTGTCCTACTGCTTTTACTGAAAAATCAGTTTCTTGGTACTAGATGATGTATTACATGATCCGAAGGCAAAGGATGGGGCATTCTAGGAGTCCATGGTAGTAATGCTAGTAGAAGCAAAGCAGGCAAGGAAGGCAATATCATATCTAGAAAAAGGATTTATTCCAATAAGAACAAATAACTGTGACTGTGGGAAAAGGATCCAATACAAACAACTTTTCCCACATGTAGCCAATAGGAGGGACCAGCTAGGGAATTATGCTGTATGGGGACTCATGGTGGCTTCTGCTGTTGGCATGTTGGACATTCAGCAGTGGTGATAATCAGATCAAATCTAATAAGAGATGTTTGTATTAAACTACTCCTGCGTGGCCCCCACTTCTGCTACCATCATCTCTACATATATGGTTCTACTATAGAAGTACAGATATGGCTGTAGAAAGAGGTATCTGACAACTAGAGAATGGGTTCCATTCTCCAAGGTGTCCACCTCATTAAGGGCATCCTCTTGACTGAATGCCTCTGGGGAGCCTAGGTTACACATATATTAACAGGCTTCTAATTCCCAGAGGAGCATATGATATCCTTGTAATCAGTCTTCCAGTCTTGAATTCTTCAGGTCTCTGACCAACTATTTTAGGTATTATCTGTAGATCAGTGCAGATTCATGAGTAAGGCCATTGGTCGTATTTACCAAAGTTGTACCCATTGGGAGAATTTTCTTTGGCTACTGTTTTTTTTTTCATTGTGGTAAAAATATGTTTAACACAAAATCTAACACTTTAATCATTGTAAGGGTAATCTGTGATCTTAAGTACATTCACATTGTAGTGCAACCATCATCACCATCCATCTCCAGGAATTTTTCAGCATCCCTAACTGAAACTATGTACCCTTAAACAATAAATCCCATTTCCTCAGCCTCCCAGCCACTGGTAACCACTGTTCTACTTTCAGTCTCTCCAAATTTGATTGTTCTAGGTACCTCATGTAATAGAGTCATATAATGTTTGTCCTTTTGTGTCACTACTACTTTTTAATGTTTTATTTCTTTATTAGGGAGAGAGAAAGAGTGCACATGAGCAGGGTGGGGGGGTGCAGAAGGACAAGCAGATTACCAGTTGAGTAGGGAGATAATGCAGGGCTCGATCCCAGGACACTTAGATCATGACCTAAGCTGAAGTCAGACGTTTAATCACTGAGCCACCCAGGTGCCCAGTACTGTTTTTTCAGTCCTGTATCACAGTGGGGATGGCTAGTGCCATGCTGTAGACACTCAACTATAAAGAAGGCCCAAGTTTTCTCCTCCTTTGTTAAGTGAAACTCTTCATGAGTCCCTAAGTGTGGGTTGAGGTAGAGGCAGCAAACCAATAAAACCAAGTGCCATGGGAATCTGAGCCACCCGCTCATCAATTTGTTCCTTGTTCCTTCCAGACCTACTGATGTATATAACCTTTCCATTTCAGAGTGGAATTCTGCTATACAAATCAAAATAGCCCATTCATAAGACCAGCTAAGGTCTCAGGCTTTGATGGTCTCTGTGGTCCAGTGGTCAATCTCCACCAGGGCCCAGTAGCAGGATACAAACTGCTAATCCAAAGGAGAGTAGTTGATTGAACTCTTAAACTCTCGAGGTTTGCATTGCCATTCTACTGTCTCTTCTGCCCAAGCTTCATAAGACATCCCTATCTGCCACACACATGTAAAGTATTGTGTCTTTTGTGACATGAAGCCAAGTGGCAAGGCAGTTTGTACTTGCTACAGAGCTCCCTGTCGCTATGTACTTCTTTTAACGCTGTAAGCCTTATGGGTTTCCATCCATGATTATATTTGCTGGTGGAATTAAAATAAACTGTTTGGGGCATCTGGGTGGCTCAGTGGGTTAAAGCCTCTGCCTTCAGCTCAGGTCATGATCCCCAGGGTCCTAGGATCGAGCCCGCGTCGGGCTCTCTGCTCAGCGGGGAGCCTGCTTCCCCCTCTCTCTCTCTGCCTGCCTCTCTGTCTACTTGTGATCTCTCTCTGTCAGATAAATAAAGTCTTAAGAAAAAAAAAATAAACTGTTTACTCAGTTAATAACTACCTATAGGCACCAAAGCCTGTATTGATTTATTCTAATAATGCCAATATTCTGGGAAGAACAGGTGTCAACACCTGGTTATATTGAAGATTAGCCACTAATATTTTCCAAACTCTTCTGGTCTTTGCTCTGGCAAACAGGAAACACTGAATGACCAAACATCCTGTTTCATACCTCCTATTTATACCTGTTGTCCCAGTATCCCATCCACTTTCATATTTGACCTAGATTTTTCATTTTCTGAAGAAATGTCAATAGTAGAATTAAGATAAGCCAAAAGGGCAATCCTCAATCTTGTATTTCTAGTTTGTGAATGTTCTCATCTAATAGTGTGTGAGATGCATGCGTGGTTCTCACTTGAACAATGACTAAACATGGAAGCTAACCAGTGACCCATCTCATTTTCCCTGATTTTTTTCTGACGCCATGTAACCATCTTTTCCCTTTCAAGGACAGTATATATCAACTATACATACTGTATCTAATCAGTTATATAATCAAGTATGCTGAGCCCCAAATAGATAGGGACAGCTCACTCCTTACAGTCTTTGGTCATTGTGGGGAAAGTATTCAAAGCTCCTGCCAGCCGCTTAGTTTATTAGGCAGTTTTTCAGTAGCCTGAAAGATGCATGAGGCTGCTACTTAACAGGTCAGTAGAAAAAGTGGGACATTATCAGTTAGGTTTATATGAAATATGTGCAGAAAATAGGGACCGAGGAATTTGGACTTGGTGTAGTTTGAATGCCCTTACTACTTAGAATGGTCTACAACTGTTTAGTTATTTATTTTTGGTAACTATTTTGCAATAAATCCTTTTGGTAGCAATGAATTAAGAAAGGAGGATTTCCTGGGTGGCTCAGTCAGTTAAGCATATGCCTTCAGCTCAGGTCATGATCCCAGGGTCCTGAGATTGAACCCCACATTGAGCTCCCTGCTCAGTGGAAAGTCTGCTTCTCCCTCTGCCTTCTAATTTGCCTGCTTGTGCTCTCTCTGTCAATAAATAAATAAAATCTTAAGAAGAAAAAAGGAAAGGAAATGCATATTTCAAGAAAATCAAGTACTATATTTCCATTTCTCAAGATAGTTAATAACAAGCATGTTAGTTGCCCAAAATATTCATCAGCATTTAATACCCATAATGGGCCTGAGGAATATCTCTGACAACATCAGAACACATGAATCTGCTAAAGAGGCATTGGCAATTATTCCAAAAGTTTGAAGACAACATTTTAACATGCACAACATCAATTTACACATCATTCCATGATACATGGCTTTTCAATTCAAATGATTTTTCTTTTAAGTTAATTCTTTTATTTCAAGTTTTCTTGTACACATACATTGATTTCATCGATGGTGAAATGATGCCAGCTTCACACAATATTATCAGATACTTTAAATAGAAAATCAGTCTACTCCAATAGTGGTTTAATTTTTTTCATCAGCTGTGTACATGAAACAAGATAAATTTTTTGGAGGCTCATTCTGTCAAAGGAGAATCATTTGACATTATTTAAAGGCTAATATAAAATGGTTTTTTTTTCTGGTGATTATTTAAGTACAAATTTTGATGAAAAAATAATATCTACACTAAATTAAGAAACCTCTGGATGTTTCTAGCATTCTTGAATACATTATGATACCCATATAATCCATAATTTCAAACAAGCTGTGATATCCTATAGACTTGAGAGATTTGCTTGCATTATTTATTTATTATTGAATATACTTGACCTAAACATTGTATAAATTTAAGGTATACAAAATGTCACTTTGATACATTTATATATTGTAATACGGTTGCCTTTGTGCTGATCACATTCAATAATTATGGTAATATTATTGTCTATATTGCTATACAGTGCATTAGATCACTTTGGCTTATTCACTACTTGTTGCAAGTAGCAAAAGTACATTGTTAAACAACATCAATCTTATCTCTACCCCCAACTTGTATTATTTATTTGATGTTTCCTCCCCCTGTCAAACCTCTTCTTTTGGATTTTCTACTTTTAACATGCTGGGTCTTCTGGATTCATTCTCTCGTTTTCTTATTTTTCTCTTTTGGGTTATGAGGATGGCCGAACACATGACACCCAATACTAGACAGATAGGATTGACAGCAGTTTGATAGTCACTTACACTCACAGCATAGGGAAGGACACCGTATGCCACGCAGGGCCATATAGGGGTTGTCATTTGGGAACTGGGTGAACAAGTAGGGGCTAAGGGATGTAGACTTTGAAGTAACAAGAAGGTCAGGTGACCTCTGGTTCCTCTGGGAGGATGTGGCTGCCCTGTTTGAATAATTTCCTCAGGTTGGTGGAGAGCTGGAGCCTACTACTCAGAGAAAAGCAGAAACTATGCCTGGTCCCTGTGATAAGGAGGATTGTTTGGCTAGGGGACTTTATCCTTGGTCTCAAAATGGGGAGAAGAACTTGAGGTTAGCCCTGTGAGGGCCTCCTTATTTTGCCAGATGTCATGACCTTGGAGAAACAATTTAAGTGTATCCTATCCTTGTTTGTAAAATGGGGATAATAATATCAATGCCTTATAGTTATCAATGTGATTAAATGAGATATCCCAGAACACTGTAAATGCAACAAAGTAATTGGCTAAGCAATAGGTCTGTAATTCATCCTCTTTATTACTTGGGAGACACATCAGGAAAGAAAGGGTGAGCCAGTCAAATATTTCTATAATCATTTAATGATTGACTTTTATAATCATTTAATGACAGACTTCCCAGCAAACAAACTAATGGTTTTTGCTGGTGGGAGTATCTTATCCTTAGAAAGCTTTTAGAAGGATGTACCTGGATATCTAGGATTGCTTATGGTAAAGAAACAGGTAATCTATGGATTCTGGGGCATGGGTGTCTGGAGATATCACGTAAGTTATGTAACCATGTAAATAGAAAGTGGAGCTGTATCATGACTTAGATGTAGGTGTTGTCAGAGCACACGTCCCTTGAAGACCTCATCTGTCGAAAGGTAGACAATGTGGAATCACTAGGTATCTGCAGAAAACCTGTAAGATGACAGATGGAGACCTAACTAAAGAAATGAGAAATGCGGGGGGAACCACAAAAACAAGCAATTAAGAAACCAGAAAAGACAGAGGCAATGCAGGGAAAAGAAAATTTCAACACAGTAACCTTACTGCTCTCATGAAGGTAAGATACCACATTCAAAAATGTAGAGCAGGGTGTAGTACTCTGTTAAAAAGAAAATCACAGGTCCAAAATGGTGTCACTTAAGTCACCCAATCTGCACTTAATACCTAATTGCAGTTTCAACCTCCCCCAAAATGTAGTCTTAACTGGTCAGTCAGGAATTTTCTTCTAATCAGCTTCTATGAGGAATCTATCACAGGTGCTCTCTCCATCTCCCCAGATGAAGATGAGGTAATCCATCTAATAAGACCTGCTGTCCTTTCTCCTAAGGAAGGTGACCTTGCCTGAAACAATCCTTTCTTTTCTTTTGCTAATAACTCTTTGCTCCACCCTCTTTCCTATAAAAACCTTCCATTTTGTACAACTCCTGGGAGTTCCTCAACTAGGTGGGATGCTGCCCATCTAGTTCATGAATCATTCATCAATCATTTAATAAAATCGATATTATCTTTATGCATTTACTTGGATAGATTTTCTGTATAACAGCCCTTTCCCCCCACAAAAAGAATATTTAGAAACCAAAAAAAAAAAAAAAGATTTCCATAGATGGGTTTGAAGATAAAGTTGAGAAATCTCGCAGTTAAATACAGTGAAAAGACAGAGATAGCAAATATGGGAGGAAAAAGTTACCCCCAGAATGCCCTTCACCTCTACTGCTGTCATCTCTCCACATGGCCCCTTGAGACAGGCCAAGTACCTACCTACTCCAGGACCTGAAAGTAATAAACTTCTTTATGACTTTACTTAACGCATGTTAATTTAACAAAGTCATAAGTTTCTATGAAAAGTCCAAAGTCCACCCAAAGGTTTCTGAAAATCTCTGAGACTTGGGTTTTTTTTTTTTTTAAAGATTTTATTTATTTATTTGTCAGAGACAGAGCACATAAGCAGGGAGAGCAGCAGGCAGAGAGAGAAGCAGGCAGGACTTGATCCCAGGACGCTGGGATCACAACCTGGAGACTTGGGTTTTGAATTCCTGCCCTCATTTCTGGTTCTACAGAAAGTGGCTGCCCCTTTATTTTCACCTCCTGTCCATTCAAATGTAGAAATCATGTTGGAGTACCTTTTTCTTTATTTTACCAAAACTATTCACTTAAGGCTTACCTATGAAATAGTCTTTTATCAAAGGACTTTAAAAAGTGAAAGCATATTTTTGCATAAGTGCAAACAACATAAAACAGAATACTAGACTTCCCTCTTTAGTCCTATTGGTCACTCTGCCATTTTCTGAATCCACCTTCTTTTGTTCTCTACCCCACCCACCCAGTTCCTCAGCATTCTCCCACCCCCAAATCCATCCCCTTTTCAGATCCCCATCTCCCTTAGTTTCCCATCATTGCATATAAGCCCACCACTCATAAACATTCCACAGTAATTAAAGGAGTAAGCTTAGACCCTCCCTGAGACTCCCATTGTTTATATTGAAAATATTTTGCTTTGGTTATGATATTTCAGAGTTTATGCATTCAAAAAGATGTCTGGTTATGCTCAAATCCCTAGATAATCCATAAACTAGTGTATACTATCCAACTTGTTATCTTGGTTTAGGGTAAGTTGTTTTTCTATCTAAAAATCTCACCAGGGAATCTAATAGCTAGATCATTAAGTAGGATCTATTAGAATAACCACTAAAGATTTTAAAATTTAATTAGCTTACCAGACCTCATTTATATCTTGTTATGTCCAAATTTCTCCTGGGCACTTAGAGTCAGAAGGCCAAATATTGAATCATTTTCTTAACAGTGAAGTAATGAATAATGATTGTCCGAAATAAACTTAACTCATCATTTTGGTACTGGAAATTCACTTCTCAGTGTTAAATGTAATTGCCTTTTATTGATCATCTATGACAACAGGCATTTTAATACATATTTTATCTCTAATCCTTGCAACAACTCCATAGTCAGGTTGCAGATGAGAAAATGGAGCTTTTTTCTATATATTGCCCAAGGTCACACAGCTAGCTTGGCAAAAGTGGGATTTGAACACAACTGTATATGATTCTAAAATTTCCACCCTTACCTCTTATGTACCCTATAAGCATTTCTTCCTATTACATTAGGGTTAAATTCTGGAAAGGCAGACTCTAATGTTGACAGTCTATGTCCAGAGTGAGAAAGAAACCATAAGTAACCTCTTGAGCACCTTGTGACTATACAGCTTAGGTCACGTATTGTGAATATGAATTTATGGGTCTGTCCCTTTCTCTGGAGATGTTTCCAGGGGTCTTCCCATCCTCTGTATCACCAGTCCCTACTACAGCCCTTACTCCATGACTGGCACATAACAGGTACTCAATACACGCCTGGTGAAAGAATGAGTGAGGTACTGTCCATGGTCGTGGGGACACTCCGTTTCCCACAGTTCACTTGGATGAACACCTGCTCATCTTTCTTGAATCAATACCAGCATCATCTCCTCTGTGAAGTCCTCTTTGTAACGTAGTCCAGTCTCTCCACAGATGACTCTCCCCTTTGTGCTTCCACTGTAGCCTGGACAGTTGTCTCTTAGTCATTATGGCCCTTTTATGCAACTGTTGTTCTGCAAATCTATCTCTCCCACTAGTCTGAATACCCTTGAGGACAGGGTCCATGTCTTTTCTGTGTTATCTCTACTGCTTTAAGAAGTACCTGGTTCATAGTAGGTTCTCAACCTATGTTTGATGAATTAATCATGTACCCCAATCTGCTATTAACTCATCAAAGGACCCCAAGAAGAGAATATGTCAAGGGTCATGGTCATGCTTTCAGTATAATAAAGACCTTGCCAGGGGATTGCCTGGATCCCTTCTTAGCATCTTCTTTTTAGGGCAATGACTATGTCCCTTTATGTCTCCCTGTCTCTAGTAGGTTTTACAGTATCTACCACATAGTAGGCATTTAATTAAGCTTTGATGAATGGAAGGATGAATGAATGAGCCTCAAAAGCAATACATACCAGCCAATGTAGCATTTCAAATGTAATGGATCTGAAACAGTCTCACAAATCATCTGCCACCAGCCTGAAGCCACATAACCAAAAAAATCACTGCACAATGTAGCATTTACACGTAGGCTGCCTTTGGGGCAATGGAGGTTGTGAGCTGGTCCTGAATAAACACAGGCTGCACTGAAGAGCCATTGTGGGCACTGGTAGTTCTTACAAGTTCCTTTGGGGTCTGAAGTTGATTTGCAGCTGGAGCCAAGTCCCTGCCAAGCACCCCCCCTCCCAGCTTTTTTTGCAATTGAATTATTAACTAAAAGAAAACCATCCAGGGTGTAGCTGTTAGCAGTGAACTGCCAATGCTAGGAAATTTTTATTTTGTTTACTCAGAGTGTTTGCACCTAATCTAATGAAAAGTAGGAATGAGCCGGCAGAAAGCAATTCAGAAGCCCTGGCCCCAGAGGAAGACAGGCTTTGGACCTGACAGGAAGACCATTCCGTGCAGAAGCAGTGGGGCTGCAGGGCTACCCCTCAGAGTAAAGACTTTTTTCCAGGGATGTGTTATCACAGGTTACTGCTGTGCTGGCTTTTCAGGGACCAAGGGAGGATCCCCATGCTCCCATCTCCCAAATACCTCCAGAAGTGCCTGGTTTAATCCTGCAGCTTTCATGGAAGACTTTAATCCTGGTTGAGATGCAGATGCCGCTGAGAGGGACAACTCTGGAAAGGAATCAGCAGAACTGAGTTTAAGTGTGACTTTTGCAATTTATAATCCATCATGGAGACCTCACTTTACATCTCTGGTCTTAGTTTCTTTACCTATAAAATAGAGGTGATAATGCTATGTGACATTCAGGGTTTTTGAGATTGGAATTACTTGGTAAATCAAAACATTTGCTGCATATAAAATGATGATCCATAAGAATTTCTACGTGCATGGTACCTTAGCACATTGCCTTGCTCTGTAAAGCACATGAGGGCAAAGGCTGTGTCTTCCTCTACATCTGCAGCTTCTAGCTCAGGACATGGCACAGAGTAGGTGGCCAATAAAGGGTAGGTGAATTGAGCAAGGACAACTTGTGGCAGCAGGAAGCATAAATACACTCCAGTCTTCTATCATGTCTGATGTCCAAGATCCTCACTTCCTTAGGATCACAGAGAAACTGCTGAACTCCATCCTTTTGCTCTGGGTAAGCAGGGCACCTCCTGCTCAATTTCCAACGGACCCTCAGTCATTACCAAGATGACTGCTATTCTGGGGACCATTCATCCCAGATCTCCTTCAGATGGTCCATGCATTGTTAATAAAGAGTCCTATTGTACCCTTTGGTAAATGTACTTGTCAGGCTATGCACTGAAATCTTTATTTTCCAGAAAAATGGTCATTATGTACATGAAGCATGGTGACAAGACAGGGAAAAATCAGCCTAATAATGTGACATATTAAATATCTCTCATCTTAGCCCATATGTTGATTTTGCTTTTTGCTGAAGTATGGCAAATCATAGATATTTTAATATTTACCTCAAGAAATGGTGTTGATAGAAGGGTCCAAGATGCCTGGCCATCAGAAAACTAGATTCAGGGGGCGCTTGGGTGACTCAATTGGTTAAGCCTCTGCCTTCCTCTCAGATCATGATCCCAGGGTCCTGGGATCGAGCCCTGCATTGAGCCCCACATTGGGCTCCCTGCTCAGAGGGGAGCATGCTTGTCCCTCTCTCTTTGCTCCTCTGCACCTGCCACTCCTGCTCTTCCTCAATTGCTCTCTCTTTATGAAATAAATAAAGAAGATCTTTTTAAAAAAGGAAAAGAAAACTAGATTCCCCCTCTTAGACTGTCATTAAACATGTTGTTAGTTATTCTGTTGCCCTCTGTTTGTTGTTCAGTAAATTCCAGCAATGGAGAGATGACTGCTAAGCAGAATAATTAAAAGCCACTATTTTTCATTATATTATATATTAAGACAGCATATTCTCTTGTCTACTGACTTTGAAGAGGGCCCTGCCAGATAGTCTGTGTATGACTAAATGTTCAAATAAAAGGATTATTCTGTAGGTCCTTGGACTTGGTTTTTTAAGAAACTTCCTCTTCATTCATATGAAAAAAATAATAATATTGTCTAGAATGTATTTTAATTTTTTACATGAATGATATAATGTGTAATCAGCAAATTCCTTATTTTCTAAACAATTGGGTCTTGGTCTTCTATATTAGAACATACAGATCTTCCTCGTTCTTTTTGAATAGTACCACCAAATTCAGAATGATGGATAGGTAAGGTAAGGATTTGCTTTTTTATATGGTTACTAGTCAAAGGGTACTTTGGGATTTATATAACATTTTGATTATTCTATAAGGTGAATGATTTGTTTTGAGTTATATAATTAAACATTTGAAACATGAGTAGTTCTACTGGTGAAAAGGGCATTTTGGAGTACGAACAGAAGACCTTTGCGTAAGAGAGTGGTCACTTTGCCAGATAACTTCTTGGCATTTGGGGATTATTTTAAACATAGTGTGTTTCTTTTTTAAGAGAGTTTAAGTAATCTCTACATCCAATGTGGGGCTTGGTCCTGAGACAAGAGTTGCATGCTCCATTGACTGAGCCTACCAAGCACCCCAACATACTGTGTCTATGATAACTTACTCTGTGGCATTTCAAAAGAGCCCACTCCTTCATTTTTTCTCAGTAATTTGGTCAATATTACCAGCTAGTCAATCCATACAGTCTGTTCACTGGTAACAGGATCTTCCTCCAATACTGAGTCATTCTTTTCATCCATTTTTCCCTTTGGCTTCTGTAGGCACACATTGTGCATTTTTGTGGGACCTTGAAGCTGAAGTTAAAGGTCTTGTTGTTTTGTTTTTGTTTTAACACTGATCACCATAGTACCTATGCCCATTTATTTGGGGTGATGTTAACGCTGATCATTTGGTTAAGGTGGTATTGGTAAGAAAGAGTTTCCCCTTCTCCTCAGTTTATTTATTCAATTCAGTTATTCACTATGTTATTAGCTGCTTGATGCTGTCTGATACCAGAAGTTATTTATCAATAACATATCTACCTATCTCTATTTATGCCTATGATGTCTATTTCTGTCTCTATCTCGGGACATAAACAGGAAAACTTTAAGGGAATTTTCACTTCTGGTAATGGTGAAATAAATTAGATGAGTCTCTTTCTGAAAATGAGGACAACTTATTTTTTTTAACTTTTAAAAGATTTTTTCTTTATTTATTCAACAGAGAGAGATCACAAGTAGGCAGAGAGTCAGGCAGAGAGAGAGAGGGAAGCAGGCTCCCTGCTGTGCAGAGAGCCTGATGCGGGACTCGACCCCAGGACCCTGAGATCATGACCTGAGCTGAAGGCAGAGGCTTAACCCACTGAGCCACCCAGGCGCCCAATGAGGACAATTTAAAAACTTGCATAAAATTTGGTAATGTCTACTTACAGGCATCAAACAGCTAATAACATAATGAATAATTGAATTGAATAAGTAAAGGGCAACTCTTTCTTACCAACACCACCTTAACCAAATGTTCAACTCTAACGTCACCCCAAATAAGACTTGTTGACATCATGTACTCTTTTGTGCCATGCACTGAGGAGGAAACATAGCCTCTGTTGTATTCTTCCCCTACATCTATGGCCTCGATCTGATCATGAGAAAGTATCAGACAAACACAGGTTGAGGACCGTTCTAAAAAATACCTGATCAGTACCCTTCAAAAAGAATGTCATAATGGGCCCCTGGGGGGCTCAGTCAGTTGGATGACTGACCTTGGTTTTGGCTCAGGTCGTGATCTCTAGGTTGAGAGATCGAGCCCCCACCTGCGGCTCCATGCTCAGAGAGAAGTTGGCTTCCCCTCTCCCTCTGTGACCCCACCCATTCACACACACAGGTGCTTGCACTCATATGCGTGCTCTCTCTCTTTGAAATAAATAAATCCTTTTTAAAAAAGTATTAGGGTCATGAAAGAATGAAGAGGACTGAGGAATTGACACGGACAAGACAGGAAGACCAAATGCAATGTGAGATCTTGGATTTGACACTGGAACAGAAAAAGGACATCCGTGGAATACTGGTGAAACCTGAATAAGTTGCAGTTCAGTTAATAATATGGTAGCAGTGGTAATTTCTTAGCTTTGATAATTGCGCCATGATTATATAAGATGTCAGCATTAAAGGGAATGATAACATCTCTGTCCTATCTTTGCAACCCTTCAACAAGTCTAAAATTCATTTCAAATTAAAAAGTTTTTAAAATCATTATGCAATACAGTCAGCTGTGAGAGAAAAAACTAAAAAAGGCTTTGAAAACACAACACATAGTTGTTGGGACTTGTAAAACCCAAATAAATGGGTTGAATAACAGATTGGACACAGCCAAAGAGTAATTAGAGAACTAAATGTCAAGCTGAGATTATCTCTCGGCACACAGCACAATGAGATAAAAGGTGGAAAATATAGGGTTAGATAGACAAATCTTTTCTAGCATCCTATGGAGAGGTCCCACTATGTGTCTAATAAGAATCTCAGAGACAATGGAGAGTTACATCAGCACCATGTGTTGAAATAGAGTTTCTATCATGTTTCCCCAAAGAACATAAAGTTTGGCAATCAGCCACAGAGGAGAGTGACTTTGTGGACACTGGAGAAAAAAATATCCAAGATTAGATGCATCGAAGAGGGTAAGAGGAACAGCCTTACTTACCTGTGTCACCCACACGTCCCCCAAGGCTGCGTGGCTCCAGTGCCTAGAGAAACCTACTCAGCAGGTGATTTCTCCCATGGAAGAGAGTGAGTATGGGAGGTGCCAAAGAGAACCATTCCTTTCTTGCTCCATCCAGAATATGGAGGTGTGCTCCACAACTTGGGTGGGTGGGCGGGGGAGGACAAGGAGGGGCTGGCAAGAACAGCAGCCAGGGCACTCCACAGGATCAAAGAGACACAGATCCTACGGGCTGTTTTGTGGACTCCACTGTGAAGGCCCCCCACAAATTACTGAGGATGATTCACTTGTGGATCCCCCCAACTGGCATTTGGGTTTCCTCCTTATCCCATACCCCCAGCTCCACGAACTTCCCCCAATCCACATCACCACCCCCAGCCACCTCCCTATGTGACACCTAAGGGCAGTGAGCATGAGTGCAAATGGTTACTGAGCACATGCAGGAAGCCAGCCAAATTATTTTTGCATTCTGTGATGATAGCTTGATTATCATTGGTGATTGATTACTTTGCTGGAATTGATGTGTTAATGTTAATACTGAGGATTTTCACATCTATGTGTATAAGTGAGATTGCCTTCTGTTTAGTTGTTATTCTTTTGCTGTCTGTATATGTCTAATTTTTATGACAGATTTTTCCAAACTCACAAAATCAGTTAGTGTTCCATGTTTTCTGTGCTCTGGAATATTTTATGTAAGAATATTTTTCTGTTCCCTAAAGTTTTTGCAAAACTTGTTTGTAACATCATTGGATACATTTGGGAAGTTTCCCAGGTCTTTCCATTTCTCATGTGACTAGTTGTCTTTTTATGTTTTCTATACTTCCTTTACTTTTTTTGAAATACACAATTTATTTTTGAAATTTACAACTTTATAGAAAAATGACTATTTTCATCTGAGGTTTCAAATTTATTAGTGCAAAATTATTCCTATTATTACGTATTGTTCTTCCCATACAATGTCCTTAATGCTTTTATATGTACCTTCTCCCTTTTTTACTTGATCAGTATTATCTGGAGTTATCTATTTTACAAATCTTTTAAAAAAACCAGAGTCTGGTTCTATTCAACTCTAATTTTCTCCCTGTGATGAATTTCTGCCTTTATAGTATTTTTTAATTAATAGACTCTATTTTTTAGAGCTGTTTTAGGTTTATGCAAAAATTGAGGGGCACCTGGGCAGCTCAGTTGGTTAAGCATCTGGCTCAATTTCAGCTCAGTTCATGATCTCAGGGTTGTGGGATCAAGATTGGTGTCCAGCTCTGAGCTGGGCGTGGAGCCTGCTTGGGATCCTCTCCCTTTCCTTCTACCCCTTCACTCCTCTCCCTCTCCTAAAAAAAAAAAAAAAAAAGAAAAAGAAAGAAAAAGAAAATTTGAGCAGACAACACAAAGTTCACATATACTTTCTATCTCCTGCCCACCCTCATCCCACCCCACTCCATCCCCTCACAATTTCTCCCATTATTAACATCCTGTGTTACTGTGGTACATTTGTTACACCTGATGGACCAATACCTTATTATTAACTGAAGTCTGTAAGTCTGTACTTTACATTAGGCTTCATCCTTTTTTTTTTTTTTTTAAAGTAGGCTTTACGCCCAATGTGGAGCCCTATACCAGGCTTGAACTCACAACCCTGAAATCAAGACCTGAGTTGAGATCAAGAGTCCCATGCTTGAAAGAATTGAACCACCCAGGTGTCCTGAGTCTTTTTTTTTTTTTTTTAAGATTTTATTTATTTATTTACAGACAGAGATCACAAGTAGGCAGAGAGGCAGGCAGAGAGAGGTGGAAGTAGGCTCCCTGCTGAGCAGAGAGCCTGATGCGGGGCTCGATCCCAGGACCCTGAGATCATGACCTAAGCCAAAGGCAGAG
This sequence comes from Lutra lutra, assembly GCF_902655055.1. NCBI lineage: Eukaryota > Metazoa > Chordata > Mammalia > Carnivora > Mustelidae > Lutra > Lutra lutra. The sequence goes on from NC_062278.1 coordinate 159,904,813, forward strand.
GCTTTAACCTACTGAGCCACCCAGGCGCCCCCCCCCCCTTTTTTGGAAGTAAGTATAGTTGACACACAATGTTACATTAGTTTCAGGTTCATAACATAGTGTTCAGACAAGTCTATACTTTGTGTTATTCTTGCCATAAGTGTGGCTACCATCTCTCCCCATACAATGCTATTACAATATTATATTGTTGGCTATATTCCCTTTGTTGTACCTCCATCCAGTCATCGCCATGGCTTACTCATTCTATAATTGGAAGCCTGTACTTTCTTTCACTTATTTTGCCCATCTCCCCACCTTCTTCTCCGGCAACCACCTGTTTGTTTTCTTTATTTATGTGTCTGTTTCTGCTTTCTTGCTTGTTAGTTTTTTTCCCCAGAGTCCACATATAAGTGAGATAATATCGTATTTATCTTTCTCTGTCTGACTTATTTCACTTAGCATAATAAAGACTTCACTTTTGTGTTGTATAGTTTTAAGGGACTTACAAATGTTTTTCATGTGTCCACCATAACAGTACCATATGGAACAGTTTCACTGCACTAAAAATCCCCTGAGCTCCCCCGAACTCCTGGCAACCACTGATCTTTTAACTGTCTTTTTTTTTTTTTTTAAGATTTTATTTATTTATTTGACAGAGAGAGAGAGAGCACAGTAGAGGGAGCAGGAGAGGGAGAAGCAGGCTCCCCACTGAACAGGGAGCCCGACGTGGGACTCAATCCCTGGACCCTGGGATGAGGCCTTGAGTTAGAGGCAAACGCTCAACCAACTGAGCCACATAGGTGCCCCCTGATCTTTTAACTGTTTTTATACTTTTGCCTTTCCAGAATGTCATATACTTGGAGTCCTATAGTATGTAAGCTATTCAAATTGGTTTCTTTCACTTAGCAATATACATTAAAGATTCTTCCATATCTCTTCATGGTGGTCATAGCTCATTTCCTTTTATGCTAATAACATTTCATTGAATGGATGTAGCACGGTTTGTCCACACACCTATCGACGTGCATCTTGGTTGCTTCCAAGTTTGGGCAATTATGAATAAAAGTGCTATAAGCTTCATATGCAGGTTTTTGTGTAGACATAAGTTTTTGACTCATTTTAGTAAATACCAAAGAGTAGAACTGCTGAGTCAACAGTAAGAGTATGTTTAATTTTATAAGAAACTGCCAACCTGTCTTCAAAGTGGCTTTATCATTTTGCATTCCCAACAGTTCCTGTTGCTCTACAGCTTAATTCACTTTTTATTATTCTAATAGGTATATAGTGGTATCTCACTGTTAATGTTAATTTGCAATTCCTGTATGACATATGATGTTCAGCATCTTTTTATATTCTTATTTGTCATCTGTATATCTTCTTTGGTGAAGTGTCTGTTCAGATCTTTTGCACATTTTTTAATTGGGCTGTTTTATTGTTGAATTTTAAAATTCTTCATGTATTTTGGATACAAGTTCTTCATCAGATAGGTGTTTTGTAATATATTCTCCCAATGTGTGACTTATCTTTATCTTTTCATTGTCTTAAAACTGCCTTCATTTTACTAATTTTTTCTTCAACATACTTTAGGTTTGTGTACTTTTTCTAGTTTATTCAGATTTGTTTCAGTTGTTTTTTATTTAATGATTTAATAATAAAATTTCTTCTGCTCCATTAGCTGATTCCCACAAGTATTTGTAAGTATTACTTCATTTTCTTTAGTTCTAAATATTTTTATTTCAATTTTATTTCATCTTTCAAGTATGATTGATTCAAATCTGCCTTTTAGCTTGTAAATTTATGGTTATGCTTTGTCATTTGTCTAGTTTTATTGTACCATGGTCAGTGAATATAGTCAGTAGGATATTTTAAAAGAATTTCAAGCAACATCCTTGATGTCCTGCTAAGATTAATTTTGGGCAAGGATATCATGCTGCACAACTCTGGGGGTACTAATTATATTTTAATTTATGTGTCTAATGCTCCTCAGGTTCATAGTGTTTAGACTTTATAACTCTCCCCGATTAAGGAAACATTTTTGTTTTTGAAAAAATGTGCATCTTAGTCACATTTGTCAATTTTTATGTTATATAATTTAAGGCTATGTTGTTAATGGAATAACACTGAGAGTCCAGAAATAAACCTACACATCTACGGTCTATTGATTTTCACTGGGGTGCCAAGATCATTCAATGGGGAAGATAAAAGTATTTTCAAGAAATGGTGCTGGGATAACTGGATATCAGCATGCTAAAGAATGAAGTTGGAACATTACCTCACATCATGTAAAAAATTAACATAGGTCAAAGATCTAAATATAAAACCTAAAAGCTATTAGAAGAAAACCTATGGATAAATCTTCATTACCTTGGATTTGGCAAAAGATTCTTAAAGTATGACCCCAAAAGCCCACACAATGAGAGAAAAAAGGACAGCTATCCTGGGCGCCTGGGTGGCTTAGTCATTAACCGCTTGCCTTTGGCTCAGGTCATGATCCCGTGGTCCTGGGATCACACCCCACATCAGGCTCCCTGCTCAGTGGGAAGCCTGCTTCTCCCTCTCCCAGTTTCCCTGCTTGTGTTCCCTCTTTCACTGTGTCCATCTGTCAATAAATAAATAAATAAATATTTTAATTTTATATTACTTTATTTTTTATTTACTGAGCCTAATGCAGGGCTCAGTCCCAGGACCCCAGGATCATGACCTGACCCAAAGGCAGACACCTGGTTAACTGAGTCACCCCAGCACCCCTGCTAGCAGAATTCTTGCTGGGAAGACCAGTTCTTGCAAGGGACCCATTCTTGGAGCTCTCTACTTTACTAATTCCATGTCACTTGTCTTGCAAGTACTTTGGAAAACAGTTTGGTACTATGTGGTAAATCTAAAGATATACAAAGCAGAAATTCTATTTCTTGTTATTTACCCTAGATCAGTTATTCTCAACTGGGGTAATTTTGCTTCTCTAGTAACATACAGAAATGCCTGGAGACATTTTTGGTTTTCACAACTGAGGTCACGCCACTAACATGTGGTGGGTAAAAGCCATGGAGGCTGCTAAACCTCCTACAATAATTCATAGGATAGTTCCCTCTCACCCTGTTCCCCCACCATCGCAACAAAAATTATCTGTCCCTAAATATCAAAATTGCCAAGAAACCCTCATCTAGAGAAATGAGTACTCACAGGCCCAGGGAAAATGCTCACAACTGCATTGTTTTATAATAGTCCTAAACAGGAAGTGATGCAAGCAACCCAAATGCCCAACAGTTGAAAGGATATATTCTTGTACATACATTCAATGCAATGCCTTATAGAAATGAAAATTAATGAGCTATAAAAACTATATAAAGAAGAGCAAGAAAATGTTTTTCATAAATATTAAGATAGTGGTCATTGGATGGGGGTTACTATTGGGAAAGGACACATGAACTCTTGAAGGCTTTTGGCAATGTTCTATTTCTTGAACTAGATGGTGTTTACATAGGTGTTCACTTTATAAAAACTGTACATTTATATTTTACTACTTATATGTATATTTCATATTATAATAGATAAAATTTAAAATTACAGTTTTTCAGGATGCCTGGGTGGCTCAGTCAGTTAAGCGGCTGCCTTTGGCTCAGGTCATGATCCCAACGTCCTGGGATCGAGACCCACATCAGGCTCCTTACTCTGCAGGGAGCCTGCTTCTCCCTCTGCCTCTGCCTGCCACTCTGCCTGTACTTTCTCTATCTCTCTGACAAATAAATAAATAAAATCTTTTAAAAAAGTAAAATAAAATTACAGTTTTTCTTCTATCACACTCCCTACTTTGACAGATCATATTCTTTTTTTTTTAAGTATTTTATTTATTTATTTGACAGAGACACACAGAGAAAGGGAACACAGCAGGGGTAGTGGGAGAGGGAGAAGCAGGCCTCCTGTGAAGCAGGGAGCCTGATGTGGGCCCCAATCCCAGGACCCTGGGATCATGACCTGAGCCAAAGGCAGATGCCCAATGACTGAGCCACCCAGGTGCCCTGACAGGTCATATTCTTACTTGTATCTTCAAACTGACCATCCAGTCTGAGAATATATGTTTGTTCTTTCAATCAATCATCAATATTGAATAACCACTATAAGCAGAAACTATTCTAAACAGGAGGAACACAGAGAGGGAACAACATAGACATCTTGCATTCCAGGGTGAAGAGACAGGCTATAATTAATATACCAAAAATTGTGAAAGATATTTTAGGGGGCATTAGATATTTGAAAACAGGACAGATATAAGAGAGGTTATAAAGACTGTGGTGAGAAAGAGTAACCAGGGTGAGATATTTCAGATTGAATGGTCAGTGAAGGCTTCGGTGAAGATGACATTTGAGGAGATAAGTGACCTGTTTCAAACCAGGAAATGGGCAGTGTGAAGTTCTAGAGGAATAATATTCTAAAAAAACAAAGGAGTTTGTTGCTGAGGCTCTTAAGTAGCAAAGTGTCTTACATGTTTGAGGAACCTCAGGAAATAAAGCATGTTTAGTGTGGATTGGATGAGGGAAGAGTGGTAGGAGATGAAGTTAGTGCAGGAGGCAAGATCTCCATCAGGGGGAGTTTGGATCTTTTTCCTAAGTGCTATGGGAAGCCACTGAAATACTGCAGACTGTAGGAGAGAAGACAGGTGGCATGGAGACTAACTTAGGCAAGAGATGATGGTGACTGTGAGGTGGAGATCGTGACAAATGGATAGACTCAGGATTTATTTAAAGATAGAGCCCAGAACATGAGGTATGAGGGAAAGAGAAAATCAAGGATGATTCCTAGGGTTTTTTCCTGAACAGCCAAGGAGAAAGAGGGAACTTTTGCTGGGATGAAGAAGATTGGAGAGTGAGTATGACATTTGAATCAAGGAGCTGAGATGCCCTTCAACAGATGAATGGATAAAGAAGATGTGATTCATATATGTAGTGGTAGATGACTCAGCCATAAGAAAGTATGAATACCTACCATTTGCATCCACAGGGATGGAACTGGAGGGGATTGTGCTACACAGTGAACTAAGTAAAGCAGAAAAAGTCAATTATCATACGGTTCCACTCATATGTGGAACATAACGAATAGCTTGAAGGACCACAGGGGAAGTGAGGGAAAACTGAATGGGAAGAAATAAGAGGAAACCATGACAAAGTCTGGACTCTGGGGAAAACACAGAGGGTTACAGAAGGGAGGGAGGTGGGGGGATGGATAACCCAGTGATGGGTATTAAGGAGGGCACATGATAAGCACTGGGTGTTATATGCAACTAATGAATCATTGAACACTATATCACAAACTTATGATGTACTATATGCTGGCCAAGTGAACATGAAACAACAACAACAGTCTTATTTGGGCTATGTTAAGTTTTCAGATACCTGTTAGAAATTCAAAGGGAGGTGTCCCGATTGGCTGTTGAACATGTCTCCATAGATTTTAATATGCCAGATTTGCGGATATCTAATGTTCCCTTCAACCATATTAAACACATCCAACAAATTGAGAATTGATTTAATAAATTAGAGCATACACACACAATGCTATTCCATGAATTGGCATGCAAAGATAATTTTTAAAAGAAGTAGGTTATAAAAGTGTGGACGGTTTGCTTTCACTTTAAAGAATACAATATATTATAATGTACATTTCACTGGAAGCCGATAAACTAGGATATAAGCTGTAGTTACCTGTGCTGGGATTTAGTGTGGTTTTATTCTTTCTAATTCTTGCTATCATTAGTTTAAAATGTCTTTAATAATCACGTATTACCTGTGTAATCTGTTTCTTAAAGTAAATCCACAAAGGTCTCTTCCATCTGGGCAGCCTGCGGCGGGGGGTATCTGTCAGGTGAGGGATGTCAAGGTGATCAGGCTGATGATGGTCCAGATGCAGAGTGTACGAGGTCTTGAGGCCCCGCCCAGGAGCAGAGGCAAGGATGGGAGGGGGGCGTGGGGGCGGTCCAATGGCACCGCCCTGCACATCACGTGCTCGACAGCCGCCAATGGCCGTCTCCGAGCCCACCTTGGGAACGGGGCGGGGCGCCCAGCTGGCGTCACCATGACAACGGGCGTTGCCGGCGGCTTGTGACTTCGGGCTGTGGGCGCGCTCGCAGCTCTTCGGCCATGGTGAGTCTGGGGCCCCAGCGGGTTGGGCCGCCCCGCCCTTCCCCGCCCGGGCCGAACCCCCGCGCGGCCCCTGCTCGTTCCGGCGGGCGGCGCCGGGGTCGCGGAGAGGCCGGGCTGCGGCCTGCGGGACTGCGGGGCAGGGCAGGACTGGGCGGGCCCGGGGGAGGGGGAGCCCCGGGGGACCCGGAGCGCCCGCCCTGCCCTGGGGCGCCGGCGACGTAGCCTTCTCTGCGTTGAAGGTCTGGGCCTCCGCTGGGACCCCTGTGGGCCGCGGGACAGCGTGACGCTTTTTGGTCCCGGCGAGCCTGGGAAGCCACCCAGAGGGTGTGGTGATTTTTTGTTTTTTGTTTTTTTTTGTTTGTTTGTTTTGTTTTTTGAGAGGGGATCTATGTATCATATATTTGTATTAACACTATTTTGCAGTCTGTGTGCTACCTTTTTTCTACGCAATTATATATAAATAATACAATACATAGTAGGTATTTCTTTAAAATTCATCATTGACAGGATTTTTAGCGTGTGGTGGAATTTAAATATGTAATTTGGATTTTCCCTTCTCCTCTTCAAAAAAATGGGGGCACTAAACTGGAGGTTTTCCCTGTGCACAGCCCTTTAAGGGATTTAATTAGTAATTAGTACATTGTAAACGTCTTAATCACTACTTTTTTGAAAAAACTTGAGAGCGAGTGGGCATACCACCTGGCCCCCATTAAGCTCGTTTTTAACACCTGACTTGAAGACTCAGCTGAAGTGTTGGCTTGACTAGACAGGATTCATGGATTGCTGACCAAAGGTGTGATTTCTCGGGAGGCCTCCAAAGGGTGTAAAAGAAGAGAGGAGCTGGACTCTGTTGGGGACACACCTTTGATCTAGAATATTTGAGAGGGGTTTGGGGCGGATTATAAAGAAATGCCTGGCTTTAAGAAACAGTTCTTTTTAAAAAATCACTAGTGTAGATTTACTCTTTTTCTACAGTGAAGTGCTAATAAGCTGAGAAGGTGGGGGGTCTCCCCAAGTGTCAATTGGCCTGGAGAGAAAACCTACCATTTGGAACCCTGGCAGACTTTTCTTCTCTTTTCTTTTTTTATAACTAGGGGGAGGCATGATGGGAAGAGAAGGTGGCTGGTCTGTATCTATCATTGGCTCTGAAAAAACAACTGCCAGATGTGTGGCCTTTTGATAGTAGTGGGGGGAAAATTACCCACAAATAACAGAAATGTGGTCTTTATTTTGTGTATGTTTCTTTTTAATTCTGAATTGGTTTAAGTGACAAATTAATGGAGCCTCACAAGAGTTTTGGAAAATGAATTTACAAAAATCTGAGTGTTGTAAATATTGCAAAATGTTATATGTTATATGTGAGAAAAGCTCTTACAATTATAGCAAAGAGAAAGGAAGAATATTCCGGATTTAAATTTTCATAGGTCTCTGAAGTCTTCTATTCCTCCTGTTGCCCATTTTTCTTTTTCTTCTCTCCTTCCATCCTGACCCACAGTCCACCTTGATTCACTATTGTGCATTTTAGAGTTTTACTTACTTTAAAAGCATTCTACTATACTTGTGTACTAGTGGTTGGTTTGCTAAACTTACAAACTTTTTTTGCTTTTTATCTGTTTTTAAGCATTAAGAATTTCATTCATGGAAGGGATCTAATTTATGATGAACTGATGCCTGGGCTCCAGCAAGAGTGGGGAATGGTTAGTTGTATAGGAGGGGGAATGAGGAAGCTGCCTATGTAATCCCCAGAACTGTATTCAGTAACATCACTGTTCATTGAATGCTTGAATCTAAGCATACAACTTTAGCAGTTGATATGAATAACTTTGCACATAAATTTGGAACTCTGCTTAACTATCAATGAAAATTTCTTCAATTAAGCCACTAATTTCTGTTCTATAATGACAGCTGGCATTTATTATGTACATTCTAAGTGAGATATTTTTCTATGCACCTCATGTATCTTATTTAACCATCACAGCAACCCTATGAAGAAGATACCATTTCCCCATTTTAGAGATGAGGAAATCGAGGTGCAGAAGAGTAACTTGCCCAAGTCACCCAGCTGATAAATTAAGGGAGATTTCAAAACCAGGCAGATTGTTTCAGAACCTGCTTATGGAAACACTAGATTATACTATAATATATAGTGCATCAGTGTTATGTTCCCCCAATATTTATGCCAGGTATATGTTAGGAAATTTGTTTCCTATTTGGATTTTAATATTTTTGAGCACTTAACAATACTTGTATTTATTCCTGGCCCTAAGCTAGATGCTACAGAGCAGGGTAGTCATGCCTAGTCTTCTCTCCTCTTACTTTTCCCTCCCCTTTTTCACAAAGATGAAGAGAAATTAATAAAGACAGATTGTTGAATTGGGGTTCATACTCATGGCTGTAATAGCATTGAAAGTTTCTCCTATCATTTCACTTTGCTTTCAGGGATTGACACATACTTTTTGTGAATCACAAAGACCAGTGTTTTACATAAAGCCATTTAGAGTTGGAGGATGAATATATTTTAAAAAATAAAATTCTATTGTCTGAGATTTTTCCTGATAGTAATTTTAACATATATTTCAGTTGTATATTCTAAAATGGTTTCCAGAAGACACCAGTTTGATTCATATGGATCAGAATATACATTGGGATACCTTTTGTCATATTTTTGCTGTTGCCTAATACTTTAGCTTATAAGGCAGATGTTTTTTTTTCCGGAAGTATAACATTGTATCATTACTCTTTTTCCCATTTAACTTGTTCACTTGGACTTTCTGGCTATTTCGGTACTTCTCTTTCTGTGTTTATCTGTGGTTACGACTTCTCAGAGGTGTTGGGAAGCACAAGGCAGGGGGAGCTTTGCAATAAAATATACCAAGGTTTACAGACAGTTTTGGTCTCTTGTCACATGGATAGTTTAGAGAGCTAATATGCTTATAGAATGAGATCTATGTCAAAAGATCATAAAAAGAATACATTTTCCTTCTATTAGTAATATTGGTCTCCCTTTGGTCTGCACTGCGCTGGGGATGAAGCGTAATTTTTAGAACTGTAACAATAACTTTTTTATAGAGCCCTTTGACATTGTCCAGTTTAGGCTGATCACTTCACATTTATCTCATTTAATCCTTCCACATCCCTCTGAGATTGACATTATTATGCCCATTTAGCAGACCCAGATTGATGAGGTAATTTGTCCAAGGCCATGTAAGTGAGTGGCAGAGCCTGGATTTGAAGTCAACCAGTATGTCTCTAAAGTCTGGCATCTTAACCATTATACCTTGGCCTCTTTCCAAACTAAAGATTGTTCCCAGTGTCTAGCATGAATGTACTTTGCCAAGATTAAGGTCTTCGTGTTTTATTGGCCTGAGCCAGCAAGCTCTTTTTTATTTTATGACAAACTCTATTTTTTTTTTTTTAAGATTATTTACTTATTTGACAGAAACAGAATGAGAGAGGGAACACAAGCAGTGGGAGTGGCAGAAGGAGAAGCAGGCTTGCCACTCGATCCCAGGACCCTGGGATCATGACCTGAGCCAAAGGCAGATGCTTTAACTACTGAGCCACCCAGGTGCCCCACAAACTCTCTATTACGATGTTGTTTAATGACATCCTGTGGGATTACTTGGCTACCCTCCTTCCCCTGCCTTAAGAGGGCAGACAACCAAAGCTCAAATATGGCCAGCCGTGGGTTGGGCTACACTTTTACTTTTGCCTTCCCTGCCACATTTTGTGTCTCTCACCTCTAACCTCTACCCTCGACTACTACCACCTTCAGCACAGGGGTGGCTATGAGAGGGTTGTAAGAAAGCAGAATAGGGCAGTTTTTGGGAAAATTGTGTGGAGTCAGAATTGAGGTTCAAACCCAGCCTTTTGAGTTTTCAGTGCTGCCCCTATAATTGTCTTTCCATTAAATTTTCTGTTCTGTGTGTTTTCTATCCAGCAAATGTTTGTTGTGGGCTACTGGGTGCCAGTCACTGTTGTAGGCAGTGGGTGTCCAGCAATGACACAGGCAGGCTCTGCTCTCAGGGAGCTTACGTTGGGGTGGCAGGAAGACATAATAAACATACAGATAAGGTTGGTGAAAGTTGCTTTGGAGAAAACTAAAGCTGAGTGAGAGAGAAAGGAAGTTTTTAGGGCGGATGAGAGAGTGGATGAGAAGGAGGGAGGAGTTGCTTTTTATATAGAGTGTAATGGAAGGCCTCTCTGATAAGATGACATTTGAGCAGAGTCTATCTCATGGGAATGCCTGGAGTAGGCCATTTTATGAGAGGAACCAAATGCAAAGGTCCTGAGGCGAGATCATCCCAGGTGTGTTGGAGGAACTGCAAGTAAATCAGTATGGCTGGAGTGTTGTAAGACGGGTGCATAGTAGGAGGTAAGATCAAAGTAGTTAGGCCAAATCACATAGGATTTATAAGCCATTTGAAGAACTTTGTCTTTCCTTTTGTGGAAGGGGGAAGCGATTGGCAGGGTTAAGAAGAATGACATAATACAACTTTTAAAAGGACCATTCTGTCTGCTCTGTGGAAAATACATTTAGGGTATGAGTGAGGGGGAGGAAGGACAAAAACAGAGGACACTAGATAGACATTATTACAGAAATCCATAGGATCGTTGATGGATTTGTTGTGAAATAGAGAAGAAAGGCAAGGATGATTTCCATGACTTAAGCCTGAGGGATAGGAAGGAGTTGTCATCTACTAAGATGAAGGACCAGGGGAGGAGTAAATTTAGGGTATGGATAAAGAAAACAGGAGTTAGTTTGGGACTTGATGAATTTGTGACATTCATTAGACATGTAAAATCTAAAGACACAATTAGTCTTTCAGAAACTGTGATGGTATATATTTTAAAAACACAGACTTAATTGTATCTTGAAGTACTAGATTTGAAGGAGACTTCTGAGTTTCTGTTGCACAGGTCCCTTCAATTTACAAACTAGAAATACTGAAAGGGTAAATGACTCAGACAAATCGCCTTTTTACTACTGTTGTGCAGTATAAAGAACTCCTTTGTGCATGCAAAGAACTTCTAGACTTGGAGTCAGGAAATATAAGTTTAAATTACAGTTGTTTCTTTAAGTTTTAAACCTTTGCAAGTTATTTATCTGCTCCAGGTCTGTTTTCGTCATCGAAAGGGGTGAGAAAGACTCCTACTTTCTGTGAGGATGTCGCAAGTTGCAAAAGTTAGACGTTGTTTGCACTGTAATAATGAGAAAGGTGAGGAAGCTAGAAAATGGTAGTTCTCTAAAAAATCACCAGAGAGCTGAGGACACAAAGACATCTAAATAAATTAAAAATCCAGAACATAATGAGCCTTCCCAGAAAAAAAGGAGACACATAGATACTTCCATTTATGGTGGGACAGCAGGAGGAAGAAGAATCTTCTACAAACCAGTGAAGAGAAACCAGCCAAACCTTCATTGACTGCATGTGGGCTGGAGTGACAATTTGGAATTTTGAAGAGCCCCAGCCACAGAGTAGGGCTTCACCCACCTGCCGCCCCTTTCCCATGGACCTTCACTGAGTTTAAGAATATAGTATGCTGGGGCGCCTGGGTGGTTCAGTGGGTTAAGCCGCTGCCTTCAGCTCAGGTCATGATCTCAGGGTCCTGGGATCGAGTCCCGCATTGGGCTCTCTGCTCAGCAGAGAGCCTGCTTCCCTCTCTCTCTCTCTCTCCTGCCTGCCTCTCCGTCTACTTGTGATCTCTCTCTGTCAAATAAATAAATAAAATCTTAAAAAAAAAAAAAGAATATAGTATGCTGGAGGCTGGGGTCAGGGAAAGAGAGCTAAGAATGATCCCGAGATGGGTGGACTCTGTTAAAGAATGGAGGGAGGACTGGAGAGTTAATACAAATCTCTCTGAGGCACTAGGGACTTTTACCAAGTATAAAGCAGGGTTACCACAGGCCGGGGCGTGGCGGGAGAGCTGACCAATATCCCTCTGTGACTATCCAGGTTTTCACTGAGAACAAGGCAACAGCCTCTCAGAAGGTGGAATCAGAGCACAGGGTAGAGAGAGACAGACAGATCTTAAGGCACAGACAGTGAAGGGTGCTTTGTGCAGAGCAAAGACAGCTCCCAGCTGGCAGCAAGAATGCAAAAATAGGGAAAAATCTCTTGAGTTCAAAAGCAAGCAACTGAGTTGTACAGCTCAGAGATGTGTGAAGTTTCACCACTGCTCAGATCCTGACTTCTCCTGAAGGTTAAGTTCTCATCTCACCCTAAATGTTTTTAAGCCATTCTTAAACTGAATCTAATAAATGCTAAAAACAAACAAATAAATAAATAAATAAATAAAATAAAAAAATCTCAAACCCAGCTCAACCATAGATTAAAAGGATTTAGTTCCCTTTACCTCCCCATCTCTACCATAACCTAATTAAAGAAGGAGCTGCCCTTTGTGGAGGTAAATTAACTGGGTTTTTTAAATTCAAGTATCATTGACATAAAACAATGTTAGTTTCAGATGTATAACATAATGATTCAGTATTTGTATATACTGAGAAACAATTACCACAGTAGGCACAGTTAATATCCATTGCCATATAAGTTAAAAATTTTTTTTCTTGGGACACCTGGGTGGCTTAGTCTGTTGAGCATCTGCATTCAGCTCGGGTCATGATCCCAGGGTCCTGGGATCAAGTCCCAGATCGGGCTCCTTTCTGGGTAGGGAGTCATCTTCTCCCCCTGCTTGTGTTCTCTCTCTTCCTCTCTCACAAATAAGTTAATCTTGAAAAAAAATTTTTTCTTGTGAAGAGAACTTTTAAAATCTACTCTCTTAGCAACTTTCAAATATATGCCATACAGTATTATTGTAGTCATCATGTCGTACTTACATCCCTGTGACTTATTTATTTTCTTTTTTTTTATTTTAAAAAATATTTATTTATTTGACAGAGAGAGAGATACAGTGAGAGAGGGAACATAAGCAGGGGGAGTGGGAGAGGGAGGTTTGTACCTTTTGACCACTTTCACCCACTTTGCCCCCTCCCCACCCCTGGGAACCACAGTCTGTTCTCTATATCTATCAGGTGTGTGTGTTTTATTTAAATTCCATATATATATGAGATCATAGGATATTTGTTTTTCTCTATGTGAATTATTTCACTTAGCATAAATAGGATTTATACCCTCTAGATCCATGTTGTTGCAAATGGCAAGATTTCCTCCTTTTTATGCTGAATAATATTTGTATTATATTGCATAATGGTATTTATTATATTGTATAATACATATATATACCACATTTTCTTATCCATTCATCCATCCGTTGTCACTTAGGTTTTCTATATCTGGGCTATTGTAAATAATGCTGCAGTGAACATGGGGGTACAGTTATCTTTTCAGGTTGTTTACCTTTTCTTCAGATAAATACCCAGAAGTAAATCTGGATCATAGGGTGGTTCTATTTTGAACTTTTTGAGGACCTCCAGATTGTTTTCTACAGTGGCTGCACCAGTTTACATTTCCACCAACAGTGTGCAAGATTCCCTTTTCTCCACATCCTTGCCAACACTTGTTACTCCTTATCTTTTTAATAATAGCCATTGTGACAGGTGAGGTGATCTCATTCTGGATTTAATTTGTATTCCCTAATGATTAATGATGTTGATTGCCTTTGTACAAGTTGGCCATCTGTGTGTCTTCTTTGGAAGAATGTTTGTTTAGATCTGCCCATTTTTTAAATTAGATTTTTTTGGGGGGGGGCTACAGAGTTGTATGAGTTCATTGTATATTTTAGCCCTTAACCACTTACCAGATAAAGATTTGCAAATATTTTCTCCTATACAGTAGGTTCATTTTTGTGAAGGTGTCCTTTGGTGTGCAACAGTTTTTTTTTTTTAAATAGTTTGATACAGTTCCACTGTTTACTTTTGCATTTGTTGCCTTTGTTTTGGTGTCAACCCAAAAAACTGTCTCCAAGCTATTGTCAAGGAGCTAACTGCCTGTGTTTTCTTGTAGGAGTGTTCCGGTTTCAGGTCTCACTTTCACTCTTTAATTCATTTTTAGTTTTGTGAATGGTGTAAGATAGTGGTCCAGATTCATTCTTTTGCATGTGGCTGTCCAGTTTTAGCAACACCACTTATTGAAGACTGTTCTGTCACCACTGTATATTCTCTGTTTGTCATAGATTAATTGATCAGGTATGCATGAGTTTGTTTCTATGCTCTCTAGTCTATCCTGTTGATCTATGTGTTTGTTTTTATGCCAATACCATGCTGTTTTGATTATGCTATCTTTGTAGTGTAGTTTGAAATCTGGGATTATAATACCTACAACTTTGTTCTTCTTTCTCAAGATTACTTTGGCTCTTTGGAGGCTTTTGTGGTCCACATTAATTTTGGGATTCTTTGCTCTAGCTCTGTGAAAAGTATTACCAGTATTTTGATAGGTATGGCACTGAATCTGTAGATTGCTTTGGGTAATGTGGACATTTTAGAATAGTAATTCTTCCAGTCCATGAAGCATGGTATATTTTTCCATTTACTTTTGTCATCTTCAATTTCTTTCACAACTGTCTTACAGTTTTCAGAATACAGGTCTTTAACCTCCTTGGTAAATTTATTCCTAGGTATCTTATTATTTTTGATGTAATTGTAAATGGGATTGTTTTCTTAACTTCCTTTTGTTTGTTATTAATGTATAGAAATGCAACTGATTCCTCTATTGATTTGGATCCTTTACTGAATTGAAACTTTACCAAATTAATTTACTCTAATAGTGTTTGGTGGAGTCTTTAGGATTTTCTATAAATAGTATAATGTCATCTACAAATAGAGACAGTTGTACTTCTTCCTTTCCAGTTTGGATGTTTTTATTTTTCTTGTCTGAGGGCTGTGGCTAGGACTTCCAGTACTATTTTGAATAAATGTGGTGAGAATAGACATTTCTTTCTTGTTTCTGATCTTAGAGGAAAAGGTTTCAGCTTTTCACTATTAAGATGTTAGCTCTGGGTGTGTCATATATGATCTTTGTTACGTTTATGTTGCCTCTAAACTTTGTTGAGAGTTTTTCTCATGAGTTGATGTCAAATTTTTGTCACATGCTCTTCCTGTATGGAGATGATCATATGATTTTTATGCTTTGTTTTGTTAATGTGCTGTTTCACATTGATTTCCAGATGTAGAACCACCCTTGCATCTCTAGAATAAATCCTACTTGACTGTGGTGTATGATTCTTCTGATGTATTTTTTAATTTAGTTTGCAATATTTTGTTGAGGATTATTGCATCTGTGTTCATCAGAGATATTGATCTTTGATTTTCTTTTTTGTTACTGTATTTTTGGTTTTGGTATCAGTGTAATACTGACCTTGTAGAATGAATTAGAGGCATTCCTTTGCCTCCTGCTTTTTGAAATGGTTTGAGAAAGATAGGTAGTAACTCTTCTTTAAATGTTTGGTAGAATTTACCTGGGAAACCATCTGGTCTTGGACTTTGGTTTGTTGGGAGTTTTGTTATTGATTCAGTTTCATTACTGGTAATCAGTCTGTTCATATTTTGTATTCCTGATTTAGTCTTGGAAGATTGTATGTTTCTAGAAATTTATGCATTTTTTCTAGGTTGTCAAGTTTTTTGACATGTAATTTTTTGTAGTAGTCTCTCATAATCATTTGTACTTGTGAGGTGTGGGTTCTAACTTCTCTACCTTCATTTTTATGTTTTTTTCTTCTCTCTCTCATTGATGTCTCTGATTAAAGGTTTACCAAATTTAGCTTTTCAAAGAATCAGCTCTTAGTTTCATTGATTATTTTTTCTACTTTTGTCTCTCATTTATTTCTGTTCGATCTTTATTATTTCCTTCCTTCTAACTTTGGGCTGTGTTCTTTTTCTAGTTCCTTTAGGTACAAGTTTAGATTGTTTTTGGAGATTTTTCTTATTTCTTCAGTCAGTCCTATATCATATAATCTGTCCTCTTAAAACTGCTTTTACTGCATCTCTAAGATTTTGAACTGTTGCATTTCCATTTATATTTTTCTTTAGAATTTTTAATTTCCTCTCTGATTTCTTTTTTGACCCACGGATTATTTAGCAGCATGTTGCTTAGCCTCAAAGTATGTGTTTTTTTTTCCAATTTTTTTTCTAGTTCATACCACTATGATTGGAAAGGATGCTTGATATGATTTCAGTCCTCCTAAGTTGATTGAAATTTTTTTTGTGGCTTCACATGGGAATGCAACCTGAAAAATATCTCATGTGCACTTGAAAAGAAGGTATATTCTGCTGTTCTGATGGAATGTTCTGTAGTATTTGTTATGTCCATCCTGCCTAATGTGTCATTCAAAGGCATTGTTTTTCTTAACTGATTTTTCTGTCTGGATGATCTACCCAGTAATGCAAGTGATATGTTAAAGCTTCCGTTATTATTGTATTGCTGTCTTTTTCTGTGTCAGTTAAGAATTGCTTTACATATTTAGATGTCTCTGTGTTGTGTGCATAGTTATTTACAATTTATATATCCTCTTGTTGGGTTTGATCCCTTTATCACTATGCAGCAATACTCTTTTTTTGGCCTTTTATTACAGTCTGTTTTAAGGTCTGTTTTGTCTACTCTCAGTATTGCTACCCCATCTTTTTTTTCTACTTCCACTTCCACAGCCTATTTTTTTCCCCATCCCTTCACTTTCAGTCTGTACGTATCTTTAGATTTGTAGTGAGTCTCTTTTAGGCCGCATATAAATTTTTTTTAATCAATTCATTCTTCTGTCTTTTGAATGGAGCATTTAGTGTGTTTACATTTTAAGTGATTATTGATAGGTATTACTTACTGCCATTTTCTTAATTTCTGGTTGTTTTTTTAGTTTCTTGTTCTTTTCTTCTCTTGCTCTCTTCCCTTGTTTGATGACTTTCTTTAGTATTATGCTGGATTCTTTTTTCTTTATTTTTTGTTTCATAGGTTTTTGGTTTGGTTACCATGAAGTTCATGTAAAACATTTTATATATATAACAGTCTATATTAAGTAAACTGTTGTTTAAGTTTGAACACATTCTATAAGCACTACATTAATCCTCCACATTTTATGTATATGATGTTATATTGTATATCTTTTTAATTTAGTGGATCTCTTGACTGATTTTTTAGATATAATTGATTTTATACTTTTATCTTTTAATCCTCATTTTAGCTTTATAAGTGATTAATCTTCTACCTTTACTGTAAGTTTGCTTTGATCAGTGAAGTTTTTTTCCTTTCCTTCCCTCTACTTACTGCCTTTTCTTTTCCATTTATTTATTTTTTTTTAAGATTTTATTTTATTTGAACAGAAAGAGATCACAAGTAGGCAGAGAGGCAGGCAGAGAGAGAGAGAGAGAGAGGAGGAAGCAGGCTCCCTGCTTAGTAGAGAGCCTGATTGTGGGACTTGATCCCAGGACCCTGGGATCATGACCTGAGCTGAAGGCAGAGGCTTAACCCACTGAGCCACCCAGGTGCCCCTCTTTTCCATTTAAAAAGTCCCTTTAACACTTCTTGTAAGGCCAGGTTAGTGTGATGAATTACTTTAAGTTTTGTTTTCTGGAAAACTCTATCGCTCCCCAATTCTGAATGATAACTTTGCTGGGTAGAATATTCTTGGTTGTAGGCTTTTTGCTTTCAGCACTTTGACTATTTCATGCCACTTCTTCTGGCTTGCAAAATTTCTGCTGAAAAAAATCATCTTGTAGCTTTATGGGATTTCCCTTGTACTTAACAGTTTACTTTTCTTTTGCTGCTTTGAAGATCATCTTTCATTTTACCATTCTAATTATTATGCGATTTAGTGCAGACTATGTTGGGTTCATTTTGTTGGTGCTTTCTGTGCTTCCTTCGACTGGTACCTTTTTCCTTCCCAGGTTAGGAAAGCTTTCAGCTATTATTTCTTCAAATAAGTTTTCTGTTCTTTCTCTATCTACTTCTGGGACTCTAAAATGTGAATGTTTAGCATACTCAGTGTTAATCCCAGAGGTCCTTAAACTATCCTCATTTTTAAAGTTCTTTTTTCTTTTTGCTGTTTCATCTGGTTGCTTTCCACTCCCCTGCTTTTTAGGTTGCTGATCTATTCTTCTGTATCCCCTAATCTGCTTGTATTTTTCACTTCAGTTACTGTATTTTTCAGTTCTGACTGGTTCTTTATATGTTTTCTCTTTGTTGAAGTTCTCACTGGGTTCATCAACTCATCTCTCAAATCTAGTGAGTATATTAATGCCCATTACTTTAAATTCTTTATCAGGTATATTGCTTATCTTCATTTACTTACAAATTTTTTGGAATTTTGTCTTGTTCTTTTATTCAGAACATATTCCTTTGTCTCATTTTGTCTGAATCAGTGTTTGTTCTAGTATTAGGAAGGGTCAGCTATATCTCCCAGTGTTGAAAGTGGTGGCCTTATATAGAAGGCATCCTGTGTTACCCAGTAGCACAGTCTCTCCTGGTCACCAGAACCAGGCACTCCAGGGGGTATCTTCTATGTAGGCTGCATGTGCCCTTCTATTGTCGCTTAGCTACAGCTGCTGTAGGCATGCTGGTGGACAGGGCTGAACTGCCCAGCTGTCTGCAGTGATTTGTTGTGACGCTAGAGGTGCATTTTGGACAGAACTTGCCCCCAGTGGGCTGAGAGGGCCTGGCTGTAGCTACTGTGGTTGTGCTGGTGGACAAGGTTTGCTCCTCTGTCTCCCCAAGGTGGGAGTTATTTGTAGGATTGGTGATCCTGGCCAGGGCTGCCTGCTGTGTGTGGTGGGGTGAGAACTGCTTTGAAGGGGCATTTGCTAAGTTAGGTGCACAGAGGAACTCAGGTTGGGGCTGGTGGTACTAAGAAGGTACTGGAGGGTGTCATAACTGGTTCCCACAAGTATAAGGCCAGTTAGACTGAAAGAATTCAAGAGAAGTGACACCCACCAGCATTCCCTCTCCAAAGAAAGCTCTTGCAGATCCCTTGCACCCCCAGCGATCTGCAAGATTCTAAAATTAGTCTGTGAATCTCCTTGTGTATAACCCACATGCCTTTCAAACTACTCTTTCTCTGCTGGATCTTGGAATGAGTGATACAGCATGCAGGCTCTTTAAGAGCAGAGACTTGATTTCCCATGGCTCTCTGGCACTCCTGGTGTTACTTCCTGCTGATTTTTAAAAAAATTTTATTAACATATAATGTATTATTAGCCTCAGGGGTATATGTTTGTGAATCATCAGGCTTACACAATTCACAGCACTCACCATAGCTTGTACCCTCCCCCAATGTCCATAACCCAACCATCCTCTCCCTACCCCCCCTACCACCCCAGGCAACCCTCAGTTTGTTTTGTGAGATTAAGAGTCTCTTATGGTTTGTCTCCGTCACGATCCCATCTTGTTTCATTTTTTTCCTTCCCTAACCCCCAAACCCATTACATTGCCTCTCAAATTCCTCATATCAGGAAGATCGTGCGATAATTATCTTTCTCTGACTTATTTCGCCCACCATAATACTCTCTAGTTCCATTCATGTCATTGCAAATGGCAAGATTTCATTTCTTTTGATGGTTGCATTGTATTCCATTGTATATATAGACCACCTCTTCTTTATCCATTCATCTGTCGATGGATATCTAGGCTCTTCCATAGTTTAGACTATTGTGGACATTGCTGCTATAAACATTTGGGTGCAACGTGCCCCTTCGGATCACTACATTGTATCTTAGGGTAAATACCCAGTAGTGCAATTGCTGGGTCGTAGGGTAGCTCTATTTTCAGCTTTTTGAGGAACCTCCATGCTGTTTCCAGAGTGGCTGCACCAGCTTGCATTCCCACCAACACTGGAGGAGGGTTCCCCTTTCTCTGCATCCTCGCCAGCATCTGCCGATTCCTGACTTGTTAATTTTAGCCATTCTGACTGGTGTGAGGTGGTATCTCATTGAGGTATCGATTTGTATTTCCCTGATGCCGAGTGATGTGGAGCACGTCTTCATGTGTCTGTTGGCCATCTGGGATGTCTTCTTTGTAGAAATGTCTGTTCATGTCCTCTGCCCATTTCCTGATTGGATTATTTGTTCTTTGGGTGTTGAGTTTGATAACTTCTTTATAGATTTTTTGATACTAGCTCTTTATCTGATATGTCATTTGCAAATATCTTCTCCCATTGTGTCGGTTGTCTTTTTGGTTTTGTTGACTGTTGCCTTTGCTGTGCAAAAGCTTTTGATCTTGATGAAGTCCCAATAGTTCTTTTTTGCCCTTGCTTCCCTTGCCTTTGGTGATGTTTCTAGGAAGAAACTTGCCATGGCTGAGGTCAAAGAGGTTGCTGCCTGTGTTCTCCTCAAGGATTTTGATGGATTCCTTTCTCACATTGAGGTCCTTCGTCCATTTTGAGTCTATTTTCATGTGTGGTGTAAGGAAATGGTCCAGTTTCATTTTTCTGCATGCAGCTGTCCAATTTTCCCAATGCCATTTGTTGAAGAAGCTGCCTTTTTTCCATTGGACATTCTTTTCTGCTTTAATGAAGATTAGTTGACCATGGAGTTGAGGGTCTATTTCTGGGCTTACTATTGTGTTCCACTGATTTATGTGTCGTTTTTGTGCCAGTACCATACTGTCTTGATGACACAGTTTGTAATGGAGCTTGAAGTCTGGAATTGTGATGCCACCAACTTTGGCTTTCTTTTTCTATATTCCTCTATTTGAGGTCTCGTCTGGTTCCATATAATTTTAGGATTATTTCTTCCATTTCTTTGAAAAAAATTGATAGCATTTTGATAAGGATTGCATTAAACATATAGATTGCTTTAGGTACATAGACATTTTCACAATATTTCTTTTCCCAATCCAGGAGCATGGAACATTTTTCCATTTCTTTGTGTCTTCCTCAATTTCATGAGTGCTTTATTGTTTTCTGAGACCAGATTCTTTGCCTCTTTATCTAGGTTACTCCTAGGTATCTGATGGTTTTGGGTGCATTTGTAAATGGGATCGACTCCTTAATTTCTCTTTCTTCTGTCTTGTTGGTGTAGAGAAATGCAACTGATTTCTGGGATGCCTGGGTGGCTCAGTGGGTTAAGCCTCTGCCTTCGGCTCGGGTCATGATCTCGGGGGTCTTGGGATCGAGTCCCGCTTGGGCTCTCTGCTCAGCAGGGAGCCTGCTTCCCCCTCTCTCTCTGCCTACTTGTGATCTCTGTCTTTAAAAAAAAAAAAAAGAAATGCAACTGATTTCTGTGCATTGATTTTATATCCTGACGCTTTACTGAATTCCTATACAAGTTCTAGCAGATTTGGAGTAGAGTCTTTTGGGTTTTCCACATAAAGTATCATATCATCTGCAAAGAGTGATAGTGACTTCTTTGTTGCTGATTTGGATGCCTTTAATTTCTTTTTGTTGCCTGATTGCTGAGGCTAGTATGTTGAAGTACTATGTATGTCCAGTACTATGTTTGAATAGCAGTGGTGATAATGGACATCCCTGCCCATGTTCCTCACCTTAGCATTAAAAGCTCTCAGTTTTTCTCCATTGAGAATGATATTCGCTGTGGGTTTTTCAGAGATGGCTTTGATGATGTTGAGGTATGTGCCCTCTATCCCTACACTTTGAAGAATTTTGATCAAGAAAGGATGCTGTACTTTGTCAAATGCTTTTTCACCACCTATTCAGAGTATCATATGGTTCTTGTTCTTTCTTTTATTAATGTATTGTCTCACATTGATTGATTTGCAGTTGTTGAACCAACCTTGAAGCCCTGGAATGAATCCCACTTGGTCATGGCGAATAATCCTTTTAATGTACTGTTGGATTCTATTGGCTAGTATTTTGGTGAGCATTTTTGCATCTGTGTTCACCAAGGATATTGGTCTGTAATTCTTTTTTTTTATGGGGTCTTTGTCTGGTTTTTGGGATCAAGGTACTGCTGGCCTCATAGATGAGTTTGGAAGTTTTCCTTCCATTTCTATTTTTTGCAACAGTCTCAGGAGAATAGGTATTCTTCTTTAAATGTTTGGTAGAGTTCCCCTGGGAAGCCGTCTGGCCCTGGGCCCTTGTTTTTTGGGAGATTTTTGATGACTGCTTCAATCGCCTTACTGGTTATGGGTCTGTTCAGGTTTTCTATTTCTTTCTAGTTTAGTTTTGGTAGTTTATATGTTTCTAGGAATGCATCCATTTCTTACAGATTGTCAAATTTGTTGGTGTATAGCTCATAATATGTTCTTAAAATTGTTTGTATTTCTTTGGTGTTGATTGCGATCTCTTCTCTTTCATTCATGATTTCATTAATTTGGGTCCTTTCTCTTTTCTTTTTGATAAGTCTGGCCAGGGGTTTGTCAATCTTATTAATTCTTTCAAAGAACAAGATCCTAGTTTTGTTGATTTGTTCTACTGTTTTTATGGTTTCTATTTCATTGATTTCTGCTCTGATCTTTATTATTTCTCTTCTCCTGCTGGGTTTCAGATTTATTTGCTGTTCTTTCTCCAGCTTCTTTAGGTGTAGGGTTAGATTTTGTATTTGAGACCTTTCTTGTTTCTTGAAAAAGGCTTGTATTGCCATATATAGTCCTCTTAGAGGTGCCTTTGCTGTGTCCCACAGATTTTGAACCGTTGTGTTTTCATTTTCATTTGTCCATGAATTTTTTCAGTTCTTTAATTTCCTGGTTGACCCGTTCATTTTTTATTAGGATGCTCTTTAGCCTCCATGTATTTGAGTTCTGTCCAACCTTCCCCTTGTGATTGAGTTCTAGCTTCAGAGCATTGTGTTCTGAAAGTATGCAGGGGATGATCCCCCTTTTGATGCCCATTAGCATGGTAGATGGCTTCCCCTCACTTTAAATCTGGAGGTGTCTTTGGGTCTAAAATGAGTTTCTTGTAGACAGAATATTGATGTGTTTTGTTTTTTTTATCCATTCTGATACCCTGTGCCTTTTGATTGGGGCATTTAGCCCATTTACATTCAGGGTAACTATTAACAATATGAATTTAGGGCTATTGTATTGCCTGTAAGGTGACTGTTACTGTATATTGTCTCTGTTCCTTTCTGGTCTACAACTTTAGGCTCTCTCTTTGCTTAGAGGACTCCTTTCAGTATTTCCTGTAGGGCTGATTTGGTGTTTACAAATTCTTTTAGTTTTTGTTTGTCCTGGAAGCTTTTTATCTCTCCTTCTATTTTCAATGATAGCTAGCTGGATATAGTATTCTTGGCTGCATGTTTTTCTCGTTTAGTGCTCTGAATATATCATGCCAGTTCTTCCTTGCCTGCCAGATCTCTGTGGATAAGTCTGCTGCCAATCTAATATTTTTCCATAGTGTGTTACAGACTTCTTGTCCTGGACTGCTTTCAGGATTTTTTCTTTGTCACTAAGCTTGTAAGTTGTACTTTTAGATGACAGAATGTGGACCTATTTTTATTGATCTTGAGGGAGGTTCTTTGCACCTTGTGGATTTTGATGCTTGTTCCCTTTGCCATATGAGGGAAATTCTCTACAATAATTCGCCCCAATATACCTTCTGCCCCCCATCTCTTCCTTCTTCTGGAATCCCAATTATTTTAATATTGGTTTGCCTTATGGTATCACATCTCTCGAATTCTCCCCTTGTGGTCCAGTAGTTGTTTGTGTTTCTTTTGCTCAGCTTCTTTATTCTCTGTCATTTGTTCTTCTGTATCACTAATTCTCTCTTCTGTCTCATTTATCCCAGCAGTAAGAGCCTCCATTTTTTATTGCATCTCATTAGTAGCTTTTTTGATTTCAGCTTGGTTAGATTTTAGTTCTTTTATTTCTCCAGAAAGGGCTTTTATTTCTCCAGACAGGTTTTCTCTAATATCTTCCATACCTTTTTCGAATGCAGCTAGCACCTTGAGAATCATCATTCTAAACCATAGATCTGACATATTACCAATGTCCGTATTGATTAGGTCCTTAACCTTCAGTACTGCCTCTTGTTCTTTTTTTTGTGGTGAGTTTTTCTGCTTTGTCATTTTATCCAGATAAGGATATATGAACAAGAGAATATAATACTAAAAGGGTGGCAAAAAACCCAGAAAAATGTATGCTAATCAAATTAGAAAAGATACCAAATCAGGGGGAGAAGAATGGGGGTAAAAAGAAATCTAAAAAAAATTTTTAAAATTTAAGAATTATATATATATATATTAGACTCGTGAATAGAACAGAGCCACCCACTTGATTTTGGGTGTATTTTGGTCTCTTAGAAGCAACTATTTCCCAAAATTTAAAGAAGAAAAATTTATATATATACAAAAATAAGGGCAAACATCATGAATGGATGGAATATGACTGTAAAGAAGAACATTTTTAAAAATTCTAAAAAAAGGAATTGATAAGATAAGTTGGTTGGAAAAAGAAAGAAAAAGAAAGTGGAGAGAATTTGCTCAGGCTGGAGACTAGACCAAAGCCCTGTGCTAGATTTAGGGTATATTTTGATCTATTAGAAGAAATTGTGTCCTAAACTTTTTAGAAGAAAAAACCCTATATGTGTACAAAAATAAAGTTAGGTACAATGAAGGATAAAATATGACTATAATAATGAAGGTTTAAAAGATTTTTTTAGAAAGGTATTGTTAAGATAAACTAGTTAAAAAAAACATTAAAAGAGGAAAGAGGAAAAGTTTAAAAAATTAGAATAAGAAAAAAATAAAAATATTTAATTAACTTTGTAAGACCAAAGAATCATGGGGAGAAGCCATGAATTCCATAGTTTTGCTTTGCCTTCCTCTGGATTCCACTGTTCTCCTTGATCACTGAGTTTGGTCTTGGCTGGATGTTCTTGCTGATCTTCTGGGGGAGGAGCCTATTGTAGTGATTCTCAAATGTCTTTGCGCTGAGGCGGAATTGCACTGCCCTTGCCAGGGGCTGGCCTGTGTAATCTGCTCGGGTTTGCTCTCAGGAGCTTTTGTTCCCTGAACGCTTTCTGTAGAGCTCTGGAGGACAGCAATGAAAATGGCAGTCTCCCAGTCTTTGGCAAGGAGCAGTCAAGAGCTCAGGGCCCACTCCTTAGTGCACCCTTGGAGAAAATTGCTCAATCATTTCTGTCTCCCTGGTCTCTGACTGTGCTCCAAGCTCACTGGCCTGTGACCAGGCATTTCTGTCTCTGGCACACAGCCCCATTTGGAGTCTCTAAACCCCAGCAGATCAATGCCACTCTGCTCTTCTGGTGGAGGAAGGTGGGTTTCCCTGGATCTGCCACTTGTGGGGTCCCTGTTCAAAGAGCAGTGGCCTGACTGTGCCGTGAATCACAGTTTAAGGTAACCCTGAACTGAGAGCTCACTCCTTGGCTCCATCTCTGTAGCAGGCTTCTCTGCTTTGATACCTGTGAGCTCTGGTACACTCAGACACCCCTGATCCTTCTGTGACCCCGTGGGACCTGAGACCACACTGTACCCATGAGGGCTCCACCCCTGCTTAGCCTCTGGAGCGATGTCCCTCAGTGGAGCAGACTTTGAAAAAGTTCGGATTTTGTGTTCCGTTGCTCCACCATTTGCCGGGAGCTGGCCCTTTCCCCTGCAGTCTATCTTCCTGTCACTTTGGATTCACTTCTCTGCACATTCTACCTTTCTGAAAGTGGTCAATTTTCTGTTTCTAGAGTTGCTACTCTTCTCTTCAATCTCCTGTTGGGTTTGTAGGTGTTTGGAATGGTTTGATAACTATCTACCTGAACTCCTGTGACCTGATGTCATCTCAGTCTGCTACTCCTCTGCCATCTTGACTCCTCACCTGATTTTTTTTTTTTTAAGATTTACATATTTATTTTATTGGGCGCTCTGGGTGCTCAGTCAGTTAAGCATCTGTCTGCCTTTGGCTCAGGTCATGATCCCAGTGTCCTGGGCTTAAGCCTGGCATTATGTTTGTTGTGAAGTGTTCGATTACTGATTTAATCTCCTTACTAGTAATCAGTCTTCAGATTTTCTATATTTTCATTATTCCGTCTTGGTAGGTTGTATATTTCTAGGAATTTACCCACCTTTTTTATGTTGGCCAACTTGTTGGCATATAGTTTTTAATAGTAGTCTCTTATATATCTTTGTATTTCTGTGGTATCAATTGTAACATCTTTCGTTTCTGATTTTATTTGCATCCTCTCTCTTTTTTTCCTGATAAGCATGACTAAAATACCTCCCAACAAATGTAAGTCAAAGAGCAGATGGCTTCATAGGTGAATTGTATAAAATATCAAATAGTTAATATCAGTGCTTTTCAAGTTCTGCCAAAAAATAGAAAAGAGAACATTTTAAAACTCATTTTACATAGCCAGCATTACCCTGATATCAAAACCAGACAAGGATGCCAAAAGAAAATTTTAAGCCAATATCCTTGATGAACATAGATGCGTTATCTTTTCAAAGAAACAGCCCTTCATTTCATTGAACTTTGTAAATTACTGTTCTTTACATATAATATCTGACATAGAATAACAAATTATGAGATATGCAAAGAAATAAGGAAATGTCAGGAGTGATGAGAAACAAAGTCAGCAATGGTCCAGAAGTTGAACATGGTGAACAGAAAATATTAGCAGGAAGATAGAAAACTATAAAAAGAACCAATATGGAATGCTAGAAATGAAAAATATATCAGAAGTTAAGTATTCATTTGATGGGCTTAACAGTACACTGGACACCAAACCCAAGCAAGATAAATACAAAGAAGTCTAAACTTAGGCAAGTCATAGTCAATTGCTGAAAATCAAAGGTTTTTTGTAAAGGAGGTAGAAAAGAAAAATATATAAAAGGAAACAATATAAATGATAGTGGACATCTTTTCAGAAACAATGCAGACCAGAGAACAATGGCATAACTTTTTTTTTTTAAAGATTTTAGTTATTTACTTGTCAGAAAGAGCACAAGCTGGCAGAGTGGCAGGCAGAAGCAGAGAGAGAGAAGCCGGCTTCCCGCTGAGCAAGGAGCCTGATGCGGGACTCGATCCCAGGACCTTGGGATCATGACCTGAGCCAAAGGCAGCCAGCCACTTAACCAACTGAGCCACCCAGGCATCCCAATGGCATAACTTTTTAAATGATTTTTTTTTTCAAGGCAAACATGCTAACTTGGAATTCTATATACAGGGAGATATTTTTTAAAATACGGTAGAAATAAAGTCATTTTCTGGCAGACAAAAGTAAAGACAATTTGTCTATAGCAGACCTATACAATAAGAAACATTGAAAGAAGTATTTTAGTGCAAAGGGAAGTGTTAATAAAAGAAACTCAGTGCTAAAGGAAGGAATGCATTACAACAGGAAAGTAAATGTAAGATTAGAGGATTAAAATATAAGATCAAAAGATTATGGCTGTCTAAAGCAAAGATAATAGCAGTGTGTTATTGAATACTTAGTATAAGAAGTAAGATATAGGGGCGCCTGGGTGGCTCAGTGGGTTAAAGCCTCTGCCTTCAGCTTGGGTCATGATCCCAGGGTCCTGGGATCGAGCCCCACATTGAGCTCTTTGCTCAGCAGGGAGCCTGCTTCCCTTCCTCTCTCTGCCTGCCTCTCTGTCTACTTGTAATCTCTGTCTGTCAAATAAATAAATAAAAATCTTGGGAAAAAAAAGTAAGATATATAACTATAAATGCAAAACAGGAGGAAATGAAGTTTGTGATAAGTTAAAGATACACTCTGTGATCACTAGAGCAAACCTTAAAAAAAATACAGCCAAAGCTATGTGGTCATTAAAAGAAATTAAATAATATTGCTTTACTAAAAGTGTCATGAAAACAGGAACAAAGAACAGACAAGACAAATGGAAGGTGATGTCAGAATGGTAGACAAAATTAATATCAAGAATTACCTTAAATATAAATATAAGTAGGCCATACACTCCAGTTAAAAGTTAGCAGTTGTCAAACTGTATAAAATAACATGACTCAATATGCTATTGTAAGATAATTTAAATATAAAGGCACACCAGGTGCCATCGATAGATGAATGAATAAAAAAGGTGTGATAAATATCTCACATAATGGAATATATTCAGCCATAAAAAGAATGACATCTCGCCACCTGCAACAACATGGATGGAGCTAGAGAGTATAATGCTAAGCAAAATAAGGCAGTCAAATAAGGACAAATACCATATGATGATTTCACTGATAGCGAATTTAAGAAACAAAAAAAAAATGGACAAAGGAAAAAAGAGACAAACAAGAAACAGACTCTTTTTAAAAAAAAAATATTTTATTTATTAGAGCATGAGCAGGGGGAGGGTCAGAAGGAGAGGGAGAGGGACAAACAGACTTCACATTGAGCAGGGAGCCCCATGCGGGGCTTGATCCCAGGGCACCGAGATTATGACCTGAGCCGAAGTCAGACATCTAACTGACTGGGCCACCAGCCACCCCAAGAAACAGACACTTAACTATAGAGAACAAACTGATGGTTACCAGAGGGGAGGTAAGTAGGGGAATGGGTGAAATAGGTGATGGGGATTAAAGAGTGCACTTAACATGATGAGCATTGAGTGATTTATAGAATTATTGAATCACTAAATTGAAACGAATATGAAACTAATATAATACAATAAACTATATTGGAATTAAAATTAAAAAACAAGAAGGGGGCTCCTGGGTGCCTCAGTGGATTAAGTCTCTGTCTCATGCTCAGATCATGATCTCAGGGTTCTGGGATTGAGGCCTGCATCAGGCTCTCTGCTCAGTGGAGAGCCTGCTTCCCCCTCTCTCTCTGCCTGCCTCTCTGCCTACTTGTGATCTCTGTCAAATAAATACATAAAATCTTTAAAAAAAAAAAAAGATGTGATCTATGCATATGTGTATGTATTTGTATATGTGTGTATGTATATATGTATATATAACTACAATATGTATATATAATTATAGTAAATGGTAACTGCAATTATTATGGTGAGATTTTATAATATATGTAATTGTTAAATGACTGTATTTTACATCTGAAACTAATATTTGTTTAAAAGATAAGAAGGCTTTTTTTAAAAAACTTTGTTTTTTAAATGTTTTATTTATTTGACAGAGAGATGGCCAGCACAGGTAGGGGGAGCAACAGGCAGATGAAGAGGGAGAAGCAGGCTTCCCTCTGAGGAGTGAGCCTGATGTGGGGATGGAGCCTGATGCAGGGCTCCATCCCAGGACCCTGGGATCATGACCTGAGCCAAAGACAGACGCTTAACCTACTGGGCCACCCAGGTGCCCCAAGACTTTTTTTTTAATTTAGTGCTTGTGATTCTTAAAATAATATTGTTGAGGAGGATCAAAGATAGCGGTGGAGTAGGAGGATCCTAGGCTCATCTTGTCCCATGAATACAACTAGGTAACTATCAAATCATCTTAAATACCCCAGAAATTGGCCTGAACTGACAGAACAAACTCCACAACTAAAGGGAGTGAAGAGGCCACATCAAATAAGTCAGGAAGTACAGATACATGCATTAAGGGAAAAACGGGTCACCAGTACTTTGGAGGGGGGGGAGCCATGGTCTTAGGGGAGGGTAAGAGGGAGAGAGGAGCATACAGGGGTATGTACAAGGAGAACATCAAGGCACCAGTGCCTGCTTTTGTTGATTTTGATGGGAGTACTCTTTGCTTCCTGGATCTGGATGTCACCTTCCTCAGACTAGGGAAGTTTTCTGCTTTTATTTCTTGAACATTTCCCCAAAGCCATTGGCCTGGAAAATGAAAGGGGCTGAATATAGTGAGTTCTTACAACCAATAGGGCTTAAAGCCTGGAGTTTTAAAGGTCAGTGGGTTTGCTTGGGATAGAGCAGGGAGGGCACTGCCCTGCTTCTGAAGAGAGGGCAGACCTACAACCTGGGGACAGATAGTGTGGGAACAGTGATCTAAAGAACACCTGGGGTGCACAGTGGGGAGATGATTCACTTGTCTTAAAGGGTGTTCCAGGAATCAACATTCACAGAGTTGCCTCTCCAGGAACAGGGGAGCTGACTGGCACCATTTCCCTCCCCACCCCTCATAAACAGAGAACATAAACACAGTGCTGACACTGGCTGACTAACTTCTTTACACCAAGCTCTACTGCCACCCCCAGCACTCTGGCAGGATTGCCCTTCTCAGTCAAGCTTGCCTCAGTTCCAGTGTGGCATCTTCTCCCCTAGAAGAACAGCACAAACCCCTGCCCACACCACATCTCTGCCAGAGACTTCTGCATGGCCTCAGTTGTAGTGGAAGTAGCATCAGGTCTCATTTAACAAGCAGACCAGAGCACACCTAGTTAACGCTTACCACATTCAGACCAGGGAGCAAAACACTGCCCATAGCAGACCAAAGAGCCTCTGCAGACAACTGGCCTGAAGGATAGAGTGCCAAAACACAAAAGTAGATACTCCCGAAGTGCCAGGCCCTGAGCACTATATGACCTTCTTGTAAGGCCATTACTTTCAGGAGAAGATGTAACAGACTTTTTTAACATGCAGTAGAAGGCAGAGACTTATACAAAATGCTAAGATGGAGGAAGTTATCCCAAAGGAAGGAAAAAGATGGGGTCATGGCCAGAGAAATAAGCAAAACTGATATAAGTAACATGCCTGATGGAGAACTTAAAGCTATAATCATAAGGATACTCACTGGGCTTGAAATAATAGAAGACATTAGTGAGACCTTTTCCACAGAGAGAAAAGAGTTAACAAAGAAACCTAGATGAAGAATGCAATAAATGAGATTGGAAACTGGCTTGTTATAATGAATAGCTGGCTGGAAGGAGCAGAGGAATGAATTATTGACCTAGAGGCCAAAATAATGGAAAATAATGAAGCTCAACAAAAGAGAATTATACAACACAAGAATAGACTTAGGGAACTCAGTGACTCCATCAAATGTAGTAACATTCATATTACAGGAGTCCCAGAACAGGCCCATTCGGTTAAGCGTGCAACTCTTGATCTTGGGGTTGTGAGTTCAAGCCTTATGTTGAGTGTAGAGATTACCTTAAAAAAAGTAAAAAAAAAAAAAAAAAAAAGTAAAAAAAAAAAAAAAAAAGGTCCAGAAGAAGAGAAAAGGAGGCAGAAAATTTATTTCAAGAAATAATAGTAGAAAACTTCCCTAATCTGAAGAAGGAAACAGACATCCAGATCCAGGAGGCAAAGAGAATGCCATCAAAATCAACAAAAGCAGGCATTATTGCCTTGGTGTTGACCCAGACCTATTGTAGTTAAATTTGCAAAATATGGTGATAAAAGAAAACCTTAAAAGCATCAAGAGAAAAGAAGTTCTTAACTTACAAGGGAAAATCCATAAATTTAGCTGAAGATTTCTCATCAGAAACTTGGCAAGCCAAAAGGGAGTGGCATGATATATTCAGAGTGCTTAATGGGGAAAATCTGCAGCCAAGAATACTCTGTCCAGCAAGGCTATCTTTCAGAATAGAAAGAGAGATAAAGAGTTTCCCAAACAAAAACTAAAGGAGTTCATCACCAACAAACCAGCCCTGCAAGAAATATTAAAGGGGACTTTTTGAGTGCAAAGGAGAAACCAAAAGTGACAAAGACAAGAAAGGATCAGAGAAAATCTCCAGAAACAACAAGACAAGTAATAAAATGGCAGTAAATACATATCTATCAATAATTACTTTGAGTGTAAATGGACTAAATGCTTCAGTCAAAAAACACAGGGTGTCAGATGGATTAAAAATAATAAGACCCATCGGTATGTTACCTACAAGAGACTCATTTTAGATCTAAAGATACCTGCAGATTGAAAGTGAGGGGTTAGAGAAACATCACGTACGTGGATGTCAAAGCCAAAGTAACAATACTTACAACAGTCAAACTACACTTTGTTTTTGTGTTGTTTTTACCCGGTTTTTGGGTGTCAGGATGGTACTGGCCTCATGGAATGATTTTGAATGTGTTCCCTCTATCCTATTATGTGTAGGATTTTGATAAGATTTGTAAGATTGTCGTTGATTTAAAAAAAATGTTTGGTGCAATTCACTGATGAAGCTTTTGGTCTTGGGCTTTTCTGTCTTGGGAGTTATTTTTTTTGTTTTGTTTTTTTTAAGCTTTTTATTTGAGAGAGAGTGCACACATGAGCAGGAAGGGCAGAAGGAAAACAGACTCCCTGCTGATGCAGGGCTTGGTCCCAGGACCTTGGGATCATGACCTGAGTTGAAGGCAGATGCTTAACCAACTGAGCTACACAGGTGCCCCTGTCCTGGGAGATTTTTAATTCCTAATTCAACTTGCATTTTTGTTGTTGGTCTAAGAAGATTCCCTATTACTTGGATTCAAGATTCATGAATCAGTTGTGGTAACTTATGCATTTTTAGAGATTATCTAGGGTTTTTTTCCCCTTAGTTTTCTGATTTGTTAGTGTATAATTGTTTATAGTAATCTGTTTTCAGACTGTGTATTTCTGGGGTTATATCTGTTGTATTATTTTCTCTTCCCCTTCTCATTTTGGTTTTTGAGTCTTCTCTCTTTCTCTCTCCCTCTTTTTTTTTTTTTTTATGTGATTAAAGCATTGTCAATTTTTTTTTTTTTTTTGAAAACTGGTGGTTACTTTCAGTGTTATGTTATTGTTTTTCTGGTCTCTATTTTATTTCTGATTTTTCTTTATTATTTCCTTTGTCTACTAAAATTAAGCTGAGTTTCTTCTTTTTCTGGGTCCTTGTGGTGTAATGTTAAGTTATTGAACTTTTTTTCTTAATATAAGCATTTACAGCATAAATTTTTCTCTAGTATCTGCTTTTGCTGAATACCATAAGTTTTGAAATATTGTTTTCTTCTTCTTTGGTTTTGAGACATGTTTTGACTTGCCATTTGATTTTTTTTTTTTAAGATTTTGTCTATTTATTTGACAGAGAGAGATCACAAGTAGGCAGAGAGGCAGGCAGAGAGAGAGGGAAGCAGGCTTCCCGCTGAGCAGAGAGCCCGATGCGGGACTTGATCCCAGGACCCCGAGATCACGACCTTAGCCGAAGGCAGTGGCTCAACCCACTGAGCCACCCAGGCGCCCTTGCCACTTGATTTCTTTTTCTTTTTCTTTTCTTTTTTTTTTTTTTAGCTTTTTTATTTTTTTAATAAACATATAATGTATTTTTATCCCCAGGGGTACAGGTCTGTGAATCGCCAGGTTTACACACTTCACAGCACTCACCATAGCACATACCCTCCCCAATGTCCATAATCCCTCCCCCCTCTCCCAACCCCACTCCTCCCAGCAACCCTCAGTTTGATTTGTGAGATTGAGTCACTTATGGTTTGTCTCCCTCCCAATCCCATCTTGTTTCATTTATTCTTCTCCTACGCCCTTAACCCCCCCATGTTGCATCTCCACTTCCTCATATCAGGGAGATCATATGATAGTTGTCTTTCTCGATTGACTTATTTCGCTAAACATGATACCCTGTAGTTCCATCCACGTTGTTGCAAATAGCAAGATTTCATTTCTTTTGATGGCTGCATAGTATTCCATTGTGTATATATACCACATCTTCTTTATCCATTCATCTGTTGATGGACATCTAGGTTCTTTCCATAGTTTGGCTATTGTAGACATTGCTGCTATAAACATTCAGGTGCACGTGCCCCTTTCGGATCCCTACGTTTGTATCTTTAGGGTAAATACCCAGCAGTGCAATTGCTGGGTCATAGGTTAGTTCTATTTTCAACATTTTGAGGAACCTCCATGCTGTTTTCCTGAGTGGTTGCACCAGCTTGCATTCCCACCAACAGTGTAGGAGGGTTCCCCTTTCTCCGCATCCTCGCCAGCATCTGTCATTTCCTGACTTGTTAATTTTAGCCATTCTGACTGGTGTGAGGTGATATCTCATTGTGGTTTTGATTTGTATTTCCCTGATGCCAAGTGATGTGGAGCACTTTTTCATGTGTCTGTTGGCCATCTGGATGTCTTCTTTGCAGAAATGTCTGTTCATGTCTTCTGCCCATTTCCTGATTGGATTATTTGTTCTTTGGGTGTTGAGTTTGCTAAGTTCTTTATAGATTTTCGATACTAGCCCTTTATCTGATATGTCATTCGCAAATATCTTCTCCCATTCTGTCAGTTGTCTTTTGGTTTTGTTAACTGTTTCCTTTGCTGTGCAAAAGCTTTTGATCTTGATGAAATCCCAATAGTTCATTTTTGCCCTTGCTTCCCTTGCCTTTGGCGATGTTTCTAGGAAGAAATTGCCATGGCTGAGGTCAAAGAGGTTGCTGCCTGTGTTCTCCTCAAGGATTTTGATGGATTCCTTTCTCACATTGAGGTCCTTCGTCCATTTTGAGTCTATTTTCATGTGTGGTGTTAGGAAATGGTCCAGTTTCATTTTTCTGCATGCAGCTGTCCAATTTTCCCAACACCATTTATTGAAGAGGCTGTCTTTTTTCCATTGGACATTCTTTCCTGCTTTGTCGAAGATGAGTTGACCATAGAGTTGAGGGTCTATTTCTGGGCTCTCTATTCTGTTCCATTGATCTATGTGTCTGTTTTTGTGCCAGTACCATGCTATCTTGATGATGACAGCTTTGTAATAGAGCTTGAAGTCCAGAATTGTGATGCCACCAACTTTGGCTTTCTTTTTCAATATTCCTTTGGCTATTCGAGGTCTTTTCTGGTTCCATATAAATTTTAGGATTATTTGTTCTATTTCTTTTAAAAAAAATGGATGGTATTTTGATAGGAATTGCATTAAATGTGTAGATTGCTTTAGGTAGCATAGACTTTTTCACAATATTTGTTCTTCCAATCCAGGAGCATGGAACATTTTTCCATTTCTTTTTGTCTTCCTCAATTTCTTTCATGAGTACTTTATAGTTTTCTGAGTATAGATTCTTAGCCTCTTTGGTTAGGTTTATTCCTAGGTATCTTATAGTTTTGGGTGCAATTGTAATGGGATTGCCTCCTTAATTTCTCTTTCTTCTGTCTTGTTGTTGGTGTAGAGAAATGCAACTGATTTCTGTGCATTGATTTTATATCCTGACACTTTATTGAATTCCTGTATGAGTTCTAGCAGTTTTGGAGTGGAGTCTTTTGGGTTTTCCACATATAGTATCATACCATCTGCGAAGAGTGATAGTTTGACTTCTTTGCTGATTTGGATGCCTTTAATTTCCTTTTGTTGTCTGATTGCTGAAGCTAGGACTTCTAGTACTATGTTGAATAGCAGTGGTGATAATGGACATCCCTGCTGTGTTCCTGACCTTAGCGGAAAAGCTTTCAGTTTTTCCCCATTGAGAATGATATTTGCAGTGGGTTTTACATAGATGGCTTTGATAATATTGAGGTATGTGTCCTCTATCCCTACACTTTGAAGAGTTTTGATCAGGAAGGGATGCTGTACTTTGTCAAATGCTTTTTCAGCATCTATTGAGAGTATCATATGGTTCTTGTTCTTTCTTTTATTAATGTGTTGTATCACATTGATTGATTTGTGGATGTTGAACCAGCCTTGCAGCCCTGGAATAAATCCCACTTGGTCGTGGAGAATAATCCTTTTAATGTATTGTTGGATCCTATTGGCTAGTATTTTGGTGAGAATTTTCGCATCTGTGTTCATCAAGGATATTGGTCTGTAGCTCTCTTTTTTGATGGGATCCTTGTCTGGTTTTGGGATCAAGCTGATGCTGGCCTCATAAAATGAGTTTGGAAGTTTTCCTTCCATTTCTATTTTTTGGATCAGTTCAGGAGAATAGGAATTAGTTCTTCTTTAAATGTTTGGAAGAATTCCCCTGGGAAGCCATCTGGCCCTGGGCTTTTGTTTGTTTGGAGATTTTTGATGACTGTTTCAATCTCCTTACTGGTTATGGGTCTGTTCAGGCTTTCTATTTCTTTCTGGTTCAGTTGTGGTAGTTTATATGTCTCTAGGAATGCATCCATTTCTTCCAGATTGTCAAATTTGTTGGCATAGTGTTGCTCATAGTATGTTCTTATAATTGTCTGTATTTCTTTGGTGTTAATTGTGATCTCTCCTCTTTCATTAATGATTTTATTTGGGTTCTTTCTCTTTTCTTTTTGATAAGTCTGGCCAGGGGTTTGTCAATCTTATTAATTCTTTCAAAGAACCAGCTCCTAGTTTTGTTGATTTGTTCTATTGTTTTTTTGGTTTCTATTTCATTGATTTCTGCTCTGATCTTTATGATTTCTTTTCTCCTGCTGGGTTTAGACTTTCTCTCTTGTTCTTTCTCCAGCTTCTTTAGATGTAGGGTTAGGCTGTGTACCTGAGACCTTTCTTGTTTCTTGAGAAAGGCTTTTACCACTATATATTTTTCTCTCAGGACTGCCTTTGTTGTGTCCCACAGATTTTGAACTGTTGTGTTTTCATTATCATTTGTTTCCATGAATTTTTTCAGTTCTTCTTTAATTTCCTGGTTGACCCATTCATTCTTTAGAAGGATACTGTTTAGTCTCCATGTATTTGGGTTCTTTCCAAATTTCCTCTTGTGATTGAGTTCTAGCTTCAGAGCATTGTGGTCTGAAAATATGCAGGGAATGATTCCAATCTTTTGATACCAGTTGAGACCTGATTTAGGACCGAGGATGTGATCTATTCTGGAGAATGTTCCATGTGCACTAGAGAAGAATGTGTATTCTGTTGCTTTGGGATGCAATGTTCTGAATATATCTGTGATGTCCATCTGGTCCAGTGTGTCATTTAAGGCCTTGATTTCCTTGTTGAACTTTTGCTTGGATGATCTGTCCATTTCAGCGAGGGGAGTGTTAAATTCCCCTACTATTATTGTATTATTGTTGATGTGTTTCTTTGATTTTGTTTATATAGTTGGCTGCTCCAACCTTAGGTGCATAGATATTTAAAATTGTTAGATCTTCTTGTTGGACAGACCCTTTGAGTATGATATAGTGTCCTTCCTCATCTCTTATTATAGTCTTTGGCTTAAAATCTAGTTGATCTGATATAAGGATTGCCACCCCTGCTTTCTTCTGATGTCCATTAGCATGGTAAATTGTTTTCCACCCCCTCACTTTAAATCAGGAGGTGTCTTTGGGTCTAAAAGGAGTTTCTTGTAGGCAACATATAGATGGGTTTTGTTTTTTTATCCATTCTGATACCCTGTGTCTTTTGATTGGGGCATTTAGCCCATTTACATTCAGGGTAACTATTGAGAGATATGAATTTAGTGCCATTGTATTGCCTGTAAGGTGACTGTTACTGTATATTTTCTCTGTTCCTTTCTGATCTACTACTTTTAGGGTCTCTCTTTGCTTAGAGGACCCCTTTCAATATTTCCTGTAGAGCTGGTTTGGTGTTTGCAAATTCTTTCAGTTTTTATTTGTCCTGGAAGCTTCTTATCTCTCCTTCTATTTTCAATGATAACCTAGCTGGATATAGTATTCTTGGCTGCATGTTTTTCTCGTTTAGTGCTCTGAATATATCATGCCAGCTCTTTCTGGCCTGCCAGGTCTCTGTGGATAAGTCTGCTGCCAATCTAATATTTTTACCATTGTATGTTACAGACTTCTTTTCCCGGGCTGTTTTCAGGATTTTCTCTTTGTCACTAAGACTTGTAAATTTTACTATTAGATGATGGGGTGTGGACCGATTCTTGTTGATTTTGAGGGGGGTTCTCTGCACCACCTGGATTTTGATGCTTGTTCCCTTTGCCATATTAGGGAAATTCTCTCCAATATACCTTCTGCTCCCCTCTCTCTTTCTTCTTCTTCTGGAATCCCAGTTATTCTAATATTGTTTCGTCTTATGGTGTCACTTATATATCAAATTCTCCCCTCGTGGTCCAGTAGCTGTTTGTCCCTCTTTTGTTCAGCTTCTTTATTCTTTGTCATTTGGTCTTTTATATCACTAATTCTTTCTTCTGCCTCATTTATCCTAGCAGTGAGAGCCTCCATTTTTTATTGCAGCTCATTAATAGCTTTTTTGATTTCAACCTGGTTCGATTTTAGTTCTTTTATTTCTCCAGAGAGGGCTTTTATATCTCCCGAGAGGGTTTCTCTAATATCTTCCATGCCTTTTTCGAGCCCGGCTAGTACCTTGAGAATCGTCATTCTGAACTCTAGATCTGACATATTACCAATGTCTGTGTTGATTAGGTCCCTAGCCTTTGGTACTGCCTCTTGTTCTTTTTTTTGTGGTGAATTTTTCCGCCTTGTCATTTTGTCCATATAAGAGTATATGAAGGAGCAAGTAAAATACTAAAAGGGTGGCAAAGACCCCAGGAAAATACGCTTTAACTAAATCAGAAGAGACCCCAAATCATGGTGGGGAGAAAGGGGATAAAAAGAGGTTCAGGAAAAAAGAAACAATTAAAAAAAAAGAAAACAAATAAAGAAAAAATATAAAAAAAGAAAAAATATATATATTAGATAAACTAGTTAAAAAACGTTAAAAAAGAAAAGGGTAAAAGTTAAAAAAAACTAGCAGCAGAAGAAAAAAAATTGAAAAAGAAAATTAAATTAACTGCAAAGCTAAAGAATCATGGGGAGAAAGGCATGAGTTCTGTGCTTTGCTTTCTCCTCCTCTGGAATTCCACTGCTTTCCTTCATATTGAATCTGCACTCCTTGGTAGGTGAACTTGGTCCTGGCTGGATTTCTTGTTGATCTTCTGGGGGAGGGGCCTGTTGTAGTGATTCTCAAGTGTCTTTGCCCCAGGCAGAATTGCACTGCCCTTACCAGGGGCCAGCCTGAGTAATCCACTCAGGTCTGTTTTCGGGGAGCTTTTGTTCCCTGAATGCTTTCCATAGAGTTCCGGAGGACGGGAATGAAAATGGCGCCCTCCCAGTCTCCTGGCCGGAGGAGCCGAGGGCTTGGGGCCCCACTCCTCAGTGTGCCCTCAGAGAATAGCGCCCAATCACTTCCATCTCCCTGGCCTCTGGCCATGCTCCCAGCTCACCCAACCTGCAACCGGTTCAAGGGAACCCCGAGCTGAGAGCTCACTCCTTGGCTCTGTCTCTGTATCCGGCTTCCCTGTTCTAATACCTGCAAGGTCTGCGACACTCAGACACCCCCGATCGTTCTGTGACCCTGCGGGACCTGGGGCCACGCTGACCTCGCGTGGGCTTCACCCCGGTTTAGCTTTTGGGGCAATGTCCCTCAGTGGAACAGACTTTTAAAAAGTCCTGATTTAGTGCTCCATTGCTCTGCCACTTGCTGGGAGCCAGCCCCTCCTCCCCGTGGTCTATCTTCCCATCGCTTTGGATTCACTTATCTGCCAGTCCTACCTTTCAGAATGTGGTTGATTTTCTGTTTCTAGAATTGCTGTTGTTGTTCTCTTCGATCTCCCGTTGGATTTGTAGGTGTTTGCAATGTTTAGATACGCTATCTAGCTGATCTCCTGCTAACTGATGTAGTCTCAGCCTGCTACTTCTCCGCCATCTTGACTCCTCCCCGCCATTTGATTTCTTATTTGGCCCATTGCTTGTGCAGTAGTATGGTGTTTAATATTTATGTATTAAGTATTTAGTATTTATGCCATAGATTTTCCCGCTTTTATTGTTCTATAGTTTATTTATTGTTCTGTAGTTTTATACCATTGTGGTTGGAGAATATACTTGATATGATTTCACTTTTCTTAAATTTGTAATACTTGTTATGTTTCTTTTTATGTGATTTAGCCAGGGGTTCTTCTGTGTGTACTTGAGGAAAATGTGTACTCTATTTTGAGGGGCTAGAATGTTTTATATATATCTTTTAGAACCATGTATTCTGAAGTTTGTTTTAAGTAAAAAAAAAAAATTCTTACAAAAAAATAATAACTTTAACTGAAGGTACTCATTTGAAATAAAGCATATCAGGTGGGAGGTGAGTGGAGGGATGGGTGAAATAGGTGTAGGTAATTAAGAGTACACTTACCATGAACACTGAGTAATGATATATAGAACTATTGAATCAGGGGCTCCTGGGTGGCTCAGTCAGTTAAGTGTCCAGCTCTTGATTTTGGCTCAGGTCGTGAT
The DNA here is from genome assembly GCF_902655055.1 of Lutra lutra. Lineage (NCBI taxonomy): Eukaryota > Metazoa > Chordata > Mammalia > Carnivora > Mustelidae > Lutra > Lutra lutra. The sequence goes on from NC_062278.1 coordinate 159,944,705, forward strand.
CTCCGTGTCATGAGACTAAGTGCCAGGTTGAGCTCCATGCTGGGCCTGGAGCCAGCTTAAGATTCTCTCTCTTCCTCTCCACCTCTCCACCCACTTACTCACTCTGTCTTTAAAAAAATTTTTTTTTTGATTCACTATATTGTAAACCTGAAACTAATATAACACTGTATGTTAGATGTACTGGAATTTAAAAAAATAATAACAAAAAATGAAAAAATATTAAAGTAGGTAAATAGAACACAAAGACATACTGTTTGGTTGCTTTGAAGAGCTATGTAACACATCTTTCACTACAAATATAAACATTTGAATCTAATTATAGTGATACTCTAGAAGAATTTTTGTATACCCAAGAATGTTTTATTACTAAAATGGCCACAGTAGTACATCTTAGAGAATATAGTCACTGGTATTTTTTTTATTAAAGATTTATTTATTTTTAGAGGGGGTCGGTGGAGAGGCAGAGAGAGAGAGAAACCAAGCAGACTGTGTGCTCAGCACAGAGCCCAACATGGGGCTTGATCTCACAAGCCTGAGATCATGATCTGAGCCAAAACCAAGAGTCAGATGCTTAACTAATTGTGCTAACCAGGTACCCTTGTAGTCACTGGTATTGTAATAGCATTGCATGCTGACATATGGTAGCTACACTTGTGAGCAAAGCATAGTGTATAGATAAGTTGAATCACTTTGTTGTACACCTAAAGGTAATGTAACATTGTGTGTCAACTGTACTCAAAAATGTTTTTTCTAAAAATGAAAACAGTGTACGTTTGAAAATACAAAAATATATATACACATACATATAAGGCCAAAGATGAAAAAAGATGCAAAAATCAGAAGAAAGCTGGTTGTTGCTATCTTAATAACAGTCGAAGTGGATTTTGGCACAAGGATAATTTCTAGAAAGAAAGAGGACATTTCACAATGCTCTAAGGTTTAATTCATTAGAAATAAATAACAAACTTAAATACATATGTACCTAACTACAAAGCTTCAAAATACATGAAACAAAACTCGAGAGAACCAAAGGGAGAAAGAAAGAAATCTACAATCACAGTTTTAAATAGCAACACCTCTTACTAATTGATAGAATTTGTAGATTAAAAAAATCATTAAGATATAAAAGATTTGAACATCACTACCAACCAACTTGACCTAATTGACATTTATCTAATGATATACTTCAGTACATAGGAATAGAAAAATGGTAAAAGTCCTTCCTTGTTAGTAATCATTTTAAATGTGAAATTATTAAGCTTACCAAGTAAATACAGATTGGCAGAATGGATTAAAAACCGAAAAACCATGATCCCATTATGGGCTGTCCACAAGATTCTCTTGTTAGACCAAAATTAAATAGGCTAAAGGTAGAAAGATGGGAAGAGACTTTCTATACAAATAGTATTGATATCATACAAAATAGACTTCTGAGTTAAAAACAACAAAAATAATAAACAAAGGTTTATATTTTGATAGATGGTGAATTTCTCAAGAAGTTACAATAATTATAAACATATATGTACCAAATGATAGACTCCAAAATATATACAGCAAATTGACAGAAATTAAGGATGAAATAGACATTTCTACAATAATAGTTGGAGATTTCACAACCATCATCCTAACTATTATTTGTTGAGCACTCACTATTTGCCAAGATTATTCTAGGCATTTTACATACGTGAACTCCTCTAACAGCAACCCTTGTGGCAGAGTTACTCATTATCCCCATTTTACAAAAGAGGAATTCATGGCATAGAAAAATTAAGTGACATACCAAGGTAACAGCAATGTACTTGGCAGAACCTGAATGGTAGATTCAGTAAATTAGATTTGGTTCTTAGAGATTTTCTATTCAAACCTCCCACTGAAAGAAGGGATTTCTTTCTTCAACATACCTGATTCTGTGATACTTGTAGGAGCATTGTGTGGATAGAGCATCACCACTTGAAAGAGTAAAACATTCTAGTATGGGCTAGTCTCATTGCCATACAATTCTTCCCTGCACTGAATTATAATCTTGTAACTTTGATTCACTGGCCTTTATAATGAAAATAAGCCCATCCTTCTGACAGCTATCAAAGTATGTGAAGATTGTCATGATGTCACTCTCCACCACCCTCAACACCAATTGGAGACCTCAACAACATACTGTAAGTAACACGGTAGTTAGCATATCAATAAGGAAATAGACCTACTGGAGATATATAGAACACTCCACCAAACAATAGCAGAATTCATTCTTCTCAAGTGAATGTGGAATGTATTCCTATTCCTATGGGACCTATTCTGTTCTTCAGGGCAGACCTTATGTTAGGCCACAAAAATAGTTGATAATTCTCAAAAGATGGACTTCACATGAAGTATCTTCTCTTACCACAATAAAATGAAGCCAGAGATTTAAAAAAAAAAAAAAAAAAAGGAAGACGGAAAACTGGACATTTCGCAAATACATGGAAATTACACAGTAGACTTTTAACCAGTAGGTGAAAGAAGAAATAAAAAGGATATTAGAAAATAATTTGAGACAAATGGCATTGAAAACACAACATATCAAAACTCATGGGATGGAGTGAAAGCAGTGATCAGAGGGAAATATATTGTTGTAAATGCCTACATTAAAAAATAAGATAGATCTGGGGTGCCTGGGTGGCTCAGTCGGTTTAGCATCTGCCTTTGGTTTGGGTCATGATCTCCAGGTCCTGGGGTCAGACCCTGAGTTGGGCTTCCTACTGCTCGGCAGATAGTCTGCTTCTCCCTTTCCCTCTGCCCCTCTCCACAGCTCATGCTCTCTTTCTCATTCTCTCTCTCTCTCTCTCTCTCAAATAAAATCTTTAAAAAAATCTCATATCAGGGGGTGCCTGGGTGGCTCAGTGGGCTAAAGCCTTTGCCTTCGGCTCAGGTCATGATCCCAGGGTCCTGGGATCAAGCCCCGCATCTGGCTCTCTGCTCAGAGGGGAGCCTGCTTCCTCCTCTCTCTGCCTGCTTCTCTGCCTACTTGTGATCTCCGTCTGTCAATTAAATAAATAAAATCTTAAAAAAAAATCTCAAATCAGTAACCTAACTTACATTTCAAGGAACTAGAAAAAAGTAAAAATTATGTAATGAACTCAGTGCTTAATGGAGCTTGGAATACAATAGGGACTTAATGTTTGTATCTCGCTGTTAGAAGGTGGAGGACGGTCAGGAACGTATCCTCCAGACTGAGAAGGCACTTGAATACTGCAAAACGAAGAAGGCTGTTCTATACCATTTATACAGTTTTATTCAGGGTCACCTACTGACAGGGTATTGGGACAGCAGGTGGACAGAGGATCCAGGGTACTCTACCCCCATTCCCCACTCAGCTTGGATCTCAACCCACAACTTTTATAGTGCAAGGGGTATGGTGGTGTGGTCACAAGGTGGTTATCTATAGTGAGGCCATCTGTGTCCTAGAAGATCTGTACTAGTTATCTAAAGTGGTGCCACCTGTGTGCTAGAGCATGCTGTCTACTAGTTATGTAAAGTGGTGTCATTTCTGCACTGAGGGGAGAACAAGATGCAGGGCCAAAAATGGAGCCAGTGTTGTCACAATCCTATACTCACATATACACTGCTGAAACTAATCATTGAAAACATTTTTTAAATGAGTGTAGGATACTATTTACAGTATTCTTTCCATTTCTGTAGTTTGCTTTGATGGATTATGGTATATATGGGTTTTTAAAATCCATTTTTAAAAATGAGATATTACAGGGGCACCTGGCTGACTCAGTTGGTGGAGCCTGCGACTCTAGATCTCACGGTTGTTAGTTTCAGCCCCATATTGGGTACAAATCTAGAAATAGATAAAGATATTACACATATACTGTGAATTTCACCCATTTAAAATGTACAATCCAGTGTGCTTTAGTATATTCATCAAGTTGTGTCTTCATCACAATTAATTTAAGAACATATTTATAACTCTAAAGAGAAACTCCATCAGCAGTCACTCATTCATTTTAGGTGACCACTAATCTTAATTGTGTCTGCATGGATTTGTCTTTTCTGGATGTTTAATGTAAATGGAATCATGCAATATGTGGCCTTTTATGTGTGTCTTCTTTTATGTAGCATAATGTTTTCAAGGCTCATTTCTGTTGTAGTATATCAGTCTCCATTCCTTTTTATTGCTGAATAATCTTCCATTGTATGAATATACCACATTTTTTAAAAAAGATTTTATTTATTTATTTGACAGACAGATCAGAAGTAGGCAGAGAGGCAGGCAGAGAGAGAGGAGGAAGCAGGCTCCCTGCTGAGCAGAGAGCCCGATGCAGGGCTCGATCCCAGGACCCTGGGATCATGACCTGAGCCGAAGGCAGAGGCTTTAACCCACTGAGCCACCCAGGTACCCCAAATATACCACATTTTGATTATACATTCATCAGGTGATGAACATTTGGATTGAGTCTACTTTTTTGGCCATTAGGAGTGAGACTGCTGTGAATGTTCATGTACAAGTTTTTGTTTAGATACTTGTTTTTATTTTCTAAGTAACTACTATGATTGGAATTGCTAGTTTATCTGGTAACTCTGTTTAACTACTAGACTGCTTCTCAAAGTGGTTTCATTGTTTTACTTTCCAGTGTATGAAGGTTCCAATTTCTGTACAGTCTTGCCATTATTAGTATCTTTTTTATTTTAGCTGTCCTTGTGGCTGTGCAGTGTCTTATTGTGGTTTTGATTTGACCTTCCTTAATGACTAATTATGTTGAACTTATTTTTATGAGCTTATTGGCCATCTGCATATCTTCTTTGCAGAAATGTCTATTCAGATCTTATGCCTATTTTTTAACTGGTTTATTTTTCTGTTTGTTGCATTGTGAGAGTTCTTTATATATTCTGTATATAATTCCTTTATTAGATATGTGATTTGCAAATATTTTTTTCCTATTTTATGGATTTTTCTTTTTACTTTCTGGATGATGTCCTATATGACACAAAAGTTTTTAATTTTGATGAAGTCCAATTTATTTTTTCTTTGGCTGCTTATACTTATGGTATCATATCTACAAAATCATTACATAATCCAAGATCACCAAGATTTATGCTTATTCTTTTCTTTTAAGTTTTAACTCATTTTTAAAAAATCTTTGATCCATATTGAGTTGATTTTTTAATATAATGTGAGGTGGGGATACAACATTATTGTTTTGCATGTGGACATCCAGTTGTCCTGACACCATCTGTTGAAATACTATTCTTTTCTCCATTGAATTATCTCAGAGCACTTGTCCAAAATTGATTGCTTGTAAATATAAGGGTTTATTTCTGGATTGTTCTGTTCCATTGATCTATATTTCTATCCTATTCCAGTACCATGATGTTTTAATTACAGTAGCTTTGTAGTAAGTTTTGAAATCAGGAAGTGTGAGTCCTCCAACTTTGTTTCCCTTTTCAAGATTATTTTGGCTCTTTTGGGACTCTTGCATTTCCATATGAGTTTTAGGATCAACTCTTCAATTTTTTTTTTTTAAGATTTTATTTACTTGACACAGAAAGAGAGCACAAGCAGGGGAAGCAGCTAACAGGGAGAGGGAGAAGCAGGCTCCTCCCTGAGCAGGGAGCCCAGTGCAGGGCTCAATCCCAGGACCCTGGGATTATGACCCGAGTAGAAGGCAGATGCTTAACTGACTGAGCCACCCAGCTGCCTCTCAACTCTACAATTAAAAAAGAAAAAAAGACAGCTGGGATTTTGATAGAGATTTCATTAAATCTGTGGACCAGTTTGAGAACTGTTGCTAACTTAACACTCTTAAATCTTTGAATTTGTGAATGTGAAATTTGTTTCAATTTGTTTTCTTTAATTTTTCTCAACAGAGTTTTTTGTGTGGGTTTTCAGTATATGTCTTGCATTTCTTTAAATCATTCCTAAATCTTTTATTCTTTTTGATGCTGTTGTAATTTATTTATTTGTATTAAAGAGGGAGAGAATGTGAGTGAGGGGAGGGGCAGAAGGAGAGGGAGAGAGAGAATCTCCAAGCAGACTTCCCAGTGCACAACATGGAGCCTGATACAGAGCTTGATCCCAGGACTCTGAGCTCATGATCTGAGCCAAAATCAGGAGTTGGTTGTTCAGCTGACTGACCCACTCAAGCACCCCATAAATGAGATTGTTTTAATTTCATTTTCAGGTGGTTCATTGCTAATGAACAGAAAGACAATTTGTGTATAAATGTATTACATATTTGTATATTGTATTGCTAAACTCGTTGATTACTTCTAATGATTGTGTGTGTGTGTGTGTGTGTGTATTTCTTTAGATTTTCTATGTATAGGATCAAGTTACCTGTAAATAGAAGTTGTTTACTTCTTCCCTTCCAGTCAGGATGCCTTTTATGTATTTTTCTGGCCTAATAAGCTTGGCTAGAACTTCTAATACAATGTAGCATAGAAATCACTGTTGCATTTTTATGAAGTGGTGAGGGGGTATAAACTCTTTTTATATCCATTAATATTGAAGGATGATGGCTTCATGAAATTAGTTATCATATATGTAGGACAGTAATTGGGGCTGTTATGACCATGTAACTTTTTTTTCATTGGGGAACACTTTAACAATGTCCTTGTTTTTTTTTCTTTCAGGTTTTCTCAAATAATGACGAAGGCCTTATTAACAAAAAGTTACCCAAAGAACTTCTCTTAAGGTAAATGTAGATAAACTTTAGTGAACTCAGATTTGATTCAGTCATCAAGTTCCAAGACAATCTTCTTTCTCACTATGAGTCCATAGCATAGAAAAACAGACAGAATTAGCCTAACTGACTTTTTGTTTTTGTTTTATAGAATGCTGTTCAGCTTGTTGTTAAATTTTACTTGGTCTAATCCAGAATGTACTAAGTATGTACATAGCATTGGTCTGGATTCTTTTTGTAATGTGGTAAGTATTGTAATAATCTTCAGTAGGTGCCATTGTTTTGGTATCAGTAGATATTCTCAATGTAATCAGTAACATGAGGAGTGATTACTAAGGTTGTGAGCTCCTGAAGTCCCAGACATGTAGATGTTTTCTGATAAACAAGTTTTAAAATAAGTACAGCTATATGTTCTTACTAAACACTTAAAATGCTCAGTCCAAATACTGATATATTTTTATCCATCTTATGAGAATTATGTGCTACGTGACAGTAAGTACTATAAAACATGGTTTTTGTCCTGTATTTCTGGCATCACTGAATATGCAATAAATGGTGTTTTGCTTGTCATTTTACCAGATAAATCTATCAACCAACGTTTGTTGATCCTGAGGCACTGCAGTTTCCTTTAGTACTCTACAGTCATCAAAGAAATCTTATTTTAGTTTTGGATGTTCTGTTTTAATTGTTTACAAGTAATACATGTATACATGGTAAACTTTGAGTGGCATTTCCCAAACTCTTCTCATATCACTGATGTTCCTCAAAACAAAACAAGTTTTATGATCAAAGAAGAATGGGAATCACTGGGATAACAAAACCAATTTCTTTAGGGCCTTACTAGGCTAATACTTGTGATGATACTCCCAGATGGATAATTGTGGCATTTCAACGTGCTTACCATGGAACTCTTTTAATATTCCGTATTAATTCCATATTCTGTGGGAAAAAATTCTGGGAAATGTTCACATAGAGTAAGTGATTGGCCAGATGACTCAATTCCCTTAGGTTCTTTCATTTTACTCAGTTAATTAAAAAGAAAATTATTTCACAAGTGTATCAAATGAAAAATACAGCAATAATATTTTATTTTGATAAAACAAATACTTGTTTGGATGAAAGAATATTCTTTGGCATTTTAGACCCTTTTAAAGTTAAGGAAGTGGTAACAAGAAAGGAATGATATGTTTTTCATATAAACCCGGGAGCTCTTGATCAAGCAGTGAGCTGTTAGAGCCAGCATGGCTGTGTTAGGATGGGCAGGCTGTTACTATATAAATGGAGGGGATGCCATCCACAACAGATGACAAAATTCATGGTGTCCCTTGGAATTGTACGGTGTTTAATTCCTGGTCTGAACTTTTTCTAGCACAGACATCAAGCTGTCATATGAACATGTCCTCCTCCATCCTCTGGAGAATCCACCAGCTTCAGGCTGACCCATTATTAGTCATTCAACACTTGGGTGTGATTAAACGCCACTCTTCCCATAATACTACTCCTATCTGTGACTCAAAGCTGCTAACTTAATATTTTCCTCTTTGGTAGGGTTAGCTTTGACACTGTTCTCAGCCTGGGAATAGTTTCTATCTGCTGACAAAAAAGGCGGGGGGAATTATATCACTTTCTGTGCTAGTGTGATTTATGAAATGTTATTTTAGAAGTTTTAGTTCTCTCAAAGATCCATGATGGACCCAGCTGTTATGAAATTCTCCAGTTACAGGTTTTGAATCATACCCCAAAGCTCATACAGAGATCAATTTTCAAAAAGAATTGGCATTTGAGACCAAATGTTCATAACATGTCTATTCATAGGTTTGTATTCCCACTTCTGCTCTTATTTTGGAGTCTGTGAGGGGAATTTAAATTTTAAAGTACTGCTGCTACAGGTCTTCTCTGACTCGTGAGTCTCAAAATTAACTCTAGCCAACCATGGTATTTTAATGTTTGTTGGCCTTTAAATCATTTCTGCCATTTTACTCTCAGACCTTATATTCTCAGTAATAGTATTTCTTCCCTTTCCTTTTGTTCCTTTTTGGGCAAAATTTTGAAGAAAGGTTTGACCCATGTTATCAAAGTAGCTGTCTTCATCATCCCTCATGGAGCTTAAGTCTTGATTATCTTGCTTATTTAAATGATGTCTTCATACTTTCAGTATGTCCTAGGCTTACATTTTTACTTCATAATGTAGACTTCTTTGTAACAGTGCAGATTTCGTATTCTTGTTGAATTCCTATTCACCCTCCCTCTTACTTCATCAATAGAAATGAATTCTTTGACCTTACAATAATCTTACGTACTTGCAGCCAGATCCTCTTGTGTCTGCTGTTTTGTTTGTTTTGTTTTTTAAGATTTTTTATTTATTTGTCAGAGAGAGAGAGAAAGAGCGCACAAGCAGGAGGAGTAGCAGGCAGAGGAAGAAGCAGGCTCCCCACTGAGCAAGGAGCCTGACATGGGACTCTGTCCCAGGGCCCTGAGATCATGACCCAAGCCAAAGGCAGAGGCTTAAGTGACTGAGCCACCCAGACGTCCGACCCATGTCTGCCTTTTTTTACTCCATCTGTTACCACCCTCTTAAATTCTCTACTAGCTTCCATTACTGATCACATCAGGCAAATTCTTAGCTTCCCCTTTGGAACCATTAACAAGCACAACCTAGAATTATGTGTGTCTTTTCATCTCTTTATATCCCTTTGAATCCACTCAGAAAAATCCATGAGGTGATTTTTCATCTGATCATCTTATTGTTAGTTTTAAGACTACCCAATATTGTTCACAGATTCCTTCTACCACCCCATCTTTAATTTGTTACTTAGCAAGTTTTTAGAATTTTGCTTTTTCTACCCAACTTTCATTCATAAATAAGGGTACTCCAGTTCTCCTTCTCTACCCTTTATGCTCACAGAATTCAACAGCTTACAATTTTACTCCTCCTGGGGAGTCAGTTGTATAATGCTCATAACATTATAACAATTGTTATAACAATTATAACAATCTTTAATTTGTTGAAAGCTATATATCTATTAGTGAGTTGGGTTGTCCTTATATTCTGTCCTCACTGTTATTGTCTGTATTACTTTTAGAGCCAAAGTTGGTTGAGATTTCAGTTCTCTCCATTTATTGCTTGTGTGACCTTAAAGTGACTTAACTCTTTGGACCATAATTTCCTATATCTACAAAATGGAGATGATAATAGTTCTCACTGAATGGGGTAGTTGCTAGCTCTTAGAGGGACTGGCATTTAATAAATGCTAAATAAATGTTAGCTTTTATTGTTAATATCAATTTTGGATGCCTGAATTACTTATTAAATGCTATGTGATAATGTGGTCAGTTTTACTGCAAACAACTGATAAAAGCAAGCTGTCCTGTTGTGGATCTCAGCATATGCTACTGCTAACAATTCATTTTATCACTCTGGACTGATGTAGTCTCAATGTAAATTGTACATTACAAATGATAATTAAACTGATAACTACTAAGGCATAGGCAGGTTGGTGGTGGTGTATGTCAACTGGTAATTAGTTTGTATTATAAAAACTATAGCTTCTTGCAAAGAACCATTCCTCTAAGAAAAGTAATCTTATGTGAATTGAGTACTGGTCTAAAGTTCAGACTATAAATTTTGATATTAAGCTTTTTACCTTAAGTTTTTATTTCTATTATGGTTGCTTTCAGATGGTGATGATTAAATGAAATGTAAACATATAAACTACCTCACAAAAAATAGGGGTTGCTACATGCAGTAAATATTTTAAAACATTCAGAGAAGATAAAGCTCTTGTTAGTTATAAATAATAATGAAAGAAATCTCTTATTAGATACATTTTTTAAAACTGAGATCATTATTATTTAGGTCATTTTCTCTCCTTGTAAATTTATGTGGACACATGACAGAATTAAGGACTAATAGTGTTTGTTGGCTTGATGAAGGGAAGTTTGATTACCCTCAACAAGAGAGCTGAGCCTAATAATTCTGGGCAAATGAAATCAACTAAACAATTACATACATTTGGCAGTTTTGCTAGTTTCCTGGGGAAAATTATAAGATAACTAGTGCAAAAATTTTCAATTTTCCTTTTCTTAAAATCATAAACCAATTCCATGAGTGAAAATAATTGTGGTTATTGTTGCAGTCATTAAGTTACAACCCAGTGCTTATGTGTAATTGTGGGACCTTGGGGAGCAGTGCAGTGAAGGGCTCATTCCTGTTTCGGGCAGCATTGAGTGGGTGTTCTTGCCTGCTGGTTGGTTTCAGCATTCCATGGGTTTTTTTCAAGGACTGGTGCATCCACCTCCTGCTGTCTGTGATGCCTTATATATATTCCAAGGCAGCTTAACAGGTAAGATGCTCTTTTGGGGATACATACTGCAAATTTAAGTTTAAGCAACTGAGCAGGTTTTTCCTTTTTGTTAAAATTTTTTTTTTTCATTTGTGTGTTCATTTTTATTGCTTTTTACTTTGCATGATGCAATACATGGCTGAATTAGTGTGTGTTGAAATCAGATGCAGAAGCTTAAAGGCCCTTTCTTTTCATTACTTCTATATACTATTATGTACTGTTTTAGGGTTGGCATCTAAGTCCAAATCCTGGCACAAGCAAATTTTCCTTTGTCTAGGTTGAGGGTATAGTTATACATTAAAAGTCTATTGATGCCTTTAGAGACATATATATATATATGTATATATATATATATATATATATTTTTTTTTTTAACTACATTGAAGTGGCATCAAACACCAGTAAAGCTCAACAGATAGGAATGATAGAGCCTAGTACATTGTTTTCCAGAGCTTCATCCCAGGAAAGTTATGTTAGAGACCTATTAATTTAAAAACTCTGAATTCAGAAGATTGGTAAGTTTGACCCTATGAATAGTAAAATACATCCAGATATATATACTATACCACAGAAACAGAGCACAGTGGTAGCCCAGTGATGGGCATTTCACCAGTTAGAATGCACATTATAAGCAGTGGCTACATTCTTCAATGCACAAATAAAATCCTCTTAAAGATTATTAGGTAATAAGGTGGATTATTCTTGATGACTAGAGCTTGAAGAAGGTATGAACAAAGGAAGAAATACAAATGGCCAATTTGTATGGCACTCAATAAGGCCCATATTTAAATAGAAATCAAAATAATGAGATATTACTTACCTGACTGGCAAAGCCCAAAAGGTTGATAATATTGGGTTTTGGTAAAGAGAAGACAGACACTCTAAGATACTTTAGAGCTGGAAATATAAACTGCTATGGCTATTCTGTGGGGCCACTGGGGGAAATCTTTAAAATGCTAAATGTACATATTCACAAATTCCATTTCTTAGAATTTACTAATAGATACATTTACAAAGATACATATACAGGGATGTATATACTAAGGTATGTATATAGGGATGATTAATACAGCCTTTTTTTATTTTTAGTAAATTGAATTACAGAATTGGATTACTCCTAATTCTTGGTTAATCATACATTTCCTCATGATCCGTGCATTGCCTTTTCCCCCTCCCCACCATCAAGTTAATATTTTCAGAACTTTGAATTTATGACTCCTTTAACTTTTTTTTTATCTTAAGTATATTTGACTAAATGGTTGCAGTGTTTACTTTTGCTTGTTTATCAACTTTGTAAAAAAAAAAAAAAGTATATCTTCTGAGACATGGTTTTCACTCAAAATTATGTTTCTAAGAGTGATCCATGTTGCTTTGCTTGGCTATTATTCATTTTACTGCTCTATAATATTCTATTGTATGACTGTGCCAAGATTAATTTATTGATCTTTTTTTTTTTTTTAAAGATTTTTTATGTATTTGAGAGAGAACGTGCAAGAGAGCACAAGATGAGGGTAGGGGCGGGGAGAGACAGAGAAGCAGGCTCCCGGTTGCGTGGGGAGCCTGATCTGGGGCTTGACCCCAGGACCCTGAGATCATGACCTGAGCTGAAGGCAGACGCTTAACCAACTGAGCCACACAGGTGCCCGTTATTGATTTTTCTTTGAGAAATACTTGGGTTTCCAGTGTTTTGTTAATAAAAGCAGCGCTGCTGTGAAGATCCTCGTAGTTGTCTCTTGGTACAAATATACAGAAGTTTCTCTAGGAGTAAAATCGCTGGGGGTCATAGGCTGTACAAATAATCAACTTTATTTTCGTAATACTGTTTTTCCAAAGTAGTCTTATCAATTTACCTTTATACAATGAATAAGAGCCTCTGTTGAGTCACTCTAACATTTAGTGTTGCTGCATGTCTTAAGAGTAGAATAGCATTTCATTGTATTCTTTATTTGAATTTCCCTGAATTCTAGTAGTGTTGAGCATCTATTTATCATTGCATGTATTTCCTTTTCTGTGAAATATATGTTTTGCCTATTAGGTTGTTTCTTGTTGATTTGCTATTGGGGTTTCCTTCCCTCTTGCTCTTTATACTGTATCTTCTGAATTTTTTTTCTCCATCCAATTTGCCAAATGGTGTCCCAATTTAATAGTCTTTACAAGAGGGCAGTTAGGGGTTTTAATGATTAAAACTTATATTTTATTCACTGTGATTATTATGATTTTCTATTTTGTTATTTCTTTATCTTATCTTTATCTGCCACTCCCCTGCCTCAAACCTTTCCTATTACCTTTAGTGTAAAGTCCATTTAAATTGTTAGAACCTAAATTATTCTCCTAGAAATGCATACTTATTAACTCTTACTTTTCCCATCTCTCTCTTTTCCAACTTATGTGTAAATTCTGGCAGTTCTGAATTAGCTCCAGTCCCTGAAATTGTCATTCTCTAATTTGCTCCCTTCTGCACTTATTCTACTTCTTGAAAATGTCTTTTGCTTAGTCTTTTTCACTTAGTTCAGCCTAAGGCTTTCCCCAAGTTCGAGGCTATATTCTCTCCCTCTTGAGTATGCTTATAGATCCTTTAAGCATTTTGTAACTTCTGGTGTTTGACCTGGATTTTATATATCATAACACAGTAAATCTAGCTTTTAAAATAATTTATATATGTATTTGATACATTAGTTTCAGGTGTACGGTATAATGGTTCAGTATTTGTATATATTGTGAAATGAACATCACAGTAGGTCTGGTTAATATCCATCACTATATATAGTTACAAAGATTTTTTCTTGTGGTGAGAACTTAATATCTACTTGCTTAGGAACTTTCAAATATGCAGTGCAGCATTATTAACTATAGTCACCATGCTGTATGTTACATCCCCATAATTTATTTCTGTTGTGACTGGAGTTTGTACCTCTTGACCACTCCTTTGTCCCCCACTTCTGGCAACCACGTATCTATTCTCTGTATCTATGAGCTCAGTTTTTGTTTTGGATTTCACATATAAGTGAGATCAGACAGTATTTGTCTTTCTCTGTGTAAGTTATTTAATTTACCATAATGCCCTCTAAGTCCATACGTGTTGCAAATGGCAAGATTTCCCTTTTTTATGGCTGAATAATACTGCATTATATGTGTATATACGCGCGCACACACACACACACACACCACATTTTCTTTATCCATTCATTTATAAGCAACTTAGGTTTGCTTCCATATCCATAGACAATCTTACTATTTTAAGTAATGCTACAGTAAACATGGGAGTGCATATAACTTTTCAAGTCATTTTCATTTTCTTAGATAAACACCCAGAAGTGGAATTGCTGGATCATATGGTAGTTCTATTTTTAATTTTTTGAGGAACCTCCATACTGTTTTCTGTTTTCCACAGTGGCTGTACCAGTTTACATTCCCACCAGCACTGTATAAGGGTTCCATTTTCTCCGCATCCTCACCAACACTTAACATTTCTTGTCTTTTTAATACTAACCATTATGACAGGTGTGAGTTGATATTTCATTGTGCTTATTATTTGCATTTCCATGATGATTAGTGATGTGAGCACCTTCTCATGTACATGTTGGCCATCTGTATGTCTTCTTGGGAAAAATGTCTTTTTAGGTCCTCAGCCCTTTTTTTATTGGGTTGTTTGGGGGTGGGTTTTTTGCTATTGAGTTGCATTTTGTATATTAACTTTTTTCAGATATATAATTTGCAAATATCTTCTACCATTTGGTGGGTTGCCTTTTCATTGTGTTAATGGTTTTCTTTGCTATGCAGAAGCTTTTTAGTTTGATGTAGTCCTTATTTATTTTTGCTTTTATTGCCTTTTTTGCTTATTTTTTTGCTCTTGGTGTCAAATCCAAAAAATCATCGCCAAGACCAATGTCAGGAAGCATCCTGCGTATGTTTTCTTCTAAGAGTTTTGTGGTTTTATGTCTCATTCAAGTTTTTAATCCATTTTCAATTAGTTTTTGTTTATGATATAAGATAGTGGTCCAATTTCATTCTTTGAATGTGACTGTCCAGTTTTTCCAGCACTACTTTTTGAAGAGACTGTTCTTTCTCCATTATATATTCTTAGGTACTTTGTTGTGAATTAATTGACCATATAGTCATGGGTTTATATTTGGGCTATCTCGTCTGTTCCATTGATCATCTGTCTGTTTTTATGCTGATTCCATACTGTTCTATTTACTATAGCTTTGTAATATAATTTGAATTCCATTGAGTTCCTTATATTTTCAGTACAATCTTTGTACTGAGGTTAATATTTTCTGACTGGATCTTTCTCCCAGTGTGTAACTTATTTTCTTCCCCATTCTTTAAAGCATATTTTGATGAGCCAGACACCTTTTATAAAGTCAAATATATTCAGTCTTTTATGGTTAGTGTTTTTTGTGTTTTGATAAGGAACATCTTTCTTACCTTGAAAACAGATATATTCACATGTATTTTCTTCTGAAAGTTAAAAAGTTTTGTTTCTGATATCTCAGTTTGTAATCACCCTGGTGTTAGTCTTTATTTATAAGATAGAATCCATTTTTATTTTCTTTTCCATGTGGATTACCAGTTTTTCAGGTTCATTTGTTAACTGGTCCTTCCTTTCCTCAAAAGAATGCCATTATTACCTCTATCATATACTCTGTTCTCTCATAATTATATAGTTACCTAGTTTTTACTCTGTTTCATTGGTTAATTTTCTGTGTGCCAATATACACAGAAGACATCTGTATTTTTGGGTGACTAGGACCTTTAAATTTATTTCTCATTGTTTTTATCTGATTCTGGAGTTAATGCAAGCCTATAGAATTGAGTTATGGAGCATTCAGGCTTTTCCTGCTCTCTGAAATAGTCCAAGTGTTTTGGTTTAACTGTCCTTTGAAAGGCTGATAAAACCAGAAAAGACCTCAAATAGCTAGAGGAATGTTGAAAAAGAAAGCCAAAGTTGGAGGCATCACAATTCCAGACTTCAAGCTCCATTACAAAGCTGTCATCATCAAGACAGTATGGTACTGGCACAAAAACAGACACATAAATCAGTGGAACACAATAGTAAGCCCAGAAATAGACCCTCAACTCCATGGTCAACTAATCTTCATTAAAGCAGAAAAGAATGTCCAATGGAAAAAAGGCAGCTTCTTCAACAAATGGCATTGGGAAAATTGGACAGCTGCATGCAGAAAAATGAAACTGGACCATTTCCTTACACCACACATGAAAATAGACTCAAAATGGACGAAGGACCTCAATGTGAGAAAGGAATCCATCAAAATCCTTGAGGAGAACACAGGCAGCAACCTCTTTGACCTCAGCCATGGCAATTTCTTCCTAGAAACATCGCCAAAGGCAAGGGAAGCAAGGGCAAAAAAGAACTATTGGGACTTCATCAAGATCAAAAGCTTTTGCACAGCAAAGGAAACAGTCAACAAAACCAAAAGACAACCGACACAATGGGAGAAGATATTTGCGAATGACATATCAGATAAAGGGCTAGTATCCAAAAAATCTATAAAGAACTTATCAAACTCAACACCCAAAGAACAAATAATCCAATCAGGAAATGGGCAGAGGACATGAACAGACATTTCTGCAAAGAAGACATCCAGATGGCCAACAGACACATGAAGACGTGCTCCACATCACTCGGCATCAGGGAAATACAAATCGATACCTCAATGAGATACCACCTCACACCAGTCAGAATGGCTAAAATTAACAAGTCAGGAATCGGCAGATGCTGGCGAGGATGCAGAGAAAGGGGAACCCTCCTCCAGTGTTGGTGGGAATGCAAGCTGGTGCAGCCACTCTGGAAAACAGCATGGAGGTTCCTCAAAAAGCTGAAAATAGAGCTACCCTACGACCCAGCAATTGCACTACTGGGTATTTACCCTAAGATACAAATGTAGTGATCCGAAGGGGCACGTGCACCCAAATGTTTATAGCAGCAATGTCCACAATAGCTAAACTATGGAAAGAGCCTAGATATCCATCGACAGATGAATGGATAAAGAAGAGGTGGTCTATATATATATACAATGGAATACTATGCAACCATCAAAAGAAATGAAATCTTGCCATTTGTGACAACATGGATGGAACTAGAGGGTATTATGCTGAGTGAAAGAAGTCAATCAGAGAAAGATAATTATCATCTGCTCTCCCTGATATGAGGAAGTTGAGAGGCAACGTGGGGGGTTAGGGGGTTAGGGAAGGAAAAAATGAAACAAGGTGAGATCGGGAGGGCAACAAACCATAAAAGAGTCTTGATCTCACAAAACAAACTGAGGGTTGCCAGCGGGGGAGGGGTAGGAAGAGGGTGGTTGGGTTATGGACATCGGGGAAGGTATGTGCTATGGTGAGTGCTGTGAAGTGTGTAAACCTGATGATTCACAGACTTGTACCCTTGGGCCTAGTAATACATTATACGTTAATAAAAAATTAAAAAAATAAACGAAAGACTGATAAATTCTAAAATTGAGCCTAGAATTTTCTCTGTGGGAAAATGTTTAACTAACTTGATATAAGTAGGATTTTTTTAAGCTTTCATTTTTTTCTTGGGTCACTTTGGTAGTTTCATTTTTCTAGGCATTTGTTTCTGAGTTTAAAAATTTGTTGTCTTGTTAGGGTTTTGTTTTTTTTTTTTTTGAAAGGATATTCTGTCCCACTGTATCTTTTTTTTTTTTTTAGATTTTTATTTATTTATTTGACAGAGAGATCACAAGCAGGCAGAGAGGCAGGCAGAGAGAGAGGAGGAAGCAGGCTCCCTGCTGAGCAGAGAGCCCGATGTGGGGCTCAATCCCAGGACTCTGAGATCATCACCTGAGCCGAAGGCAGCGGCTTAACCCACTGAGCCACGCAGGCGCCCCTGTCCCACTGTATCTTATTTATTATTCAAATATTAACATACAGTGTTATATTAGTTTCAGGTGTACAGTGTAATACAACAATTCTATACATTTCTCAGTGTTCATCAAGTATACTGTTCATTCTATTTATTTTACCTATTACCCCACCCACCTCCTTTCTGGCAACCACCAGTTCTCTGAATTTAAGAGTCTAGTTTTTTGTTCATCTCTTTTTTTCTTTGTCTTTTTGTTTCTTAAATTCCACATATGAATGAAATCATATAGTATTTGTCTTTCTCTTATTTCACTTAGTATTATGCCATCTTAGTCCATCCATATTATTATAAATAGCAAGATTTCATTCTTTTTATGGCTGAACAATATCCCATTTTATATGTATACCATGTCTTCTTTATCCATTCATCTATCAGTGGACACTTAGGTTGCTTACATATCTTGGCTCTTGTAAATAATACTGCAATAAACAGAGAAGTGCATATACCTTTTCAATTTAGTGTTTTTGTTTTCTTTCTGTAAATACCCAGTAGTGGAATTACTGGATCATATGGCAATTCTATTTTTAATTTTTCAAGGAACTGCCATACTGTTTTCCACAGTGGTTGCACCAGTTTGGATTCCCAGCAACAGTCTATGAGGGCTCATTTTCTCCACATGCTTGCCAACACTTGTTGTTTCTTGTTTTTTTTTTTTTTTTTTTTTTTAATTTTAGCCAGTTTTGATAGTTCTATTTTTGTTTAACTCTATAGTATCTGCTGTCATGTACTTTTTTTCATTTGAACTGTCATTAATTTATGTTTAAGTGCTTACCCCATTTTTGATCAATTTTACTAAAAGTTTATCTATTTTGTTAGCACTTTTAAAGAACCAGATTTTGGCTTTATTATTATAGTTGTTGTTGTTATTATTTTGATTTAAAAACAGAAATTTCTTTTCTCACAATTGTGGAGGCTTGAAGTGCAAGACCCAGGTGTCAGCATGGTTGGTTTATTCAAAGACCCCCTGTCCTTGGCTTCATAGGTGGCCGTGTTTTCCCTATGTCCTCACATGGTTTACCGTCTGTAGTAGTCTGTATTTTAATCTCTTATTATGAAGAGCTAAGTCATATTGGATTAGAGCCCACTCTAATGACTTCATTTTACTTTAATTATGTGTTTAAATATCTTGTCTCCACATGCAGTCACACTCTGAGGTACTTGGGTTTAAGACTTTAGTATTTGAATTTTGGGAGTACCCAATTCAGCCCATAGTTGTACATGTTAGCATATGTGTACATGTGTAGTTATGTGTACGTATATATGTATTGGGTGGACATATTTGTGTGTGTATATATGAATGTATATGTGAACATGTGCCTGTGTATGTGTATTATGTGGGCATATGAGTCTATATATCTTTGTGTGTGAGAACATTCCAACCAGTGGAAACAGCACTTGATAAAATTATACTGTATTTGGAGAATCTCGCACAGTTTAGTTTCCTTCTACTCATGGCCCATGTGTGTATTTATTTGCATTTAGTTGGAAGTGCATGGAATGTAATTATTTTCCTCTGAGCTTTCTGCTACCTAACATTTTGTGATTACCCTCCCCTGTCAGCACATAAAAGTGGTTAATAACCACTTAAAATTTTTTCTTCTTTTGTTGAATTATTTCATAACAACATCCTGTAGTAGAATCACTGATCAAAGAGAACATTTTATAGCTCTTGACAAAATCATTGCTTTCCAAATGTAATGAATTTTCTTATTGAAATATATTTGACACATAACATTGTGTATGTTTAAGATCTATAGCATGTTTGATTTGGTAGCTTATATATTACAGTATGATTGTCATTATAGCTTTAGCTAACACCTCTATCACATCATGTAATTATCAGTTCTTTTTTGTGGTGGGAATAATTAAGATCTGGTCTCTTAGCCATTTTGGTTTTATACTAGAATACTGTTACCTGTAATCACTATGGATCTCCAGGATTTGTTTATCTACTAGCTACAGATTTGTACCCTTAAACAACACCTCTTCCATTCCCCTACCTCTTAGCCCCTGGTAATTATTTTACTCTTTAGTTTTATGAGTTCAGTGAGTGATGTCATATGATATTTGTCTTTCTCTATCTGACTTATCTCAGCATAATGTCCTCAGGGTCCATCCATATTGTTGCAAATGGCAGGATTTCCTTCTTTCCCATGGGTAACTAATACATACACATGCAGGTGTGCGCTCACGCTCACGTGCGCGCACACACACACTACATCTTCTTTATCCATCTGTTGATGGACATTCAGGTTGTTTCCATATCTTGGCTTTTGTGAATAATGCTGCAGTAAACATGGGAGTGTATATATTTCTTCAGCGTCCTGTTTTCATTGTCTTTGGTTATATGCCCAGAATTGGAATTGCTAGATCATATAGTGGTTCTGTTTTTAATTTTTTCAGGAACCTCCATATCATACCCAAACCAAATCACAACTGTTTCTCCCTTCTCCAGAAGTAACCACTATCTTGACTTTTATAGTTATCACTGTATTTCATTTTTTAGATTTATCACCCAAATGTGTATCCTTAGACTTACATTCTCTCTTGGCCACTGAAAATTTACAGATCTTTTTGAGTCTCTGATAATTAGTAGGGCCCCTGTTCATCTCTTTCTGTTCCATACATATGCTCTTAAAAAACTTGGGTTATTTGACTTGCTGAAGTTCCCACAGTCTGGGTTTTGTTAATTGCGTCCTCATGGTACAATTTCAGCATGCTTCCTTTCTCATCTATATTTCTTGGAAATTGATAGCTGGATCCAGAGGCTTGATCAGACTCAGGTTCTGTCCCTTTGGTAAGATTTTATGTGGTGGTCTTCCTTCAGGAGTTACAAAATGTCTGGTTTTCTTTTTCTTGTAGGGGATGCTAGCATCTATTGATGTTTACTATTTAGATCATTAACTTATTGGGGCTGCAAATTGATATTCTGATTCTTTTTTCATTTATTAGTTAGAATACTTGTATAAAGAGCTATTTCTCTTCGTTCGTATTTGATTATGAAGTGTTACAGTTTACATACAAAAAAAGTCAGGATAAGTGCCTGATTCTTTGTTTATTTGCCAGTTTTTGAAAGAGATATGTGAAGATATGACATTTGGGGGAAAACATTTGCATAGTTTCATATAATCTTCCATAGCAATCTATATTAATTACAAGAGAAAAATAGTAACTTTATAATGAGGCAGTCTGGCAGACATCATCTTAATCAAATGACCGCAGTTAACATTACCAATAACGGGACAAATGGACACCATGTGCCTCCTGATGTAATGAACAAGAAGACCACAATATTATTGCTGTGGCATTCCTGACAGAAATTAATAACCTGAATCTAATCATGAGGAAACAGCAGATACACACAGGAGGAGATCCTATATGCTTCAAAAATACTAAAGTCAAGAAAGATAAAGAAAGACTGAGTGTCCTAGAATCAAAGAGACTAAAGAGACAAAACAACTAACTGCAATACGTGGTCCTAGGCCAGAAAAAATGTTTTTCTTTTGTTTTAAAGACCACTAATGGCCCAGTTGGCACATGTTTAATAAGAGCTCTAGATTAAATAATAGTACTGTACTGCTGTCCTCTTTTTTTGGATAATTGTACTGTGTCTTTGAAAAAGGAGATACTTGAGTAATTAGAGGTAAATGAATATCATGTCTGCAGCTTGCTCTCAAACATTTCAGAGACAGTGACATATATGTGTGTATATGATGTTTGTTAAAAGATAGGCTGAGGTATATTAAAAATTATTAGAGTTTATTTGAGAAAGAATCACTTTGAATGGGGTAGTGCCAAAGCGGGAGTGGTTGGGAGTGCTCTACCAGTCAGAGCCAGGGGAAAGTCACCTACATAGAAGGTGGAAAGACAAAGAAAGGAAGTTATCTGATTGGCTGTGTCTTAAAGCTTCTTTGCTCTTTATGATTGGTTGTCCTTAGTGTTCTTATTTTGTAACTTTGGGGTATTTAAAGGCTCAGATTTTTGGTTGCTTAGGTAGGCACCACAGCCTTATAGCCACCTCAGTCTAATAGCCTCCCTGTTTAATTAATGTAATATATATACATACATATATATATGATATATATGTTAATATATATTAATGTGATTATATATGTTCCCATATATATATGGTAATGCAAGTACAATATATTGTTAGCACTTGGGAAATCTGGATGAAAAGTGCACAAGAATTCCTTGTCCTATTTTTGCAAGTTTTCTGTAAGTTTGAAATTACTTAAAATTATTAGTTGGTTTTTTATCATCTTCTGAAGGGGACCTTAGACTTTTTGTATTATAAATTTATGAATTTAAACCTGTTTAATAATTTTCAGTTCATTGCTGTTACTACTTTTATTGAAATTCACATGGTCTTGTCTTTGACTCCTGAGCCCTTTTACATAACCCTAGTAGTTTTTTTTTTTTTTAAAGATTTTATTTATTTATTTGACAGAGAGAGATCACAAGTAGACAGAGAGGAAGGCAGAGAGAGAGAGAGGGAAGCAGGCTTCCTGCTGAGCAGAGAGCCCGATGTGGGACTCGATCCCAGGACCCTGAGATCATGACCTGAGCCGAAGGCAGCGGCTTAACCCACTGAGCCACCCAGGCGCCCAACCCTAGTAGTTTTGATAGTTTCCTTCCTGACACATATACAGATGTATGAGGCTCATTTCATATATTCGCTGCCCCAGACCTGGAATCAGCCATTTTTTCAAGAAGTGTTGGTTTCTTTTTGTGGGAAAGGGTATTTCAGGTCTACAGTCTGGTTGCTAGAGGTATTTCTAGGCCTTTTCAGTATATTGAACATATATATAGAGATGAGAAACTCATGATTTCATACTGATATATCTGCTGCAAATTCAGGACTCTGTTATTACTTCATCAGTCTGAAGTCTGCATCTCCTTTCTTCCACACTAATAGTCCTGGTTATGACACAGGGGATTATACAATTAGGATATCCTAATATAGATTAAGATATCTTAATATCCTAAGTCCTAATGCTCATTTGCTTTATCCACATCACAATCACCATAGCCTCAGAATAACAACACCGGTATAGTTTTTACCAGTATAATTACTGAAAACAGTGACATTTGTTTGCATTTGTTCTCTCTTTCTCCTCACCCCTGCCTTTATTTATTTTTTTTAAGATTTTATTTATTTATTTGACAAACAGAGATCACAAGTAGGCAGAGAGGCAGGCAGAGAAAGAGGGGGGAAAGCAGGCTCCCTGCTGAGCAGAGAGCCTGTTGCGGGGCTCATTCCCAGGACCCTGAGATCATGACCTGAGCCAAAGGCAGAGGCTTTAACCCACTGAACCACCCAGGCGCCCGACTCACCACTGCTTTTAAATGGTTGTACTAAATCTACATTATCAAGTGTGTAGCCACCATATATTATACCCTCTCTCTTTTACCTCTCATTGAGCTTATTTAATGCTTACCACCAGTCTTTATTTATAGTCATTTTGTTGTCTGGTGCTTGTTCTCCAGAAGATTCGTTCTTCAGACAGGGTTCATGGGAACAGTATTCTCTAAGGTCTTTATGTTGATACCAGCTTGTGCCCTTTATACTTGAAATCCAGTTTTGCTGTATATAAACTTCTGTGTTTACATTCTTCTATTCCTGATTATCTTAAATCTGTTATTTCATTTGCTTCTACCATAAAGCTTTGTATATGTAGTTGGAATAGGGATGAATACTTTAACAGCTGAGTAATCTCATTATGGATATTTTGATGTGTCATCTAAATTTGACAGGTGACAGTTTCTTAAAGATTAGTTGCAATTTGAAATTTTTAAAACCACAGCAATCGACCCTTTATACTTTACTAAGTTAAATTCCATTTGTCTTTGAATAGATCTTTTCCTCATTCAAAGTGCATTTTGAAATATCATGAATTTATCATTTGGAAAATATCAAGATTTGGGATACCGAACAGGGGTGCCTGTGTGGCTCAATCAGTTGAGCATTGTACTCTTGATTTTCGCTTAGGTTCTGGTCTCAGGGTCATGAGGTTGAGCCCCACATTTGTTCCACACTCAGTATGGAGTCTGCTTGAGATTTTCATCCTCTGCCCCACCCCCCCACCCCTGCTCACTCACATGTGTACTCTCTCTCTCTCTCTCTCAATAAATAAATAAGTAAATACAATCTTTATTTTAAAAAAAAGATTAGGGACATTGATAATTCACGGTAGCCAGTATAAGTTTTCCAAAATTCTAATTTTTATTCAAAAGCTTGAATTTTATCATTGGCACAATTTTCCTTGAAGTGGCAGTTTCATTTCATTTTTAGAAAATGTCTGTTATGTACTTGAGTCTGAATTACCATAATTTATGTCAGCTATTCCTTCATGTTTCATTAAAAAAAGTGAACTAGTTAAAAAAAAAAAAGTGGCTAGTTTAGCTCATAGCTCAAACAATTGTTTTTTTCCTAAGACAACCATTTGAAACCTTTCCTTTGGCTCTTTTCATTTTATTGCATGAATGAGTTACTCTAGTCCAAGCTAAAAACAGACCTCAAATGGTTTCATTATACAAGCAGTGAGGTTTTTAAACTTGTGATAAGGGACAGAAGGAAAATTCTACTCATTGCAAGGAAATCCTCACTTAAGGTTCAGTAAGCCAAAAGCACTTAAAACCCATGAACCTTCAGCTGGTCATCCTTAGCCAGCCCAGTCCCTGTGAGGAACTGGCATATGTTCTTGTGCTGGTGACCCTTTAGCTGAATTACGTCTCCATATTCTGAATGCTCACTTATATTACCATTGCAGGCAAGTTTCTTCTTCTTCTTTTTTTTAAAAAAGATTTTATTTATTTATTTGACAGACAGAGATCACAGGCAGAGGCAGGCAGAGAGGGGTGGGGGGAAGCAGGCTCCCTGCTGAGCAGAGAGCCCGATGCAGGGCTCAATCCCAGGACCCTGGGATCAGGACCAGAGCTGAAGGCAGAGGCTTTAACCCACTGAGCCACACAGGTGCCCCGAAAGTTTCTTCTTAAACACCTTCTCTAGCTTCTTTTTATTGTAATTATTCTTGATCCCTTGGACAGTAGTAAGGGTCTTCCTCCCATTTTCTCTGCTGAATTCTTATATGGATATAATCCTTAGTGCCTGCAGGAAGCAAATCATCACCCTTACTTGCATCAGCAGAGGGGTGGAAAGAGTGGAGGTTCTTGATAGCAGACATACAATGTGATTCCTTTTCCTCTGTGGGAAAAGGCAGTGGTGGTGGTGGGATGGAGTGTTGTGCAGTGAGGGGGCTCAGTGATTGGGACCAAAAACCATTTGAAACCTTTTATGTGTACCTACCATTTTGTCACACAGAAATTAAAAAGATGTGTGCTCAAAAGTTAAGTTTCAATAAAATCAATCATTTGTTTCTGCTTTGTCCAGGACATTCTTAAGTAAAACTTCTGTTTTGTTTTGTTTTGTTTTGTTTAATGATTGTTATTTTGGGTTTTAAACACTGAGGGCCTGGCATTGAAGGCTAAAATGACTCTTAAGTACAGTTTCCCACTGCCTTTATTTGTGCTCAGGAACCAGCAGTTTGCCCACCATTTCTTTTGCACCATTAGTGGAAGTGTTAATACAGAAAAGGTAAATGACATCTTTGTATTAAGAATAGTTTTGACCTACGGAATTCCTGAAAGAGTCTCAGATGATTTTCATGGGTCTCTGGAGCATATTTTGAGGATTTCTGTGTGTGCAAGTGGCACATATCATGTTCCCACATTTAAACCACATAGCCCCACCTGACTGCTGCAAAAGAGGAAGAGGCAGCTAGCTGCTCTCCAAAATCCATATAGCCCTGTTCTTCCTGGGCACACAGTAGGCATGCATGCCCAGGGAAAGAGAAAAACATGACATTTGATGAGCAGCTAGCCACTTATGCCCTAGTCTGCCTTTCTGGTGACCAGATTACCATATTTGTGACCCTTATTTCCACACAGAACACACCTCATCCCCAAAAGGTAAACCAAATCCCATCCATTCACTGCATCCAGCTCCAAGCGTAGGATCGCTGGCTGATATGCAGTCTTCTCTGTCATATCTCCATGTGGTGCTTCATGATTTTGTTAACTTTCCCCAGCTACTGCCCCTCCCCTTATTCAGGATCAGGGACAAGGTGACTGCAATAAACAAAATTTGGGAAGGGGAAGACACACAGTAAGACACACAGTAGTTACTGTTCTATAGCAATGATGAGATTCTGCTAGTCAAGCTTGTGCTGGCAGTAGGGGAAGGTCCTACTCTGTCTTCTGTGAAGAACTCTTGGGACGCCTGGGTGGCTCAGTTGGTTGGACGACTGCCTTCGGCTCAGGTCATAATCCTGGAGTCCCGGGATAGAGTCCCGCATCGGGCTCCCAGCTCCACAGGGAGTCTGCTTCTCTCTCTGACCTTCTCCTCACTCATGCTCTCTCTCACTGTCTCTCTCTCAAATAAATAATAAAATCTTTAAAAAAAAAAAAAAAAAAAAAAAAGAACTCTTTTCCCACTGTTTTTTTTTTGCTGACCCTTAACTCCAGCCTTTGGAAGGTTCTTCCTCGCCCATTATCTTCCATAACTAACCTGAAGTGGATGTTAGGGAATATTCCTGTCTTGGGGTTTCTTCCTATTTCATAGTCATTTCTTACCTCTGCAGTTTTGGAGATCTGAGGATTAGTTTCTAAGTGGTATATTTTAGACCAAGATTTTGGATGAATTCTTTGAGAGAATTTAATAACTCACTGCTCATCTGATTTGTTTGATTCTAGTTCCTATGCCTGTAACCCCACCCAGTTATTTCTTAGACTGTAGCCTTAGGACTCCTATATTTTACTTTTTGCCTCTGTGCCTCTTTTCTCAGTAGTATCTCTCCAGAGACATCTACAACAATAATAGGGTTGGAAAGGAACGGGGCAACTTTAATTTAGTCTTTGCTACAGGGTTTAATGTATATAACAAAGAATTTCAAGCAATCTCCTGTAGCCCAAGATACTTTTAAGTTTTGGAAAGTAATGTTTAGACATAATTGGCTTTTTCAACAGTCTAAGGCTTTCAGTTTTTGTGCTCTCTCCCCTTTTATTTCTGCTTTGCAAGCCAGCTAGTTTTTTCCTGAGTACTTTCTTTCTTGTAATGCCTTGCTAACCACAGCAATGATAAGCCATTAGTCACTAACCTTTTGGCGCTTTGTAACCTCTTCTCTAAATTAGATCTACATACTGTGTCTGCCCTCCACATTATCACAGGCAGTAGTAACACATAGTTATCTGCTCTGTTTCCTTTGCTGTCAGCCACTAGGCAGATGTCACATATTTTAGATTTTTTGTTCTAGAAGCTCCCCCTTCAAGTTGTCTCTGTCTACACTAGTGTAGAGTACACTAGTGTGGCATATGTATTTAATAATTATCTGATGTCTAAAACACAACAGAAGTTTACTTACTGTTTGTCTAATAAAGTTGGGAATGGTGTGTGGAGGCATCGAGGAGGCCCTGCTCCCTGCAGTTATTAAGGACCTGTTTGAAAGAAGTTGTATTGTTTTCAACCATGGCTTCCTTCCAGCTGGGCACCTTCCTGTGGCTAGCTGTTAGTTATGTGCCTGCTTGTACTGCAAGGGAGGCTAGGAAATGAAGTATAGATGTGTATCTGGGAAACAGTTGTCACTGGCCTATAAAATTGAACATTGGCATTGACCAAGCATTGCAACTTTTGAGTATACACTACAGAAGCTCTTACAAATGTAAACCAGATGACATGTATAAAAATGTTCAGTAATGTATGGGTGGCTCAGTCAGTTGAGCATCCAGCTCTTGGCTTTGGCTCAGATCATGATCTCAGGGTCATGAGATTGAGCCTTACATCAGTCTCGATGCTCAGCATGGAGTCTGCTTATCCATCTCCTTCCTCCTTCTGCCTCCCCTGCTCATGCTCTCTCCCTCTCAAGTAAGTAAACAAAAATCTTTAAAAAAATGTTCATAGCAGCACTATTCTTAATAGCAAAAATACTGAAAATAACCAAATACTCTCTGGAATATGGAGTATAATTAATGTAGATGATAAATATGTGATATAATGTATAATGTGAAATATAAACATAGTGAAATGTACTAAATCTCACAAAATAACATGGATAAGTCTTAGTATTATAATGCTAGTGGGGAAAAAAGCTAGTTTCAAAAGACTATACAGCATATACTATTTTTTTAAGATTCAAAATTTTAAAAAGCCACATTTTAGGAATGTATACATTGTGGTAAAACCCTGAAGGGAACAAAAAGCAGAAATCATGAGCATACTTACTGGTTGAGAGGTAGAGAAAGGAAATAAGGGAAGAACACAAAGTAGATACCATGATACTAGTAATGATCTAGTTTTTAAGTTTCAGTGGTGATTCATACACTCTTATTAGGGACTATAAAGTGTTATATATTCTTTTTATGTATCAAAATATTCCTAATAAAAAAATTTGTGATAAGTTTGAAAGGTATGAAGGTATACTACATTTTTTCTTTTCTTGATTTGTTTTCTGATTAGTTTTTTGTTGATGTACCTAACTAATCACCTTGTTACTTCATCTCCCCTTGGCTGTCTTTTAGGGTTAGGTATCTCTAATCTTTATAAATATTTTATTTCCCACTTCTTATTCAGAACTGTTCCCATTTGTTGTGTTCCAACCTTTTGAATCACACTTCGCTAAGTTCACTGTTAATTTCTCAGATTACATTTATTAAAATTCAGTTACTTTTTTCATTCTGTATTGTAATTTGGTTCAATCTTCATAATATATTCTACCTGGATTTCCTTTCCTATGTTGATTTTGCAAATCTCCCTTCTCCAGCTCCATGGTGCAATGATCTAACGTTGGAAATTTTCACTTTTTCCATCATTCAGTTGACTTATATTTTAAATTAAAGGGCCAGATTGTAGTCTCTGCTTTGGATTAGATCTGAGCCCACTTTTCTTTTTTTTTTTTTTTTTTTTAAAGATTTTATTTATTTATTTGGCAGAGAGAGATCACAAGTAGGCAGATAGGCAGGCAGAGAGAGAGAGGAGAAAGCAGGCTCCCTGCCAAGCAGAGAGCCCGATGTGGGACTCGATCCCAGGACCCTGAGATCATGACCTGAGCCGAAGGCAGAGGCTTAACCCACTAAGCCACCCAGGCGCCCCTGACTTATATTTTAAAAGTCAAGTTTTTCTTCTAGAAACTCAGTGATAGATTCCTTAAGATCACTAGCATTATGGCAGAAGTAGATTCATCATTGTTTAAGCATCTTGAATTTTGCATGAAGTCACTGATCTTTACACTGTTTTTGTTAAAATGTCTTTTAGGGTGGGGAGTCAGTAGATAGGTGATGGAGATTAAGTACTACACTTACTATGGTGAGCACTGAGTAATGTAGAGAATTGTTGAGTCACTATATTGTACACCTGAAACTAATAAAACACTGTTAACTATACTGGAATTAAAGAACTTAATAAAATTTTTAAAAATTTAAATTTAAAAAATGTTTTTTAGGTAACTTTAGTCAGAAACTAACATCTTTTTGTGATGTGTTTTATTTTAGTTACTATTTAGTCCTCAATATTTATGATGAAATCTTTATTCATAAGATAGTAATTGAATAATTGGATTATTCAGTTAACCATAAAAGTATCTGTTCTTTTTTAGAAAATGTAATGATTGCACATCTTAATAACTTAGTTTTAACTTCTCTTGAAAATACGGAGGGTTGAAACCAAAAAGAGACTACATTCATATGAAGCTAGTTTTGCTGTTGTGGAGTTGTTTTCTCTTTGTAGTCTTATCTTTATTATATATGTATTTTTTATTAACATGTAATGTATTATTTGTTTCAGGGGTTCAGATCTGTGAATCATCAGTCTTACACAGTTCACAGCACTCACCATAGCACGTACCCTCTCCAATGTCCATCACCCAGCCACCCCATCGCCCCTCCCCCACAGCAGCCCTCAGTTTGTTTCCTGAGATTAAGAGTCTCTTCTAGTTTGTCTCCCTCCCCAGTGCCATCTTGTTTCATTTTTCCCTCCCTTACCCACATGATCCCCCACCCTGCCTCTCGAATTCCTCAGATTAGAGAGATCATATGATAATTGTCTTTCTCTCATTGACTTATTTCGCTCAGCATAATACCCTCTAGTTCCATGCATGTTGTCACAGATGGAAAGATTTTGGGTTTTTTGATGACTGCATAGTATTCCATCATGTATATATACCACCTCTTCTTTATCCATTCATCGGTTGCTGGACATCTAGCTTCTTTCCATAGTTTGGCTCTTTTGGACATTGCTGCTATAAACATTCAGGTGTACGTGCCCCTTTGGATCACTACATTTGTATCTTTAGGGTAAATACCCAGTAGTGCAATTGCTGGGTCATAGGGTAGCTCTATTTTCAATGCTGTTTTCCAGGGTGGCTGCACCAGCTTGCATTCCCACCAACACTGGAGAAGGGTTCCCCTTTCTTCATATCCTCGCCAACATCTTTCGATTCCTGACTTGTTAATTTTAGCCATTCTGACTGGTGTGAGGTGGTATCTCATTGAGGCTTTGATTTGTATTTCCCTGATGCCGAGTGATGTGGAGCACGTCTTCATGTGTCTGTTGGCCATTAGATATCATCTTTGCAGAAACGTCTGTTCATGTCTTAGCCCATTTCTTGACTGGATTATTCTTTGGGTGTTGAGTTTGATAAGTTCTTTATAGATTTTTTCGATACTAGCCCTTTATCTGATATGTCATTTGTGAATGTCTTCTCCCATTCTGTCAGTTGTCTTTTGGTTTTGTTGACTGTTTCCTTTGTTGTGCAGAAGCTTTTGATCTTGATGAAGTCCCAATAGTTCATTTTTGCCCTTGCTTCCCTTGCCTTTGGCGATATTTCTAGGAAGAAGTTGCTGTGGCTGAGGTTGAAGAAGTTGCTGCCTGTGTTCTCAACGATTTTGATGGATTCCTTTCTCACATTGAGGTCTTTCATCCCTTTTGAGTCTATTTCTATGTGTCTGTTTTTGTGCCAGTACCATACTGTCTTGATGATGACAGTTTTCTATTAGAGCTTAAAGTCTGGAATTGTGATGCCGCCAACTTTAGTTTTCTTTTTCAACATTCTTCTGGGTATTCGGGGTCTTTTCTGGTTCCATATAAATTTTAAGATTATTTTTTCCATTTCCTTGGGGAAAACATGATGGTATTTTGATAGGGATTGCATTAGATGTGTAGATTGCTTTAGGTAGCATAGACATTTTCACAATATTTGTTCCTCCAATCCATGAGCATGGAATGTTTTTCCATTTCTTTGTGTCTTCCTCCATTTCTTTCATAAGTACTTCATAGTTTTCTGAGACTAGATTCTTTGCCTCTTTGGTTAGGTTTATTCCTAGGTATCTTATCGTTTTGGGCCCAGTTGTAAATAGGATTGACTCCTTAATTTCTCTTTGTTCTGTCTTGTTGTTGGTGTATAGAAATGCAATTGATTTCTGTGCGTAGATTTTATATCCTGCCACTTTACTTAATTCCTGTATGAGTTCTAGCAGTTTTGGAGTGGAGTTTTGCACATAAAGTATCATATCTACAAAGAGTGAGACTTTGACTTCTTCTTTGGTGACTTGGATGCCTTTTATTTCTTTTTGTTGTCTGATTGCTGAAGCTAGGACTTCATATTTGATCTTAGCCAAAAGGCCAAGAAGCAATGAGGCTAGGACTGCTAGTACTATGTTGAATAGTAGTCGTGATAGTGTACAGCCCTGCCATGTTGCTGACCTTAGGGGAAAAACTCTCAGTTTTTCCCCATTGAGAATGATATTCACTGTGGGTTTTTCATAGATGGCTTTGATGATATTGAGGTATATACCCTCTATTCCTACATTTTGAAGAGTTTTGATCAAGAAAGAATGCTGTACATTGTCAAATGCTTTTTCAGGGTCTATAGAAAGTATCATATAGTTCTTGCTCTTTCTTTTATTAATGTACCAGATTGATTGGTATGTGGATGTTGAACGAGCCTTGCAGCCGAGGAATAAATCCAACTTCGTCGTGGTGAATAATCCTTTCAATGTACTGTTGGATCTTAGTGGCTAGTATTTTGGTGAACATTTTTGCTATTGGTCTGTAATTCTCCTTTTTGATGGGGTCTTTGTCTGATTTTGGGATCAAGGTACTGCTGGCCTCATAAAATGAGTTTGGAAGTTTTCCTTCCATTTCTTTTTTTTGCAACAGTTTCAGGAGAATAGGTATTAATTCTTCTTTAAATGTTTGGAAGAATTCCCCTGGGAAGCTGTCTGGCCCTGGGCTCTTGTTTTTTGGGAGATTTTTGATGACTGCTTCAATCTCCTTACTGGTTGTGGATCTGTTCAGGTTTTCTCTTTCTTCCTGGTTCAGTTTTGGGAGTTTATATGTCTCTAGGAATGCATCCATTTCTTCCAGATTGTCTACTTTGCTGGCATATAGTTGCTTGTAATATGTTCTTAAAATTGTTTGTATTTCTTTGGTGTTGGTTGTGATCTCTCCCCTTTCATTCATGATTTCATTAATTTGGGTCCTTTTTCTTTTCTTTTTGATAAGTCTAGCCAGGGGTTTATCAATCTTATTAATTCTTTCAAAGAACCAGCTCCTAGTTTCGTTTATCTGTTCTACTGCTCTTTTGGTTTCTATTTCATTGATTTGTGCTGTGATCTTTATTATTTCTTTTCTCCTGTGGGGTTTAGGTTTAGGCTTTATTTGATGTTTTTTCTCCAGCTCCTTTTGGTGTAGGGTCAGGATTTGTATTTTTGAGACCTTTCTTGTTTCTTGAGAAAGGCTTGTATTGGTGTATACTTCCCTCTCAGGACCAACTTTGCTGTATCCCAAGGATTTTGAACAGTTGTGTTTTCCTTTTTATTTGTTTCCATTAATTTTTAAAATTCTTCTTTAATTGTCTGGTTGACCCCTTCATTCTTTAGTAGGATGCTCTTTAGCCTCCATGTATTTGAGTTCTTTCCAACTTTCCTCTTGTGGTTGAGTTCGAGTTTCAAAGCATTGTGTTCTGAAAATATGCAGGGAATGATCCCAATCTTTTTGGTACTGGGTGAGACTTGATTTGTGACCCAGGATGTGATCTGTTCTGGAGAATGTTCCATGTGCACTAGAGAAGAATGTGTATTCTGATGGAATATTCTGGATATATTTGTGATGTCCATCTGGTCCAGTGTGTCATTTAAGGCCTTTATTTCCTTGTTGATCTTTTGCTTGGATGATCTGTCCATTTCAGTGAGGGGGTTATTAAAGTCCCCTACTATTATTGTATTATTGTCAATGTGTTTCTTTGATTTTGTAATTAATTGGGTTATATAATTGGGTGATCCCATGTTAGGGGCATAGATATTTAAAATGGTTAGATCTTCTTCTTGGGTAGACCCTTTAAGTATATAATTGTCCTTCTTTGGGTCTTATAGTCTTTGGTCTAAAATCTAATTTATCTGATATAAGGATTGCCACCCCAGCTTTCTTTTGATGTCCATTAGTATGGTAAGTTGTTTTCTACCACTTTACTTTAAATCTGGAGGTGTCTTTGGGTCAAAAATGAGTTTCTTGCAGACAGCATATCAGTGGGGCTTGTTTTTTTAATCCATTCTGATACCCAGTGTTTTTTGATTGGGGCATCTAGCCCATTTACATTCAGGGTAACTATTGAAAGGTATGAATTTAGTGCCATTGCATTGCCTATAAGGTGACTGCTTCTGTATGTTGGCTCTGTTCCTTTCTGGTCTGTTACTTCTATGTTCTCATTTGCTTAGAGGACCCCTTTCAATATTTCTTGTAGAGCTGGTTTGGTGATAGCAGATTCTTTTAGTTTCTGTTTTTCCTGGAAGCTTTATATTTCTTCTATTTTCAGTGACAGCCTAGCTAGATATAGTATTTTGGCTGCATATTTTTCTTGTTTAGTTCTCTGAATATATCATGTCAGTCCTTTCTGGCCTGCCAGGTCTCTCTGGATAGGTCTGCTGCCAGTCTATTATTTCTACTGCTGTAGGTTACAGACTTCTTGTCCCGAGCTGCTTTCAGGATTTTCTCTTTATCACTGAGACTTCTATGTTTTACTATTAGATGACAGGCTGTTGACATATTTTTATTGATTTTGAGGTGGATTCTCTTTGCCTCCTGGATTTTGATGCCTGCTCTCTTCACCAAATTAGGGAAATCCTGCATTATAATTTGCTCTAATATACCTTCTGCCCCTTTCTTTCTTTCTTCTTGTTCTGGGATACCGATTATTCTAATATTATTTCATCTTATGGTATTACTTATCTGTCAAATTCTCCTCTCGTGTAAAGTAGTTGTTTATCTCCTTTTTTCTCAGTTTCTTTATTCTCCAGCATTTGGTCTTCTATATTACTAATTCTCTCTTCTGCCTCATTTATCCTAGCAGTAAGAGCCTCCGTTTTTTATTGCATTTCATTAATAACTTTTTCGGTTTCAACTTGGTTAGATTTTAGTTCTTTTATTTCTCCAGAAAGGGTTTTTATTTCTCCAGAAAGGGATTCTCTAGTGTCCTATGCTTTTTTCAAGCCCAACTAGCATCTTGATAAACATCATTTTGAACTCTGGTTCTACATCTGACATCTGACATCCATATTGATTAGGTCCCTAGCTGTCGGTATTGCCTCTTGTTCTTTTGAGGTGAGTTTTTCTGCCTTGTCATTTTATCCAGATAAGAATAGCTGAATGAGAGAACGAAGTACTAAAAATGTAGCAGCGACCTCAGAAAAATATACACTAACCAAATCAGAAGAGATCCAAAACCTGGGTGGGGAGGGGGGGTGTGGGTAGGAGAAAGAAAAATATATATATATATGATTAGAACAGAGCCACACATTTGATTTTGGGTGTATTTTGGTATGTTGGAAGAAACTGCCTTCCAAAATTTTAAAGAAAGAAAAACTTATATATATACAAAAATAAGGGTAAACATGATGAAGGGATGGAACATGGCTGTAAAGATGAAAATTAAAAAAGATTCTAAAAAAGGAATTGAGAAGATAAGAAGTTGGTTGAAATAAGAAGGAAAAAAAAAAGGAGAGAGTGTGATCCGGCTGGAGACTAGAAGAAAAAGCCACACACTAGATTTCGTGTATATTTTGATCTGTTAGAAGAAACTGTATCCCAAAATTTTAAAGAAACAAAAACTTAACATGTATACAAAAAACAAGGTTAAATACAATAAAGGAATAGAATATGACTATAACAATGAAAATTTTTAAAGTTTTTAAAAAGTATTGATAAGATAAAATAGTTTAAAATGGTGAAAATAGGACAGAGGAAAAATAAAAATATATAAGATAAAAATAAATTTTAAAAAATTTAACTTTGCTTGACTTATTTAACTCAGCATAATCTCTTCCTGTCCCGTCCATGTTGATACAAAAGTTGGGTATTCATCCTTTCTGATGGAGGCATAATACTCCATAGTGTATATGGACCACATCTTCCTTATCCATTCGTCCGTTGAAGGGCATCTTGGTTCTTTCCACAGTTTGGTGACTGTGGCCATTGCTGCTATGAACATTGGGGTACAGATGGCCCTTCTTTTCACTCCATCTGTATCTTTGGGGTAAATACCCAGTAGTGCAATGGCAGGGTCATAGGGAAGCTCTGTTTTTAATTTCTTGAGGAATCTCCACACTGTTCTCCAAAGTGGCTGCACCAACTTGCATTCCCACCAACAGTGTAAGAGGGTTCCCCTTTCTCCACATCCTCTCCAACACACGTTGTTTCCTGTCTTGCTAATTTTGGCCATTCTAACTGGTATAAAGTGGTATCTTAATGTGGTTTTAATTTGAATCTCCCTGATGGCTAGTTATGATGAACATTTTTTCATGTGTCTGTTAGCCATTTGTATGTCTTCATTGGAGAAGTGTCTGTTCATATCTTCTGCCCATTTTTTTATATGATTGTCTGTTTTGTGTGTGTTGAGTTTGAGGAGTTCTTTATAGATCCTGTATATCAACCTGTTGTCTGTACTGTCATTTGCAAATATCTTCTCCCATTCTGTGGGTTGCCTCTTTGTTTTGTTGACTGTTTCCTTTGATGTGCAGAAGCTTTTGATCTTGATGAAGTCTCAAAAGTTCATTTTCGCTTTTGTTTTCTTTGCCTTTGGGGACATATCTTGAAAGAAGTTGCTGTGGCTGATATAGAATAGGTTACTGCCTATGTTCTCCTCTAGGATTCTGATGGATTCCTGTCTCACGTTGAGGTCTTTTATCCATTTCGAGTTTATCTTTGTGTACAGTGTAAGAGAATGGTCGAGTTACATTCTTCTACGTTTGGCTGTCCAGTTTTCCCAGCACCATTTATTGAAGAGACTGTCTTTTTTCCACTTTATATTTTTTCATGTTTTGTCAAAGATTATTTGCCCATAGAGTTGAGGGTCCATATCTGGGCTCTCTACTCTGTTCCACTGGTCTATGTGTCTGTTTTTATGCCAGTACCATGCTGTCTAGCAGAGAGAGTCCATTATCGTATGGTTTCACTTATTTGTGGAGCATAACAAATAACATGAAGGACAAGGGGAAATGGAGAGGAGAAGGGAGTTGAGGGAAATTGGAAGGGGAGGTGAACCATGAGAGACTATGGACTCTGAAAAACAATCTGAGGGTTTTGAAGGGGCGGGGGGGTGGGAGGTTGGGGGAACCAGGTGGTGGGTATTAGGGAGGGCATGGATTGCATGGAGCACTGGGTGTGGTGCAAAAACAATGAATACTGTTACACTGAAAAGAAATAAAAATTTTAAAAAAAATTTAACTTTGCAAGACTAAAGGATCATGGGGGGAAAGCCATGAATCCTATGTGTTGCTTCCCTAGTTCTATTCCACAGTTCTCATTGATTTGTGAACTTGGTCTTGGCTTGATGTTCTTGCTGATCTTCTGGGGGAGGGGCCTGTTGCAGTGATTCTCAAATGTCTTTGCGCTGAGGCAGAATTGCACCGCCCTTTCCAGGGGCCAGGCTAAGTAATCTTGGGTTTGCTCTTGGGAGCTTTTGTTCCCTGAACCCTTCCATACAGCTTTGGAGGATGGGAATGAAGATGGCGGCCTCCCAATCTCTGGTGCCAGAGAGCCGAGAGCTCAGGGCCCTGGTCCTTAGTGTGCCCTCAGAGAAAAGCAATCAGTACCTCCTGTCTCCCTGGTCTCTGGCTGCAGTCCAGGCTCACTCGGCCTATGACTGAGCATTTCTGTCTTTGGTGCATGGCCCTGTTTGGAGTCTCCAAGCCCAGCAGATTCCTGCCACATGCTCCCCCACCACTCCTTCCAGAAGGATGGGGTCTCTCCAGATCTGCCACTTGTGGGGTCCCTGCTCAAGGAGCAATGACCCACCTGTGCCTTGGATCACAGTTTAAGGTAATCCTGAGATGAGAGCCCACTGCTCAGCTCTGTCTCTGCAGCCAGCTTCCCTGGTTTGATACCTGGGGGCTCTGCTGCACTCAGACACCCCTGGTCTTTTTGTGACCCTTAGGGTCCTGAGACCACACTGTCCCCACGAGGACTCCACCCCCCCCCCCAGCCTCTGGAGCAATGTCCCTCAGTGGAGCAGACTTCTAAAAGTTCCAATTTTGTGCTCCTGCTGTGATCTGTCTTCCTGAATGTTGCCTCACATTCACTTCTCTTCAGGTCCTACCTTCCAGAAAGTGGTGCTTCTCTGTTCTTAGAATTGCTGCTCCTCTTCTCTTTTATCTCCTGTTGAGTTTGTAGGTGATCAGAATGGTTTGATAACTATCTAGCAGAACTCCTGGGACCCAGTGAAATTTAGGTGTTCTACTCCTCTGCCATCTTGCTCCTCTTTATTATATTTTAAATTAAAAAGCTTAATAGCTTTAGCAAGTGACACAATAAAAATGTTGAATAAAGAAAAAGGTATATCTTCTGTTAACATGCCTCAGCTCTCACACTCTGAGATAAAAAGTATAAATAGTGTCTGTACTTTTGGAAACATTCCTGAAGTGGTTAACTCAGGGTTTTTTTTTTTTTTTTTTTTTTTTTCTCTTTTAGATAACATCACCAAACCAATGCTCTGAAACCTCAAATTTAATATTTAGTAAATGAACATAATTGTTTTCTCTTCACTCATTTACCTTAGTATGTGAGAACAGGCTTAGTGCAATAGGCTTTAGGAAAAATTTTGTCTTCTGTACCCACATTTCAGAGACTATTTATTTGCACACAAAAAAAATGAAGCCCATATTTTCATGTTCGGAGGCATTATTCTAAGTAGGTAGTTCTTTGAAGAATGTAGGGAGGGCCTGGCATCACTTTTTGTTATTTTTTATCCTAGCTGTTCTAAGGATATGAATGAAGTGTATAAATATAGAAATGCCAAAAGTCATATTCTGGGTCTTACTACCACACCTAACCCACAGCAGTTCTTAGCAAAACAACTAACATTCATGTGATAATTTAAAGTTCCCCACACTTTCTTAAAGGCCTGTTAAGGTTCTGCCTCTGTTGATTCAGTCTAAGGTTTACTAATGATTATTATTTTGAGGGAAAAAGGAATGTTCTCTGAGTATATTGTAGCAGTTTCATAATCATCACTTGATACTCAATCTTTTCAAGTAGAAGGAACAATATTAATAAAAAATCTCAAGCTCAGAGGTTGAGTGACTTAATCAAGATTCCACAATTGTTTAAAAACATGAGATTTGGAATTTAAAGGGTCTGTGTGGATCTGAGACTTCAAGGCTTTTAACTTCAAATCTCATGTTCTTCCTTTATACCGTATTGTTCTTCAGCCAACAAAAATTGTTTCCAGGATGTGTTAGTTTTATAATCTATAAAACAAACAGATAAAAAATCCTCACAAATCTCCATATATCTACCTATAAAAGATAAGGCATGTAATTTTTATCCTTTTAGGCAGAGCACAAACTTCCAGTTTAATAGATCATTCAACACTATAGGTCATACGTCTAATCAAAAATCTACTAGCTCATATACATAGTTTTCTTTGCTGTAGTAAGGGAAGTGAAGGGTAGCTGGCATTCTACTCCTAGGGCATTCTATATACCATGCTGTTGTTATCAAAGCAAAGGAACATCCTATAATCTTATAATTGAGCTAGTATGAAAACACAAGGAGATACAGTGGTTATAATAGAACAAAAAAGGAAATACATAGTTCAAGAATGAATGGTAGTGTACTGATAACTGGCAGTGGTTAGCAAATCAGCTACCAGGCTGTCTGTAATAACTAGTGGCTGGGATTTTGATGCCGCCAAGGAAAGGAGATGAGACTTCACATGTAAATGGAGAGCAATCAAATATGTGACCACTACAATGCAGAGACTCTGGAATGGTTTCCTCCACCATGTAAGATGGGACTTAAACAAGCAAAGAAACAAGCTTCTGCTTAGGTTCTGGGGGGGACGTTCTTTCTTGGGAAATCTCATTTCATTTGTGGATGATTCAAATTCCAAGCCTAGAGATTAATGTAAACTTGATGCTGGAAAGGTGAAATCTTTGAAGAATTTGGCAAAATCAAATGTTAAACCATGTCATAGGGGCATTTCACAAACCAAGATACATGAGCTTTCCACACATCAATAATCAGATGAAAATGAGGTCATGATAAAATATTAGTAGTTACTGAAGGAAATGGTCCACTATAAGGTAGAGTAAATGGATTAAACAGTAATTAGATCAAGCTAAAAATGGAATTAGGAAACTGGAAAATAGAGATTGGAAATTTAACATAGTTCAGCAAAGAAAGAAAAATACAGAAAGGGCTAAGTGACTCAAAAGGTGGGATTAAGTGGCTCAACATATGTGTAAAGGAAATTATAGACAAATATAGAGAAAATATAGAAGTAATATTTGAAGCAATAGTACTGATAATGTTTCAGAATGGAATAAAGATATAAATCCTCAAATTAAAGTAGCACTGTGGGTCTTGAACAGGATCAATAAAGATAAATTTGTATAATAGGCATAATGAAACAGCTAAACTTCAGAGAATAAAATTACCTAAAAGGATTAACAATTGAATTGACAATAGAGCTCTCATCAGCAACAATAGAAGCAAAGAGTAGAAAAATATTTTCCATATATCAATGGAAATGTAAACTTAGAATTTTTTACCTACCTAAATAATCATTCTAAAATGAAAAACCTTTTTTATAATATAGTGTAGGCACTGTGGAAAACAGTTTTTAGCAGTTCTTCAAAAAGTTAAAATTACCACATGACCCAGAAATTCTACTCCTAGATATATACTCAAAAGAATTGAAAAATACTTGTATATAAATAGAGTGTCATTATTTACAATAGCCAAAATGTGGAAACAGCCCAAATGTCCATCAATAATGAATGAATAACCAAAATGTGGTATATATATACAGTAGGGTATTATTCACCCATAAAAAGGAAAGAAGTAATGATACATGCTACAACTTGGATAAACTTCAGAAATATTTTGCTAACAAATGAAGCCACACCCAAAGGCCACATATTGTATGATTCCATTTATATGAAGTATTCAGAATAGATAAATCCACAGAGATGGAAGGTGAGTTGGTGGTTGCCATGGCATAAGAGGAAGTGGGGAATAGAGAATAGCTGCTTAATGGCATGGTGTTTTCTTCTGGGGTAATGAAAATATTTTGAAACTAGTTGGAGGTGGTGGTTGTACAACATTGTGCATGAACTAAATGTCACTGGATTGTATACTTTAAGGTGGGTTTGTTATGTGAACTTTTTCTCAGTTTTTAAAATCACAATTAAAATGTTCCAACTTTTAGAACTCACCTGTCTGAATGAACTGTTAAAGGATAAAATCTAATAAGTTTGATCTCAGAAAGAATGTGTGAGAAACAAACTGGTAAACCAAATGTAACCATGTGGTAAATATTATTTAGTATTGACTTTAGAAAAGGAAAGAAAATATTGATAATAACTAACATGGAAGATTTCATGGAAGCAATGACAGCAAGAACAGTTGTTCATGGTTTCAGTTGGATGATGGGAGGGTGGTGATCAGAATTAAAGTGATTTAAGTTTTGGTGGGAGATATGTTGGTTAACTTCAACTTAAGAAATATTAATGTAAGATACGTCTTAAGATTAAAAAAAATTATTAGACTTCTGCTTTTGCTTAGGGAGGACATGAAAGACTATGGTAATCACAAGAAAAATTACAAATTTTAAAAGTCATACTTTCTATAGGGTAAGCAAAGAGCAATGGACAAGAGGAGGTCTGAAAGAACTGAATTTCTCAGGACAAGCTCTTTGTAGTGAGCAGAACCACAGCAGCTTCTATACCTGGTGGTGAATGCCTAGTCATGGTATGGACCTGCTTTAGACACAGAGGCTAAATCAGCCATGCTTTGGAGATTCAAATGGCAAGGACAAATAATTCGGTCTAGCTATTCTTTCCCATTAGTTCCTCTCCACTCTTCCTTGGCCCCACGAAGTTTTGCCAAGAAGACAGGGATGAAGGAAAGCAGAAAGAAATTGTCCAGGCCATCATTCTTGCAATGATGGGATTCAGAGTACTTGCCAGACTTAAATCCAGAGGCTAACCAGAGCTATCTGAAACTGCTTCTAGATCATACACTGACAAGATATTTTTAATGTTATGTATGGCTCAGGAAGTTGGAGATGAGCCATTCACAAGTGAAATTTAATTTTAGCTATGACCCAGCTCCAGCTCAACTCAAGAAGGATCCTGAATGAGCAGATAGAGGAAAGGGCTTACCCTCTGGGAAATAAGCCAAATGATATGACCTTCTTAACTAGTTTAGTCACAATGTCTGGAGTAGAGCCTAATATTATGAGACATACAAGTGAGCAGAAAAATGTGACCCATGAACAAAAGAAAACAGTCAATGTAAGCAGACTTTTAGATGACCCAGTTATAGGAATTAGTATATTAGGATTTTAAAAGAACTATTACAAAACATTAAAGATTATTGATGTGTCTTCTCAGGAAAGGGAAACAAAAGCAAAAATAAACTTGGGGCTATACCAAGATAAAAAGCTTTTGCACAGCAAAGAAAACCATCAACAAAACAAAAAGACACCTACTGAATGGGAGAATATATATGGAAATGATATATCTGATAAGGGACTAATATTCAAAATATATAAAGAACTCTGGTAACTCAGAGCCCAAATAATCTGATTTTAAAATGGGCAGAGGACCTGAATAGACATTTCTTCAAAGATGACAAAAAGATGGACAACAGATAGAGGAAAGATGTCCAACATTTTTAGTCATCAGGGAAATGCAAATCAAAGCCACAATGAGATACCATCTTATGTTTGTCAGAATGGCTATTATCAAAAAGGCAAGAAATAACAAGTGTTGGCAAAGATGTGGAGAAAAGGGAACCCTGACATAGTGTTGCTATGAACATAAATTAATACAACCAATTTGGGAAACATGGAGCTTCCTCAAAATATTAAAAATAGAAATACCATATGGTCTAGTAATTCTACCAATGAGTATTTACCTGAAGAAAATGAAAACACTAATTTGAAAAGATATATGTAACTCTGTGTTTATTGCCTCGTTATTTAAAGTAGGCAAATTATGGAAACAACCTAAGGACCCATTGATAAATGAATTGGGTAAAGATATGTGTAATTGTATACATACATACACACATATTGGAAAATTACTCAGCCATAAAAAAAACAATGAGGGGCGCCTGGGTGGCTCAATGGGTTAAGCCGCTGCCTTCGGCTCAGGTCATGATCTCAGGGTCCTGGGATCGAGTCCCGTATCGGGCTCTCTGCTCAGCAGGGAGCCTGCTTCCCTCTCTCTCTTTCTGCCTGCCTCTCCGTCTACTTGTGATCTCTCTCTGTCAAATAAATAAATAATCTAAAAAAAAAAAAAAAAAAAAACAATGAGATCTAGACATTGATAGCAACATGAATGGACCTAGAGGGTATTATGCTAAGCAAAATAAGTCAAAGACAAATACCATATACTTATATGTAGAATCTAAAAACAAATGAACAAACAAAAAACAGAAGCAGAATCGTTAAGTACAGAGGGGCACCTGAATGGTACAGTCAGTTAAGTGTCTGGCTCTTGGTTGTGACTCAGGTCGTGATGTCAGGTCCTGAGATCAAGCCCCATGTTGGGTTCCACACTCTGCACAGAGTCTGCTTGGGATTCTCTCTCCTTCTGCCTCTGCTCCTCCCCACTCTATGCTAACTCTCCCACTCTCTCTCTCAAATAAATAAATCTTAAAGGAAAAAAAAAAGCATCATAAGTACAAAGAACAAACTGGTCATTGCCAGAGGGACAGGAGTTCGAGGGGTGGGTGAAACAGGTGAAAGGAATTAAGAGGTACAAACTCTCACTTATAAGTCTTGGGGATGAAAAATACAGCACAAGGAATATAGTCAGTAATACTGTAATGTAATGCAGTGAAAAAATCTTAACTGCACTTATTGCAGTGAGCATAGCATAGTGTATAGAATTATTGAATCACTAGTCTGTATACCTGAATACTAGATTATATTGTATGTCAACCATACATTAATCTTTTTAATCATGAAAAAATATGTTAAAGAATATACAGAAAAAGATGGCTATAGTGAGTGAAGAGGTAGGATATTTCAGGAGATGTGGAAATTCTTTAAAAAATGGGATTTCTAAAACTGAAAAATACAAAACTAAAATTTTTTTTAAAAATTGGTTAGGCTGGGGCGCCTGGGTGGCTCAGTGGGTTAAAGCCTCTGCCTTCAGCTCAGATCATGAACCCAGGGTCCTGGGATCAAGCCCCGAGCCTGCTTTCCCCCCCCCACACCCCGCCTGCCTCTCTGCCTACTTGTGATCTCTGTCTATCAAATAAATAAATAAAATCTTTTTTAAAAAATTGGTTAGGCTTTTCAGCAGATTGGACACTGCAAAAGATAAGATTGATGAACTTCAAGATTAATAAAAGTTATTTGAAGTGACATACAGAGAGAAAAGAGCAAAAATTAACACATCATTAGCAGCTCAAATGGTCTAACACACATAGAATTGGAGGTCCAGAGAAAGAATGGGGCATAAAAAGTTAAAGAGCCCCACATTTTCCAAATCTGATGAGAGTCTACAGATTCAGGAAGTTTAGCAAATGCCATAAATGAATAAATGCAATGAAAAATAGCGCCTAAGTATACTACGGTTAAATTATTGAAAACCAAAGATAAAGAGAAATCTTTAAATATATGTATGAAATGACAATATGAATTTTCATTGAATTCTTATAAGAAATAATTCAAAACAAAAGACAATGAAATGGCATCTTTAAAATGCAGAAAGAAAAAACTCAAAATTACATATCCAGCAAAATAATCTTTTTTTTTAAAAAAGATTTCATTTAGAGAAGAGAGGATGGAGGGTACAGAGGGAGAGGAAGAAAGAGTCTTAAGCAGACTCTGCACTGACTGTGGAGCCTGACTTGGGACTTGATTTCACACCTTTAAGATCACAACCTGAGCTGAAACCAAGAGTCGGTTGCTTAACTGCCCAGGCCACCCCCAAAAATTATCTTTTAAAAATAAAGCATTTTCTGGTAAACAGAAACTGTCAGAATTCATCACCGACATTCCCATACTGTACAAAATGCTAAAGTATGTTCTTAAGGCTGAAGGGAGCTGAAAATCATGTACAGAAAAGAATGAAGAATACCATAGATGGTAAGTATGTGGGTAAATATAAAATACCTTTTACCTCTTAAAGTTACCTAAAAGATAATTGTTTTAAGCAAAAATCATAACACTGTATTGTTTTATTTATAATGTATGTCAAGTAAAATA
Source organism: Lutra lutra (assembly GCF_902655055.1). Taxonomy (NCBI): domain Eukaryota; kingdom Metazoa; phylum Chordata; class Mammalia; order Carnivora; family Mustelidae; genus Lutra; species Lutra lutra. The sequence goes on from NC_062278.1 coordinate 159,989,388, forward strand.
TATGACAACACAAAAGATAAAAAATGAGATTATATTGTAATTGTGGCTGTGGCAATATAATATTAATTCAAACTAGACTGAAATGGGGATGTATTGTATTCAGAGCAACCACCAAAGACATAAATATAAATTATCTGGTTAAAGAATTCTTAAAAGGAGAGTGAAAGAATAAAGAGCAGTTGAGGAAAATGGAAAACAAATGGCAAGACAGTAGATTTAAGCTATATACATGAAGTATAAATGAGCTTAACACTATTAAAAGACAAACTGTTAAACTGGAGTTTTAAAAATAACAAGATACACAATTTGATTGAAATTAAAAGATGGAAGCATTAAAAGCTGTTGTGGTTATGTTAGCATTGACCATGTAGATCTTAAGGCAAGGTGTATATTAGACACAAAGAGATATTTCTTGAAAATAAAAGGTCAATTGGACAATAATAGGAATGTTAAGTTTTGATGAAGCTAATAAGTTGAAAATATATAAAACAAAACTAAAGGGAAAAAAAGGACAAATCCAAAATTACATGTAGAGCTTTAATATACCCTTGATAGACTTATAGTAACTGATAGACTAATCAGACAAAAAAAATTAGAAAGGATATAGGAGATTTGAACCATACTTAACCAACTAGAT